>NC_134164.1:10369000-10720500 GCF_033958435.1 Carettochelys insculpta
TTAAATTGGGCTGCCCAGGGACAGGATGAGCATCACGGCACAGCATGGAATGGCACGGCATGGCACGGCATGGCATGGCACGCTGTGGACCTGCCCCTTCTGCCTGAAGCTCCACCCCTTCTGGGAGCATGGAGCAGACCACCCCACTTGCCCAGGGGCCCGGTGCATCTGTTGCCCTCTCCCTGCATGGGGTGTGTGTGGGGGGACAGGGAAGCTAGAAGGGTTTGACGCTGGTTAGAGGAAGGGCTTTGATCCCTCTGAGCAGCTAGAAGTGCTGAGGAGCTGTTCAGCCAGAGATCTTTGGGGCCATGGAGTTCACAGCCGTTTGGGAGCTGAAGGGATCAGTGCAAACCGTTCTGTAGCAAGAAGGGGGTTGCTGAGGCCTGTGTATGAAAAAAGGCAAATAATAGGCCTTTCGTTTGGCTTTATTTCATTGTTTTGCATTCAGCTTTCTCACCTCGCAGCCTCATGTTTAATTTATGCTCATTTAAGTTGTGGCAGCTCATTTTCAAAAAAATTGTAGCTATTTTTTTAGCCAGGCCAGTTGATTATTATTCTATTCATTTTAATTATTCGCCATATGATATGGTGGCCTCAGCAGAGTTCCAAGTCCCATTGTGCTAGGTGCTGTACAAACCCAGGGTGGGAGAGACAGAGCTCACCTCTAGACAGATCATTGGAGGGGACACCAAGACAAAGAGACATGAAGTGTCTGATCCAAGGCAGCTCAGTGGCAGAAACAGGAACACAACCAATGTCCTCTCTAATTTTCTTCTATCCATGTGCAGAATAAATTTTGTCATGTTTACCCAGGCTTGTATGGATTTGCACTAACTTAGAAACACATGCTCCCCACTGTGGATGCTCTGCTAATCAGCTGGGCAGCACCTGAATATCTCCCGGGCAGCTGCCCAAATGCTCATCTTAGAAAGAAAACAATTAATAGCTTTCAAGGGTCATTTCTCTGCTGTGTCCTAGGAAGAAAACCAAGTGAACAATAGGGGTGGTGACAGTGATGGTAACCATGACTGTGAAATTCCCAGGGAGATCAGTGAGGTGATACAAGCAGAAAATGCAATAAAATGGAATTTCAACTGTCTCCTGACTCAGGATCTCAGGACAGGATGCAGAGATAAAATTTCCAGACACCATGAATGCCAACTCTGTGGAGTCCTGAAACCCACAAGTAGAGAAGGAATTCTTAAATCAATCCTAAGTGAGGTATAGGATCGCATAAGAGGTGAATGCAGCTGAACCACTCAGTAATAGCAGCCATAATGTAGTTAAATTTAACATCTTTGCAGGGGAAAAATTCCAAAGAAACCTGGTGCAGTAGCATTTAGCTTCAGAAAGAGGAGCTAGACAAAAATGAGGAAGCTCGTTGCATGGAAATTAAAAGGAACAGTTGCAAAGGTGAAATACCTGCAAACTGTATGAAGACTATTTAAAAACACTATTAAAAATGGATCATAAACTCTAACATGACAAAAGCAAAAGTATAATTCGGCAGGCCAAATATAAAAACAAGAAGAGCAATTAGCAAAATACACCAATTAACATCAATTGTTTTAAAGTTCATCTGAAGCAGGAAGCCTGACGAACAGGCAGCATGGGCCCAGCTGATCAAGGTACCAAGGGAGCAATCAAGGAAGACAAGGCTGTTGCATAGAAGCTAAATTAATTCTTTGCATTGGTCTTCACTGGAGAGGATGTGAGGAGGATTCTCACACCTTTTTAGGTGACAAATTGGAGGAACCTCCCAGACTGAGGTGTCAGTAGAGGCGGTTTTGGAACAAATCAATAAATTAATAAATCAATACATCAGTAAATGTAAGAGTCATAAGTCACCAGGACCAGATGATATTCACCCAGGAGTTCTGAAAGAACTCCAGTGTGAAATTGCAGAATTACTAACTGTAACCAATCACTTCAATCAGCCTTTGCACCAGGTAATGGGGTGCTTAGCCAATGCAACTTTTAGTTTTAAAACAAGACTCCAGAGGTGATCCTGGCAATTACAGGCTGGGAACTCTAACTTCAGTACCAGACAATTTGATTGAAACTGCAGTAAAGAACAGAATGAAGACACATAGATATACATGATTTGTTGGGGAGGAATCCAAAAGGTTATTGTAAAGGGAAATCATGCCTTACTGATCTATTGGAATTCTTTGAGGATCAAGAAGCATGTTAACAAGGGCGATCAATTGACATAGTGTACATGGACTATCAGAAAGCCTTTGACAAGGTCCCTCATCAAAGGCTGTTAAGCAAACTAAGTTGTCATGGAATAAGAAGGAAGGGCCTGTCATGGACTGATAACTGGTTAAAAGATAGGAAACAAAGGGTGGGAATAAATTGTCAGTTCTCAGAATGGAGAGAGGTCCCCCGGGGATCTGTACTGGGGTCAGTGCTGCCCATAAATGATCTGGAAAAGGGGATGAACAGGGAGGGGGGCAAATTTTGCAGATAATACAACATTTCTGAAGATAGTTCAGTCCAAAGCAGAACGCAAAGAGTCACAAAGGAATTTCACAAAACTGGGTGTCCGTGCAACAAAAATGGCAGGTAAAATTCAACGCAAGTAATGCACATTACAAACCATAAACCCACCGACACATGCAAAATGGTGGGGGGATGAAGGAATGAAATGGTTAACAAAACACAATGAGACAGAAGAGATGAAGGGGCGGGAGGAACCCACCTCAGCCTGAGTGTGGCACCAAATGTAGCAGAGCGCATGTATAAAAAAAGCCACACCGTATTTCATAATTCCTGCAAATTACCATGGTAATGAAGCACAGACTCAGGTTGTTATGGTAACGACATTTTTTTTTTTCTAAGCAGGGAGACATGGCCCAGGTGGTAACCTCAGTCCAGACAGAATATAAAAAATAAAACAGCCTTTTCTGTGCTGTTGGCTGGCACTTTGACTTGTGCCCCCTGGCACCTCAATAAAAGATGGGCTGCTCTGCAGGCACGAGGTGCTGGAGTGCTGGGGATATGGGAAGGGGTGCAGCAGAGACTGGCTTGGCTGTTCAACCACGTGCTGCAGCAGGAAGTGGCTGTCGTCGAGTGGGTGCGATCGGAATGTTCCCAGAAGCCCCAGGTTGGTCTCACACCTGGCATGCTGCAAGGATCACCAGCTGGAAGTCAGTTAGAGACAGACACTCTTGGAGCGGAGAGCGGGGTGAAATGCAGACTACGAGGGGCAAAAAACTCAAACCAAGCCAAAAATTTCAACCAGAAACATTCATTCTGCCTGTGCTGTCCAATCAGATGCTGATGGAGTAAAGTTCAGGGCTGGCTGGGTACAGCTCCGCTGGGTTCATTAGCTCTGCCAAATCTGGGCCCAAGGGGAGGATTTAGCCCTGGACAGACTGGTGATACCTGATCCCATAGAGAAGATGAACATGAAATGAGGACAAAGTTTTAGACCCTCCTGACACACAGACTCCTCCCTGCAGACACCTCTCATCAATGTGCTCTTGCTACTCCCTCTTGATCTCCCTCCCAGGGAGCTGTGCTTCCCTGGGGTGCAGATCACAAGGATCTTGTCTTAATCCACCCCCACCCCACCTGTGATGCCCCAACCCAATGGCTCTGACAGGCCTGAATGACATGCTGGTGTGATGCTCAAAGCAGCACCCTGGAACTCCAATATTCCCAGCTTGTCACATAATGTGCTTAGGACACAGAAGGCCTTATCAGCTCAAAAGTCTTGATCTGATGAATGTTAATACTCTGTGGCACTGGATGAGCTAGTGTTGTACAGGAAGTTCTGAAGTTTTGCGGGGTGAGCGAGACTGAGACATGTGGTGAGGCTGGGAACACGCCCCACAGCAACCAACCTTTCAGATACAATAAGGGAGCAGCCAGATGTGCTGATGGGCCTCACAGGGAATCCCCTCACCCACCAGCCATGCCCAAAGACCTCTCAGGGCAGGTCTACACAGCAAGGTGATTCTGGAATAGCTTATTCCAGAATTATTATTCCAAAATACCTTTTTCCAGAATAATGCATCTACACACCCGCATTTGGGGTGCTCAGCTCCCAGCAAATCAGAGCTCTTTCATTCCAGCCAAGACTATAAGGGTCGTAGAGCACCGGCACTGGGCCCTGTTCCTCTTCCCTTTCCACCTTGATTTCCAAGAGCCACCGTGGGAGTGTGGTTTGGAATAGCCTCACTGGCTGGCTGGACAGTGCTAGACCCCTGGTTTGCTGCCCTGCCATGTGGAGCACACAGGGTTAAATTCAGAGCCACGCCTTCTGCAGGGCCCACCAGTGTCCTACCGGACAGGTTGCTGTGCAGCTGTCCTTGCCTCTCTCCTGCCTCACCAAGACCCAGACTGCAGGTTTAATAGGATAAAATGGCTGATGAAGCAGGCGAAATGTAATTAGGTTTTAATGAGCTGGGTTCTTTCTTCCAGATAATTGAAAAATGGACTAATTGGTTTCGATGAGCTCTTGCTGGAGCCAGGCCGGCATCTGCCCTGCACGGCAGCTGCTGGGAACGTCTACACCAACACTGGCTCTCTCTGAAGCTGCGGGGGGGAGAGGCTGCTCTGCCCTTCTGTCCTACGTGCAAGTCCATCTACGGCCCAGTTCTTCGCCCCCTGCTGGATGCCACTCTTCCTGGGGAAAGCCCCGCCAGAGATGACAGCAGCAGTGTGATGAACACTGGATGCAATCCTCATGGCACCAAGAATTACATGTGCTGGGCCAGATTCCATGCTGCCCTGCAGTGTGCATTGCCACCAACACTTTGCTCCCACCACCGGGAGCGCTGGGACAGAGCTGAGTTGGAAAGGGGGCCAGGAAGCAAAATTTAAATGACATCTTGCTGTACTATGCAGGGGAGCTGCAGCCAGCCAAGGAACCACTGCCAGGGAAGTAAAGCCTGTGGCAGAGACACAGAATTTCCAGGACAGTCCTGGCCACACTCTATTCCCTGTTACAGAAGGTACAGAATGGCTCCTGTGAGAGGAGTGAGAAATAAGACTGGGACTCTGATGGGGTGCAGTCACAGAAAAACCACTGGGATATTTCCCTATGTGCTGATCATGCCATTGACACTTACCTTCTTGAATGCAGCTCTAGGGCACAGCACCCAGGAAATTAACTGCCAGAATGGAGAAAAATCCCAAATAAATCTGTCCGCCTCTGTGCAAAAGATTTGCACAGGGCAGACTCATTAGGGAAGCCCCTTTATCAATGAAAGGGAGATATTCAGAGCGTTAGCCCTCCCCAGGTAATAAAAATCTGTACTGGGCTTGATTACAAACAAAAGAATTTTTATTAAGCAAAATGATGGGATTTAAGTGGTTATAAATAAACACAGACAGATCAAAGTGAGTTAGCAAATCAAACAAAAAAGAAAATGCACAGCTAATTCTATTTTCGTGAGGTCTTATTCTAAACAGCTGTCCTCATATCAGGTGAAATCTTCAGGTCAGAAATGGGTCTCCAGTAAAATGTTCTTTCTTTCTTAGGGTGTTTCAGACAACTTCTAAGGCAGGCTGGAGACAAAGGAGCTGAAAGATTCCTCTTGCTTAAATAAGCTTTCCCACTCCAAAGGAAAAAAACCCTGAATTTCAAAATGGAGGCCTGTACCAGGTGACATGGTGACATGTCTTTCTAGAACAACTAACCCCCTCTCCGCCATCTACAGGACAAATAAAGCCATTTACAGGCCATGAGGCTGATTGATTAATCATTAGGGCAGATAACCCCATCCTTTAGATTGTTCTGGGAACTCCAGTAACGGCTATTATTAGCACCTTTAAGACTGTAAACAGAGACACACTTCATCTCTCCAACTTTGTACAGAAGAATGATCCATGCACAGAAATACGATATGCAGATTCAGCAGGTTATAACCTTAAAGTGATAGGCTACAAGCCATATTTTGTTCAAAGCTTCTTTGAATTATGCACATTTATATTCATGACCCCTTTTCCATAAACATCTGTCACAGGGACTTTGCAAAAAGACAACCGATGGAGGACATGATAGAGATCTACCAAATTATGACTTGAGTGGAAAAGTAGATAAGGAAATCTTACTTACTCCTTCTCCTAATACAAGGCCTAGAGGTCACCCAATAAAATTAACAGGCAGAAGATTTAAAGGAAACAAAAGGAAGTTATTTCTACACACAGTCAACCTGGGGAACTCCTTGCCAGAGGATGTTGTGAAGGCCAAGCCTATAACAGGGCTCTAAAATAACTAGATATGTTCTTGGAGGATAAATAGCTATTAGCATGGACAGTGAGTTAACTTAGTGCTGGAGTAAGCAAACTCCCAGCCCTAACCCTGTACAAGGCCCCTCTCCTTCCGCCCAGGGCCTGTTGGAGTCAAGCTATCCTTCCCACCCCCCGAAGGGGTAGGCCACTTCTCCACAGCCAGAGGCCATGTCCTCAGCCTTCCCCAGACTGGAGCAGGTGGTATGCAGAACCAGCCTACCCTGTCCCCAAGAGCAGAACGAGCCTACCCGGGCCCCAGGAGCATGGCGAGGGTGGGTGGCACATGGCCCCAGCCTACCCTGGCCCCTGGTGGCACCCAGCCCCAGTGTTGCATAATACTGGCAATACAGCCCCACCAAGGCTGGGGCTGAAACCCAGGAAACCCCAGGACCGGAGCCAGGCTAAAGGGTGGGGAGGTTTCTAGGGGCAGAGTATGGGTGAAGCCAGCCAGTCAGTTTGGGAAGGCAGTGCCAACCTCTGCCTCTTACACCTGCTGCCTAGGGCTATTAGCTATGATAGGCAGGGATGGTGTGCCTAGTGATTGTTTGCCAGAAGCTGGGAAGGGGCAACAGGGGAGGGATCACTCAATGATTATTTGTGCTGTTCATTCCCTCCAGGGCAGCTGGCACTGACCTCCATCAGAGGGCAGAATATGGGTCTAGATGGACCTTTGCTCTGACCCAGTCTGGCCAGTCTTATGTTCACTTCAAACGTCTCACCCTGTTTTGATAAGTTGGAACCTTTCCCCAAAATTCTTTTGAATTCACATTTCAGCTAAACCAACCCTTTGGTTTTGACCAATTCTTCATCCCTAGAGGTTTCTAAATCTTGGCTTGACAAAGTCCTGGCTGGGATAATTTAGTGTGGGTTGGTCTTGCTTTAGGCAGAGGGTTGGACTTGATGACCTCCTGAGGTCCCTTCCAGCCCTGGGATTCTATGATTCTATGAAATGGCGTTTTCCAGCAACAAATACCACTGCTGGAAATGACACAACCAGCTCTGAACTACTATCTCCCCCTGCCCCAAAATCCAGGGGTTTGCCTATATTAGGGCATGTTTACAACCATTTAATTGAATAGCTCCAGTGCCTCAGTGCATTGAAGCAGAAAATTGATATTTGGCAAAGGAGCTGCCCTGGTGTTAGGGAGTTGCTTTTTGCCATCCCTTGTGAAAATCAGCTAAGATCTGGCAGCCTCTGAAGACCTCAGCTCACACATGCTTAGCGGGAGATACAGGTTGGCAGCTAAATTCACCAAAATGCGCTATGGTCCAGTCTGGATCCTTGCAGTTGTTCCTTCTGTCAAGGAGCATCTGTGGGTGACAGATATCCGTATCTATCCGTGGGTGCTAAAACTGAGCTGGGAAACTGGGTCTCGTGTGCCCTGGCTAGTGCTTAGGCTGTATGGAGGAGGAGGGGGACTAGAACAGGACAAGAGCAGACAGGATCAGCTAGGAAGAGGAGTGTACATACTGGAATGGGCCAAGAATGGATGGGATCAGACTGGGACACTAATATGCATAGACGAGAACCTCTGAGTTATGAACATCAGAGTTACGGACTGCCCACTCAGCCACACACCTCAATTGGAACTGGCAGGATTCAGCCAGAAGCAAGAGAGACTAAACAACCAGCCAACCCCGCCCCCCACCCCAAGCCCCCCACAAAACAACCCCAGGGAATACAGGACAAGACTGTGTTAAATGTAAACTATTAAAAATACAGGAAAGTTCAAAAAATGATAGGCTTTGGAAACTGCTCTGTGTTGTTTCATTGCAATCAAGCAGCGTTTTTCTCATGCGTAGCAAAGTTTCAAAGCAGTATTAAGTCAACGTTCAATTGCAAACTTTTAAAAGAACCAACATACGTCTTTGTTCTGGGTTACAAACAATTCTCCTTTCCCAAGGAGTTTGTAACTTTGAGGTCCACTATAGAGCCAGCCTGAGGTGCTGTCCCACCAGTGGCACAGCAAGGGTCCCATTGCATTTCTAGTAAGAGGATGTGTTCACCCTGGGACCTTGGACACATTTCCTCTTCTCTCCCATGGAGAAGGAAAATGCTGTGTGTCAGGCAGCTGCCTTCCTTTATGTAGTTTAACAAAATGTCTTGGGAAGAAAGGCATGGGGGGGTGGCGGTGGAGGGACGAAAAATTATACACAGTCCACTGAGCCTCAGATATCTCTCATTTTATGTGAGGGAAAATGCACCCAGAGTATTTCTAGGGGGATGGGAAGGTGCTGCAAGTTGCATTTTTCTTTTTGCCATTCTTGGGCCTTGCTCCCACTCTTCCCTGGGCTTGGCCACTAGGGCCATTGTCAGGAGAGTGCTTGTTATCCTAGACACCACCACAGGGTCACACTCCTCTGTTGCTGGTGGCTGTGTGTGGGCAGGCTAGCTGGCTCCAGGCTGGATTTGGGAATGCTGCGTGGACCCCATAATTAAGAATCTGCACTAATATACAAACCTCAGTACTCCTGAAGTTCATGCTCTGTCCGGGCTCATTCCTTGGCTGGTTCCAAGGACAGGTAACATTTAGTGGGGGAAAGGGGTGCCATGGAGTAGAGCACATGGGGTGCCTGCTCTCCCTTCCAGGTATAGCAGAGGTAGTAGAGGACAGGGAGGGTGCCACAGAGTTGAGAGCATAAGGGTAGCCTAGGAGTCCTGGTGCACCTGCTTCTCCTTCCAGATTTTGAGGGTGATGCTGCTATTTGAGAAAGGAAAGAGGGAGGAAGGAAGGTGGCAAAACTCCCCTCCTCCTCCAGCCACAGACCAAGGGTGTTGATCCGTGAGGCCCAGGGATGGTTTCACACTGGGCTTCCTCCCCGCGGCTTCCTCCCCTGTCCCTGTGCAGCTCTTCAGCTGCGGTGCGCGGGCAGGAGGGGCTGCGTGCGGGTGTGTGTGTGCTTGAAAGCTTGTCCTCACTTTTCCTTTAATCCAGTCGTGGCCTTTAATAAATACTTTGGAGCGTAACCCTGGGCTGGTCGCGAGCGTACAACTAGGGTGACAGCGCAGGCCCAGTTTTACAGTGCAGTTCCCTTCGGGAAAGGACACGGCATGCGGGGGTCTCGCGTTAACTTCAGCTGCCTCCTCAGCTATACTAGCCTGGCTCCTGATTCGCCTGTGATCTGCTCTTTGGATAACAGGCCCAGGGATGGCACAGGGCCGTTGCCCCAGGGCCTGGTGATTCTAAAGGGCCCAGGCTCCTGGCTGCTGCCACCATGACTGATGCAGCAGTGGCCTGTGGAGTCCTGAGTCCTTTAAATCATGTGGCTGTAAGGGTAGGATGGAAGGATGGTGGCCTCTCCCCTTCCACTAGAGGCCCCGCTCCTTATCCGAGTGTGGAGCTGCCACCCCCCACCTGCCCAGGGGCCCAGCGTGGCTGTCAGACAATAACTACTGTAATATGAAATGGAACCATCCTGCAGGGCATGGCTGTCTTCCTGGAATGCTCCAGTATGACTAATCAGCCATTATTTTCTGAGATACACACGCAGGTTACCCTTTAAGAGCATGTATCTGAGGGGTAGCCGAGTTAGTCTGTATCTTCACAAACAGCGAGAAGTCCTGTGGCACCTTATAGACTAGAAGATATTATGGAGTATAAGTTTTTGCGGGCAAAGACCCGCTGACAAAGGGGGCATGTCTACACAGCAAAATTATTCTGGAATATCGTATTCCGGAGTTATTATTCCAAACTAAACTATTCCAGAATAACACATCCACACGTCAGGGAGGCCCTAGAATAAGCAAAACATATTCCGAAATAGTGAACATTACATAAGAACATAAGAACATAAGAATGGCCATACTGGGTCAGACCAAAGGTCCATCCAGCCCAGTATCCCGTCTGCCGACGGTGGCCAATGCCAGGTGCCCCAGAGAAGGAGAACAGAAGACAATGATCAAGTGATTTATCTCCTGCCATCCATCTCCTGCCCTTGTACTGAAGGCTAGGGCACCATACTTTACCCCTGGCTAATAGCCATTTATGGACCTAACCTGCAAAAATTTATCGAGCTCTTTTTTAAACCCTAATAGAGTCCTGGCCTTCACAGCCTCTTCTGGCAAGCAGTTCCACAGGTTGACTGTGAGCTGTGTGAAGAAAAATTTCCTTTCATTAGTTTTGAACCTACTACCCATCAATTTCATTTGGTGTCCTCTAGTTCTTGTATTATGGAAAAAGGTAAATAATTTTTCTATATTCACTTTCTCCACACCATTCATGATTTTATATACCTCTATCATATCGCCCCTCAATCGCCTCTTTTCCAGACTGAGAAGTCCCAGTCTCTCTAGCGTCTCCCCATATGGGACCCATTCCAAACCCCTAATCATCTTAGTTGCCCTTTTCTGAACCTTTTCTAATGCCAATATATCTTTTTTGAGGTGAGGCTCAAAAAAGTACTCAGTACTCAAGATGTGGGCGTACCATAGTTTTATATAGGGGAAGTATGATATCTTTTGTCTTATTATCTATCCCTTTTTTAATAATTCCTAACATCCTATTTGCTTTACTAACTGCCGCTGCACACTGCGTGGATGTCTTCAGAGAACTATCCACTATAACTCCAAGATCCCTTTCCTGATCTGTTGTAGCTAAATTTGACCCCATCATGTTGTACGTGTAATTTGGGTTATTTTTTCCAATGTGCATTACCTTACACTTACCCACATTAAATTTCATTTGCCATTTTGCTGCCCAATCACTCAGTTTGCTGAGATCTTTTTGTAGTTCTTCACAATCCCTTTTGGTTTTGACTGTCCTGAAGAACTTGGTGTCATCTGCAAACTTTGCCACCTCACTGCTTACCTCATTTTCTAGATCATTGATGAACAAGTTGAACAGGATCGGTCCCAGGACTGACCCCTGGGGAACACCACTAGTTACCCCCCTCCATTGTGAAAATTTACCATTCATTCCAACCCTTTGTTTTCTGTCTTTTAACCAATTCCCGATCCATGAAAGGATCTTTCCTCCTATCCCATGACCGCCTAATTTACATAAAAGCCTTTGGTGTGGGACCGTGTCAAAGGCTTTCTGGAAATCTAGGTATGTTATGTCCACTGGGTGCCCCTTGTCCGCATGTTTATTAACCCCTTCAAAGAATTCTAATAGATTAGTTAGACACGACTTCCCTCTGCAGAAACCATGCTGACTTTTGCCCAACAATTCGTGCTCTTCTACGTGCCTTGCAATTTTATTCTTTACTATTGTTTCTACTAATTTGCCTGGTACTGATGTTAAACTTATAAGTCTATAATTGCCTGGGTCTCCTCTAGAGCCTTTTTTAAATATTGGTGTTATATTGGCCATCTTCCAGTCATTGGGTACGGAAGCAGATTTAAAGGATAGGTTACAAACCACTGTTTATAACTCCGCAATTTCACATTTGAGTTCTTTCAGAACTTGGTGAATACCGTCTGGTCCTGGAGACTTGTTACTATTCAGCTTATCAATTAACTCCAAAACCTCCTCTAATGTCACTTCAATCTGGGAGAGTTCCTCAGATTTGTCACCTAAAAAGGCTGGCTCAGATTTAGGAATCTCTGTAACATCCTCAGCCGTGAAGACTGAAGCAAAGAAATCATTTAATCGCTCCCCAATGGCACTGTCTTCCTTGATTGCTCCTTTTATATCTTTATCGTCCAAGGGCTCCACTGCTTTTTTAGTGGGCTTCCTGCTTCTAATGTATTTAAAAAACATTTTACTATCATTTTTTGAATTTTTGGCTAGCTGTTCCTCAAAATCTTTTTTGGCTTTTCTTACTACATTATGACACTTAATTTGGGAGTGTTTGTGCTCCTTTCTATTTTCCTCACTAGGATTTGACTTCCACTTTTTAAAAGCTGCACTTTTCTCTCTCACTACCTTTTTTAACATGGTTGTTAAGCCATGGTGGTTCTTTGTTAGGTCTCTTAAGCTGTGTCTACACGTGCACGCTGCTTCGAAGTAGCGGCACTAACTTCGAAATAGCGCCCGTCGCAGCTACATACTTCGGGCGCTATTTCGAAGTTAACTTCGACGTTAGGTGACGAGATGTCAAAGTCACTAACCTCATGAGGGGATCGGAATAGCGCCCTACTTCGACGTTCAACGTCGAAGTAGGGACCGTGTAGACGATCCGCGTCCCGCAACGTCGAAATTGCTGGGTCCTCCATGGCGGCCATCAGCTGGGGGGTTGAGAGACGCTCTCTCCAGCCCCTCAGCTCACTGGTGGCCGCGTGGAGCGGCCCCTTAAAGGTCCGCTCCCGCTCCCTGCCTCTGCAGGAAGCTGAGGGAACGTGCAGGCTGCAGCCTGCACACGCGGCCAGCCTGCACCACCCTCAGCCCCACAGACCTGTGATGGCTGCCCGGCAGCCCCTCCAGCGCCCCCAGGGGACCCCCCCCAAGGGGAGCCAGGGCAGCCAGCCCAGCCAGAGGGGCAGCCAGGCTGGCTAGCGGCAGCGGGGCCCCTCCTGGACGGAGGCTGAGCTGCGGGACCTGCTGGGTCTCTGGAGCGAGGAGGAGGTGCTCCAGGTAATGGGAAGCAAGAGGCGGAACGCGGATGCGTTCGCTCGGCTGGCCGACGGCCTGGCTGCCCGGGGTCACCCTGCCCGCACTCCTGACCACGTCAGGAGTAAGGTCAAGGAGCTGCGGCAGGGTTACTCCTGGGCCCGGGATGCGGCCAGCCAATCTGGGGCCACCCCCGTCACTTGCCCCTTTTACAGGGAGCTCAGGGACATCCTGGGCTCCCGGCACACCTCCTCCCCTCCGGCCACCCTTGCCACCTTGGCTGACGAGCCCCAGCAGGCCCTGCAGACGGAGTCCGCCCCGGAGGCAAGCCCCGCACCCCGGGGGCCCCCCCCCGGAGGCCATCCCCGGGACATCGCGGCAGGAGGAGGAGGAGGAGGAGGAGGGGGGCTCCTCCTCCACAGAATCCAGCCTACAGATCCTCCTCCTGCCATCCCGGAGCAGCAGCAGGGCCTCCGCCCCCCGGGGATCTCCGGACCGTGGGAGCGGACCGACAAGTAGGTACCCCTCTCTGGTGGACACCCCTGGGCTTGAGGGGCGGGGGTAAGAGATATGTGTCCAGGGCCCCCCACATGCTCACATGGCCATGGCCCCAAGGACACGAGGGCCATGGCCCTCACAGCACTGCATCCATCAGCCCCTGCCCCCCCGCACCCCGCATGACAGTGCCATGCCCCATCCCCGGGCCAGGGGGGAGCAGAACCTCGAGGGGCCCCCAGGAGGAGTGGGGTGGGACACCCCGCAGAAGCAGCATGTGATGGAGTGGGGGGAGTGCCAAAGGGAGACTCAGGCTACATATGAGCAACAAGAGCCGAATAGCTCCCAGGGCCAAAGGAAGATCCTGGGGCTACAGCTGGCAGGTGACACCTCTGCCCTGAACAAACAGGAGGGAGGAGCTGAGCTGGCTTGGACTTGGGGGGCGAGGGCAGGGGCCACAGGTAGAGGCTAGGGGAAGGGAGAGCTGGAAGGCAGCCAGCCTGAGGAGGGGGAAAGCTGCATCCCAGAGGGGCACCCCTTGGGGTCTTCTCCCCAGGATGGGTTGGAAGGACTGTCTCTTCCGACAGCTGGTGCTGTCACTCCTGGCAGAAACTGGGCATCTGTGGCCTAAGAAACCTCTCCTGCTCTCAGACCCTGCAGGGTGAAGTGAGAGTCGCTCCCACCAGGGGACGGGGTGCAGGGCAGGGGGACCCCTGAACCCCATCCATCACAGCAGCATCTCCCGGGGACGGGGATGGGGAACCTGCAGCACAGGGCTGGGGGGACAAAGGCCACGGCTCGGGGCCCACGCTAACGCCTGTCTCCATTCTTCTTCCCCTCCTCCTCTCCTGTGTCCTGCACCTGCACCATCAGAAGGACCAGAAGAGAGCGCCGGCGAGGCGTCTGTCGTCCCGGAGAACCCTCCGGGACCATCGTTCCAGGGCAGCCCCTTGGCCGAGGACTGACCGGCCCCACGGCGGGCTAGACGGCGGACCCCGCGCCTACAACCACCGACGGCGACGGATCCCCAGCTGCTGGCCATCCACCGTCGGCAGCTGGAGGTCGCGGAGCAGCACCTCCAGCTGCAGGAGTGGGCGCTGGCCTGGCGCCAAGAGGCATGGGGGGCCTACATGGACACATTTAACCGCCTGGTGGACTACCTGGCCCCCCATGCCCCGCCGGCCGAAACATCGCCCGCCCTGCCTGCTCCTGCAGCCCCACCAGCAGCTGCTCCGCCCGTCGCCGGCCCGTCCGCCGTCGCCCCGCCACCCACCGGCAAGGGCTGGAGCGCCGAGGGACCCCTGGAGCCACCTGACACTCGCCGTCCCCCATACCTTCCGGTCCAGCCCGCTCCCACCCAGCCACGGACCAGGCTGCAAGCACGGTGGGGCTCCCGGCCGGCCACGCCCAATGCCGGGCTATAGGGGCGAGGGGCCCGGGACGTGGCCCCCCCCCTTGTATATAGTTGGACCCTGTTTTTTTCATCCCCCCGTTTGCCCCGTCCCCCCCATGTAAATAGTTCTCCCCTTTATCCTCCCTGGTTTTCTTTTTATTATTTATGGCAGACAGTTGTTTCTTTGGATTGTTTTATTTTTGTACATATTGCTTTTCTTGAACGTTTGTACCTCGTTTTCTGTTTGTGGTTCACATATATTAGTTCCGGAAAACCCGGGCGTCGTGGGTGCTGCCAGGCCAGCCCACGTAAATGTCCTGGAAACGTCCCCGGCTGTCCACCAAGGCCTGCAGGACGACAGAATGGTAGCCCTTGCGATTGAGGTATCGTCCTCCACTGTGATGCGGGGTGCGGATGGGGATGTGAGTCCCATCCAGAGCCCCGAAGCAGTTGGGGAAGCCCAGGGTGGCAAAGGCCGCGAGGGTGGCATCTGGGTCCCCCAGCCTCACGAGCCTGTGCAGGAGCATGGCGTTGATGGCACGCACAACCTGCAGAGAAAGCACATGGGACAGCACCAATGAGGGGTGAGCAGGGTGTGCGTGGCCCTGCCCTGCCCTGCCCTGCCCTGCTCTGGCCCCCCTGCCCTGGCCTCCCCCCGTGGGTTCGCTTACCTCCATGAAGACAGCCCCGACGGTGGCCTTGCCGACACCAAACTGCTGTCCCACGGATCGGTAGCTGTCCGGAGTGGCCAGCTTCCAGACAGCGATGCCGACCCGTTTCTGCACTGTGAGGGCACGCCGCATGGCAGTGTCCTGGTGCCTGAGTGCGGGGCTGAGCCACTGGCACAGCTCCAGGAATGTCTGCTGGGTCATCCTGAAGTTCCTGAGCCAGTGGTCGTCGTCCCACTCGCCAAGCACCAGCCGCTCCCACCAGTCGGTGCTGGTGGGGTAGCTCCACAGCCGCCGGCGTGTGAGGCGGGGGGGGGGCGGGGTGCTGCAGGGGTAGGGGTTGAGCCCTGCTGCCCTGGGGGCATCTCCTCCTCTGGGGCAAGGAGGTGCTCAGCTGCCTCCCGCATGGCATGGGTCAGGGCAAGCCCTCCTCCTGCCGGGAGGGCTGGGTGGACCTCTAGCTGCTGCTGCTGCTGCTGCTGCTGCTGCTGGGGGTCCATGACTGCGGCGCCCGGGGTCTGTGTGCCTATGGCTCCTCAGACCGTGTGCTGTGCAGGCTGAGTGTGTCTGGGAGGGGCCCTTTAAGGGAGCGGCTAGCTGTTGCCCCGGAAGCACTAGTCCGCCCGTCGACCCTGTCTGCAGCTGTGCCTGGCATCCCTATTTCGATGTGTGCTACTTGGGCGTGTAGACGTTCCCTCGCTGCGCCTATTTCGATGTTGGGCTGCGCAACGTCGAAGTTGAACATCGACGTTGCCGGCCCTGGAGGACGTGTAGACGCTATTCATCGAAATAGCCTATTTCGATGTCGCCACATCGAAATAGGCTACTTCGATGTAGGCTTCACGTGTAGACATAGCCTTACTGTGTTTTTTTATTTGGGGTATACATTTAAGTTGGGCCTCTAGTATGGTATCTTTAAACAGTTTCCATGCAGCTTCCAGGGATTTTTGTTTAGTTACTCTACCTTTTAGTTTCTGTTTAACTAGCTTCCTCATTTTAGTGTAATTCCCCTTTTTGAAATTAAATGCCAGAGTGTTTGACCGCTGCGGTGTTCTTCCCAACACAGGAATATTAAAAGTTATTATATTGTGGTCACTATTTCCAAGCGGTCCAGTAACAGTTACCTCTTGGACCAGATCCTGTGTTCCAGTCAGGACTAGATTGAGAACTGACTCTCCCCTTGTGGGTTCCTGTACTAGCTGCTCCAAGAAGCCGTCATTTAAGGCATCAAGAAATTTAATCTCTGAATCCCATCCTGAGGTGACATGTACCCAATCAATATGGGGATAATTGAAATCTCCTGTTATTACTGTGTTTTTTATTTTGATAGCCTCTCTAATCTCCCTTAACGTTTCAGCACCACTATCACTAACACACTATCTTGTGTGTAGTGTGTCTACACATAAGAAAGCAATGCTTCTCGGGGCTCTAATCCAAAATACTATGCCTGCACAGTAAAATTATTTCAGAATAAGATATTCTGGAATAGTTTATTTTGAAATAGCCCCTGTGCCCTGTCTACACAGCCCCTATTCTGCAATATCTATTTCAAAATAGGCGCTATTCCTCATGGAATGAGGTTTAGCAAATTTGAAATAAGCTGTCTGCTAGTTCAAAATTATTTCAAAATAGCAGCTGCATTGTGGAGATGCTTGCAAAGCTATTTTGAAATAGTGGCCTTTATTTCGACATCACTTTGCTCTGTAGACATGCTCTAGCAGATGGCTGGGATAAATGCTTCTGACTGCTTGGGAAAGCACAGCTGGGCAGCAGGGTAAGTGGGCCAACACCCTTTTCTTAGCTCCCTCCTGGCCCTGATTAGCTTATGCTGTGCGGAAACGAAGCGGGAGATTTGCAGGTTGGAGGTGGGTGTGCAGGACTGGTAAGGTCAGTGACTCCCACAGAAGACTGCAGGATGGTTTCAGAAGGATGCCTGAGGCTCAGTGGATCAAGCAGAGGAATTAAAAGGCTTCACAACATATTGGATCTTCCTTTGCCCCGCCAACCCCCCCATTAGTGACATGTCTTCCCTGGTGAATGTTCCTTTCTTCTACACAAGGGAGCAGGAACTCATGGAACAGGTGACTGCTGTGCCCAAGGGAGCAGCAATGTTGGAAGGTTCCAGGGCTGTGTCCAGGAGAACAGCGATGCACAGAGTCTTCTGTGGCCACACCCCACCTCTAGGATCTCCAGGAACATCTCACACCCTGTGCCTGGGAGCTGCAGTCTGCAGCCCTGCCTGGACCTGGCTCTCTGCCCCTCCAGTCCAGCATGCCCAGGGTTTACCTGACTGCCGCACAACTGGCCCATGACCAGGGAGTGGAGGCCTAGTCCCCATGGCTTTCAGCTCCACCCTTACAAACCAGCTCACTAGCCCTCCCCCACCCCATGCATTGGGCTTTGGAAGCGTAAGCTGTAGGTGGCTGGCCTGGTGGTGTAACACTAACAGCATCTTCCTCTTCCACAGTTCCCTGCACCTGCAGCATTTGCCAGCCTCCCCTGGGGTACAGGAGGCAGCATGGTGGAAAAGGAATCGAACCAGGAAGCTGCTGAACCTGGAGCGTTCCTTCTCTCTTCTAAGGCAGACCCACACATATCTTCTTCTTTTTGCTTCCCATCTGCTTGCTTCTCACCACCCAGCCTGGCAGCAACCCAAGTTGAATCACACAGTGTCAAAGGAGTGTCATAGCCCCTGCACTGCACTAGCACAGTGATAAGTGGAGCGGGGTGTGGAGCAGGAGAGCAGGGGGAGCCAGTGAGTTTGCAGAGAGAGGGGGTCAGCAGGACAGGTGGCCCAGAGAGGGGACGCTGCTTGCCAGCAAGGTAAGAAAGGAATAGAAGGTGGTGGAGGAGGAGATGAGGTAGGAGCAGCCGCGGTGACTTCTCAGAAGGGCTGTAGTCATATGACAAAGGCATTGCGGGCTTTGAGCAGGCTGCAGCGCTTTGCTCAGCCCAGGAACAGAAGGGTTAGCACACTCCAGAGATGAGCACTTGCAAACACGAGGCAGTTCTAGAGGCCAGGTTAATACTCCAAGGGAGATTCCACCATGTGCCGCACTCAAAAAGTTCCCAGACCAATTCAGAACTGCTCAGTCCCCGGCTCTCCCTCAACTCTTCAGCTAGTCTGAGAATCAGAGTGAGTGGGTCTGAGCCACAGCACTCTCAGTCTGTTACTAAGACTCCTGCACCAGCCACTCATCTATCAGCTCCCAGCTGGGCCCAGCTCCAGAACTGCTGAGCGGCAGCTGGCACCTTGGTGCAGCAGGAGAGGTGGAATGGGCAGCGATCTGGAGCGGTGACCTGCATCCCTCTGCCCTGCAAACTGGAAATGTCACCAAGGCTTTGGAAGGAATTACCTGTGAGTATGAAGTGAGCACTGTCTATGGCCAGGGTGCCAGGGCGTCTGGCTTCCAGCCCTGGCTCTGCAACTGACCGACTTACTGTGCACTTACCTCACTTCTCTGGCCCTCAGTTTCCCTCTCTTTACAATGGGAACAATTCTGACCTAACTGATGTTGTAATTGGTGTCTGCTATAGATCGCCAGATCAGGGAGATGAGGTAGATGAGGATTTCTTCAGACAGCTAAGCAAAGCTTCCAAATCACAGGCCCTGGTTCTCATGGGAGACTTTAATCATCCAGACATTTGTTGGGAGACCAATACAGCAGCACACAGACAATCCAGGAAGTTTTTGGAGAATCTGGGGGATAACTTCTTGGTACAAGTGCTGAAGGAACCACCCAGGGTCCGTGTGTGACTTGACCTGCTGCTCACAAACAGGGAAGAACTAGTAGAAGAAATAGAAGGGGGTGGAAACCTGAGCTGCAGAGACCATGAGATCGTAGATTTCAGGATCTGGGCAAAAGGAAGAAAGGAGAGCAGTAACATACAGACACTTGATGTCACGAGCGCAGACTTCGACTCCCTGAGAGAACTGATGAGCAGGATCCCTGGGGAAATGAAGATGAAGGGGAAAAGAGTTCAAGAGAACTGGCAGTATTTTAAAGACGTCTTACTGAAGGCACAGGACCAAACCATCCCGGTGCATAGTAAGAAATGCAAACATGGTAGGCAACCAGCTTGGCTTAACAGGGAAATCCTTAGTCAGCTTAAATTCAAAAAGGATGCCTACAAGAAATGGAAACGTGGACGGTTGACTAAGGAGGAGTATAAACATTTGGCTGGAGAATGCTGGGGAGTAATCAGGAAAGTGAACGCATAATTGGAACTGCTGCTGGCAAGGGATGTGAAGGGTAACAAGAAGGGTTTCTACAGGTATGCTAATAATAAACAGGTTATCAGAGAAGGTGTGGGACTGTTACTGGATCAGAGAGGTAACCTAGTGACAGATGATGTAGAAAAAGCTGAACTACTCAATGCTGTTTTTGGCCTCAGTCTTCACGGACAAAGTCAACTTCCACATGACAGTCCTAGACAATGCAGTATGGGAAGGTGGAGGGCAGCCATCTGTGGGGAAGGAACGAGTTCTGAGCTATCTAGAAAAACTAGATGTGCACAATTCCATGGGTCTGGATTTAATGCACCCAAGGGTACTAAGGGAATTGGCAGAGGTCGTTGCGGAACCTTTGTGCATTATCCTTGAAGACTCTTGGAGATCAGGGGAGATACCGGGTGACTGGAAAAAGGCGAACACAGTGCCCATCTTTAAAAAAGGAAAGAAAGACAATCCAGGGAACTATAGAACGGTGAGCCTTACCTCAGTCCTTGGGAAAATGGAGGGAATCCTCAAGGAATCCATTCTGGAGCACCTGGAAGAGGGGAAAGTGATCAAAAGTAGCCAACATGGATTCACCAGGGGCAAGTCCTGCCTGACCAATCCAATTAGCTTCTATGACGAGGTAACAAGATCTGTGGACATGGGGAAGTCAGTGGATGTGATATACCTTGACTTCAGCAAGGCTTTTGACACGGTCTCCCACAACATTCTTGTCCATAAATTAAGGAAATACGGATTGGATCCTTGGATTATAAAATGGATAGAAAGCTGGTTTGAGGGTCGGGCCCAAGGGGTAGTGGTCAATGGCTCAATATCTGGATGGCAGTCAGTTTCAAGCAGAGTGCCGCAAGGCTCAGTTCTGGGGCCAGTGTTATTCAACATCTTTATTAATGACCTGGATGAGGGACTGGATTGCACCCTCAGCAAGTCTGTGGATGACACAAAACTCGGGGGAGAGGTAGATACGTTGGAAGGTAGAGAGAGAATGCAGAGTGACCTGGCTAAATAGGAGGACTGGGCCAAAAGAAATCTGATGCAGTTCAAAAAGGAGAAATGTAGAGTCCTGCACCTGGGGCGGAAGAATCCCAAGCATTGTTACAGGCTGGGGACTGACTGGCTCAGCAGCAGTTTGATGGAAAGGGACCTAGGGGTTATGGTGGATGAAAGGCTGGATATGAGTAAACAGTGTGCCCTTGTAGCCAAGAAGGCTAACGGCATACCAGGGTGCATTAGGAAGAACATTTCGAGCAGATCTAGAGAAGGAGTTATTTCCCTGTATGCGGCACTGGTGAGTCAACATCTTGAATATTGTGTTCAGTTTGGACCCCCCAGTATAAAAAGGATGTGGATTTGCTGGAGCAGATTCAGTGGAGGGCAACAAAAATGATTAAGGGTCTGGAGCACAAGACCTATTAGGATAGGCTGAGGGATTTGGGCTTGTTTAGTTTACAGAAGAGAAGACTTAGGGGTGATTTAATAGCAGCCTTCAACTTAATGAAGGGGAGCTCTAAAGAGGAGGGTGAGAAACTGTTCTCAGTGGTGCCAAATGGCAGAACAAGGAGAAATGGTCTGAAGTTGAAGAGAGAGAGGTGTTGGTTAGATATTAGGAAAAACTACTTCACCAGGAGGGTGGTGAAGTACCGGAATGCGTTGCCTAGAGAGGTGGTGGATTCTCCATCCCTCGAGGTTTTTAAGTCCCTGCTGGCCAAGGTCCTGGCTGGGATGACTTGGTGGGGGTTGATCCTGCTTGAAGCAGGGGGCTGGACTAGATGACCTCCTGAGGTCCCTTCCAGCCTTATGATTCTGTGAACTTACCAGGGTATTCAGAGGCCTCATTCACTGATGCTTCCAAAGGGTCTTGAGGTGCATTGGATGAAAGGGACTGCAGAAGCAAAACACTGACTCTTGAATATCTCTGCCATTTCTTTCCTTCCATTTCATAGAGCTACACTGAGGTGATCAGGCTCAGAGGGTGGGGGACAGGTTTGGGGCATCATAATAAATCCACTTACATAAGTCCTCCAAAATAGGCTAACACCCATGCTTCATGTTCCACAGAGATCACATGCTTTGTGATCAGCTGGCTGATGCTGGGAATCTATCCCTGCTCAGATCATGTGTAAGGGTAAGGGCTTGTTCTGTTGCCAGATTGTAACATGTACCGTACTGGAAAGGCCAAAGCCTCTGTCTGCAGCCAGGTTAAACAAGCAGCAGACATTAGCTGAAAAGCAGGAACTCATATCCTCAAACCCCATCTAAATTGCATGGGAATAATATATACCAGGCTGGTAAGTATCAGAGGGGTTGCCGAGTTAGTCTCTATCTCCAAAAAAACCAAGAAGACCTGTGGCACCCTATAGACTAACAGATACAGTGGAGCATAAGCTTTCATGGGCAAAGACCTGCTTCATCAGGAGACCATATTCTAATGGCACCTACGGTCACCAAGTAAAGAGCCAAATCTCAAGACAGATCTCATGTGGCTTATGAGGAGACACTGAGGGATTTGGTCTTATTTAGTCTACAAAGAGAAGAGTGAGAGGGGATTTGATAGCAGCCTTCAACTACTTGAAGGGGGATTACAAAGAGGACAGAGAGAGGCTGTTCTCAGTGGTGACAGGTGGCAGAAGGAGGAGCAATGGTCTCATGCTGCAGTGGGGGTGGTGTAGGTTGGCTATAAGGAAAAAATATTTCACCAGGAGGTGAAGCACTGGAATGCGTTACCTAGAGAGGTGGTGGAATCTCCATTCCTAGAGTTTAAGTCCAAGCTGGGATGAGTTAGATGGGGTTGATCCTGCTTTGGGCTGGGGGCTGAGGTCTCTTCCAGCCCCAGGATTCTATATTTAAAGAAAAGTTAGTTTGATAGTTTCTTGCTGGAGGAAATGCTACTCATCAATAGCTGGTGTTGTGAAACCCTCATTCTGTTATTATGGATCCTGCTTTCTTATTGTTTGTCTGATCTCCGATGTTCAACTGTTTCTGTCCACTGTGTCATTAATTTAGCTAAGTGTAAATCAGTTAAGGTGATGGGCTATAATTGGTTAGGGAATTGTTACAAAATGTTAGGATTAGTTAGTAAAATTTTAGTAAAGTAATTGGTTAGGGTATATCTAAACAGGACTCCTTAAGCAGACAAACTGGGGTCCAAAGAGGGGATTAGCAAGAAAGGAAAAGAAGGAACAAAAAGAAGCAGCCCCGGAAGAATGTGCCTTCAAGACGCAGCCAAGCATCAGAGCTGCAAAGAATCCTCTGCACGACTGTAACATGCAGCAACCAGCCTGACCATGCTTGGCCAACAGGGAGGGCAGTTAGGGTTGAAGAGCGTGGCACCGTATGTTCAGTGTGTGTATTCTGCTTGCTTGGTGACTGTTAACAAATTGAGAGTGATGTTATTGCAGTGTGAGGCTCTTTTGCGGGTTAAAGATCCTGTGAGAATGCAGGAAGTTACACCCCAAGCCCTAGGAACTGGGAAAAGTTGTGCGCCCCTGGAGTGCAGGAGTGATAGAGAGTTTTGTGCAGGTAACACACAAGCCATCCATGCCCTACAAAGTGTGCTAATAAGTGAGGCTGCTGCTGCACGCCTATCACCGCTCACTCTTCTCCTTCCCAGTTCTTTAGCTCCATGCTGTTTCCAAGGCCACTTGAGACAGCAGGCTGTGGCCATTGTTAATCTCTGTTTCGTTTCTTCTCCTTAACATAAGACAAATGGGTTCTCTGTAGCTGCGTCTACACGTGCACGCTACTTCGAAGTAGCGGCAGTAACTTCGAAATAGCGCCCGTCACGTCTACACGTGTTGGGCGCTATTTCGAAGTTGAAATCGACGTTAGGCGGCGAGACGTCGAAGTCGCTAACCCCATGAGGGGATGGGAATAGCGCCCTACTTCGACGTTCAACATCGAAGTAGGGACGTGTAGACGATCCGCGTCCCGCAACATCGAAATAGCGGGGTCCTCCATGGCGGCCATCAGCTGGGGGGTTGAGAGATACTCTCTCTCCAGCCCTTGCGGGGCTCTGGGGTCACCGTGGGCAGCAGCCCTTAGCCCAGGGCTTCTGGCTGCTGCTGCTGCAGCTGGGGGTCCGTGCTGCAAATACAGGGTCTGCAACTAGTTGTTGGCTCTGTGTATCTTGCACTGTTTAATGAAAGTGTGTCTGGGAGGGGCCCTTTAAGGGAGCGACTTGCTGTTGAGTCCGCCCCGTGACCCTGTCTGCAGCTGTGCCTGGCTCCCTTATTTCGATGTGTGCTACTTTGCCGTGTAGACGTTCCCTCGCAGTGCCTATTTCGATGTTGGGCTGAGCAACGTCGAAGTTGAACATCGACGTTGCCAGCCCTGGAGGACGTGTAGACGTTATTCATCGAAATAGCCTATTTCGATGTCGCAACATCGAAATAAGCTATTTCGAAGTTGGGTGCACGTGTAGACGTAGCCTGTGTGTGTGTGTGTGTGTGTGTGTGTGTGTAAACAGGCAGGGAAGGTTGCTTGCCTAAGCCCTAAGAGTGATAGGGTTGAATCTAGCACCCAGGTTTTCAGAGTCTCCCCTATTCTGGTTAACTAGAGTGAACTACACTTATGTCTTTGGAATTGTGGTGCAGTAACCCAACATGCACAAAGGGAACAACACCTGCACTGATTTTGGGAGCGGGCATGGCCGGGCTACCCAGGAGTGTGTGTGTGGCTCAGGCAAGCTGCTGCTCAATACCTGGGAGGCTGCGCAAAGTTGTACTTAGGTAATTAGCCCAAGCTGCTGTCCGTGCTACCCCAGCTGCACTGCTGTTTTCAGCATGCTGGCTGGAGCGGAGTTCATACACCTCTGTCTGGGGACGCACCCACACCTCGAGCGACTGGATGAGCTGCTGCCCAGTTGTAACTTGGACTGTTGCCTCCCTACTGCATCTAGCCTGAGCATCAGCTCCAGCTCTGCACCTAGCCAGGCTGGCTAGCTCCAGCAGAGACAAGAGTGGAGTTAGGGTTACCTGCAGACTTGTGTCCCTGTGCACCAGACCAGGTGCTCAGATCCCAGGCAGCCAGCCTGCCTCTGCCAAGGGAGCAGGTTACCCAGCAACAGCAGCCCTGGGAAGCACTGGGTATTTCAGCTCCAAAGCAGGCCTGGAGGTGGCTCCTGAGCAGCTCACAGACTCTGCTAATGGTTTCAGCAGAACAGAGCAGTAGCTCTCTAACCTGCCAGAGAACTGCGTCTGCTTGACTGCCTGCTTTTGGTGGGGAGGCACTGTCTTTTCCTTCTGTGCTTGTACAGCTCCTTGCACAGCATGATCGCGGTCCATGACAGAGGTGTGTGCACTACCAATAAATCATCCTCAGTTCTGATGGGTACGGGGAATACAAAGAGCAGAATGGGACCCAGCCCCAGGCGACGGATCACCCTGGATCTCAGGCAGAGGACACACTAGCAGAGCTCCCCCACGCTCTGAGGGTGGCAGAAAGAAGTATAAAATGAGATGTGTTTTCAAAAACAACACACCAAGCAATGCTCCAGGGCCAGATGCCAAGTGCAGGTTAACTGGGCGACTGAGCACCCACATGGCACATGAAATTCCAGGATGATCAGTGCAAAGTAATGCACATGGGAAAACATCCGCCCAACTATACATGTAAAATGTTGGACTCTAATCAGCTGTTACCACTCGAGAGAGATCTTGGTGTCCTTGTGCCCAGTTCTCTGAAAACAGCCTCTCCACGTGCAGTGGTAGTGAAAAAGCAAACCATGTTGGGAATCATTACGGAAGAGATGGGTAATATCACATTGGTGCTGCATCAATCCTCGGTACACTAATGCCTTGAGGAGTGAGTGCAGTTCTGACCACCCCACCTCAAAAGAGAGATTAGAATTGGAAGAGATTCAGAAAAGGGGCAACACATGTGGTTAGGAGTATGGGACAGCTGCCAATAATAAGACTGGGACTTTCCAGCTTGGAAAAGAGATGACCAATGGGAGGATATAATAGAAGTCTAAAATATCACAAGGGCTATGGAGACAGTAAGTAAGGGAGTGTATTTAGGCTGCTGGCCCTCCCTCCAACCCTCAAAGCTGCTCCGAGTACAAGAGGGGTGCATCTGCAGCATTTTAAAGAGGCCTGGGCTCCAGCCTTACTTATTTGTGCTTCTTCTAACACAAGAACTAAGGGGCGCCACCTGAAATTAATAGGTAGCAGGTTTAAAATAAACAAAAGGAAGTATTTCTTCACACAACACACAGTCCACCTGTGGAACTCCTCACCAGAGGATGTCATGAAGGCCAAGACTATAAGAAGGTTCTAAAAAGAACTAGGTAAGTTCAAAAAAGATAGGTCCACCAATGGCTAGTAGCCAGGACAGGCAGAGATAATGTCCTTAACCTCCCTTTGTCAGAACTGGGGAATGGGCAACAGGAGTTGGATCACTTGATTGGTCTGTTCATTCCTGCTGGGGCACCTGGTGCTGGACGCTGTCAGAAGATGGGACGCTGTGCTAGATGGATCTTGGGTCTGATGCAATATGGATGTTCTCTTCCTTAAGTTATCCAGCCCACATATTCTGAGTACGGCTGGAAAGGTGGGAGTTTCCATTCTTTCACTCTTACTTAGTTAAACCCATGAACCACAAGTGGGGCATAGGTCACCCACAAGGCTCCTCCACCTTGTTCTATCTTGGGCAATGGCTTCAATCTGGCCCCATGAATATCCCAGTTCTTGTGTTTCCGTGACTGTAGATCTCCTCCATGTTATTTGGGGTCTTCCTAGGCTGTATTTCCCCTGAGGAGTCCATTTTACGGCATGTCGAACAATGCTGGATGGGGGTTTCCTCAAAATATGTCCCAGCCATCCCCATTTTCTCCTTTTTATTTGGATCCCCACTGGCTCTTGGCCTGTTCGTGGCCACAGATGTTCATTCGTGACTTTGTCTTGCCATCTTATTTGTAATAGGTACCTCAGGCATCTATTCAAAAACGTCTGCAGTTTGTGTGTTGAGGACTTCGTGGTGCGCCGTGATTCACAGGCACACAGCAGGACGGACTTTACATTTGAATTGAAGATTCTTAGCTTTGTTTCCACAGAGATGTTGTGTGATCTCTACACCGGCCACAGAGTTTGAAATGCTGCTGTGGCTTTGCCAATCCTGGATTTGATGTCTAGGTCGGTACCACCGTCTTTATTCACAACACTACCTCGATAAGTAAATTGTTCAACGTCTTCCAGGGTCTCTCCCCCTAAAATGATGTTGTCTTGTTTAGTGTGGTTGACCCTCATAGTTCTAGTTTTACATCTACTGATTTTCAGGCCTGCCTTTGAGGCAGCGCTATTCAGTGCTGCAACTTTGCTGTCCATATGCTCATGCCGATGTGCCAGGAGAGCAATGTCATCAGCAAAATCAATATCCTCTAATTGACGAGAGAAGGTCCACTGAATACCTCTCTGGTGTCCGCTTGTTGTTTTCAGCATAATCCAATCCATAGCTACAAGGAAAAGGAATGGTGAGAGTAGACATCCCTGTCTCACACCTGTTCGGAGAGTGAAAGATTCCGTCAGAGTGCCATTATGTACAACCTGGCAAATGGAGGGTTCGTAATTGGCTCGAATGAGATTAATGATCTTCTGGGGAATGCCAAGATACTGCAACAGTCTCCACATTGTATTTCTGTCTACACTATCAAAGGCCTGTTCAAGGTCTATGAAAGTTGTATACAGTGGGGAGTTCCATTCCAATGACTGTTCTATGACGATCCTCAAGGTTGCTATCTGGTCTACACATGATCTCTCGCTCCGAAAACCAGCTTGTTCATCCCTCAACCTCTGTCAACCTCAGCCTGTCAACCTCTGCTTTCATTCTCTCCAACAGGATCCTGTTAAAGACTTTCCCAGGAACAGACAGCAGAGTGATAGCTCTTCAGTTTCTGCATTCATTCAAACTACCTTTCTTTGGTATTTTAATTATATGTCCATGTTTCCAGTCTCGTGGTATTTCCTCGATGTCCCATATTCTGCCAAAGAGTTCATACAGTAGGTCTGTGGAGGTTTCAAGGTCCACCTTCACTGCTTGTGAGGGAATACAGTCTGGCCCTGGAGCTTTTCCACTTTTCAGCAGAGAAATGGCCTGCCTTATCTCCTCCTTAGTTGGTCTATCTGTATTTATTGGTAGTGATATTGGAGCTGAGGGTAAATCTGGTGGATCTATTGGTGCTGGGTGGTTTAAGAGATCCTCGAAATGTTCTTTCCATCGAGTAAGTTGTTTGGCTAGATTTGACAAGACTCTCCCATCCTTGTCTTTCATGGGACAATCTACTGTCCGTCCTGCACCTGCTAACTTCCTTGTGATACTATACAGTTCTTTTAGATTCTTCTGGCCTACGGCTTGCTTGGCTTGTTGTGCTAGTGCTTCCATGAAGTTCTTTTTATCCCTCTTTATACTTTTCTTCACTTCCTTGTTTGCTTCTGCATATAATTGCAGCGCTTCTGCCTTGATAGCTCTGGTCTTGCTGCTGTTGACAACTGCCTTCTTGTCTTTTCTATCTTTTATCTTCCTTAAAGTCTCTGGTGATATCCATTCTTTGTGTTGTCTTGTTCTTTTGCCCAGGATTTTCTCACAAGCTTCTTTCCATGCTGATTTAGAGCTTTCCCATACTTGCTCTACCACTACATCTTCTGATCTTAGATCTTTAAGGACTGTATATCTGTTTAACAGTTCTAACTGGAAGTGTGATTTTGTTACCTGATCTCTCAGGAGTTCTGTGTTATATCTCGGCCTTGGCCTGTTTACTTGCACGTGGTGCTTTTTCAGTTTCAGCCTAAACTTTGATGAGACAAGCTGGTGGTCGGATCCCACATCCGCCCATCTTCTTGCGTGTACATCTTGCATAGAACGTCTGAAGGTGCTGCTGCTACAGATATGGTCAATTTGATTTTCCGTCTGGTGAAACCCATGTTGCTTTATGGATTCTTTTGTGTGGAAAGATACTCCCACCAATCACCAATCCATTAAATATGCAGAAGTCACCAAAGAGGTTACCATTCTCAATGGCTTTTCCTAACCCTTCTGTATCCAGGTACTGCTCCTTTCCTGTGTTGTCACTTCCAATTTTGGCATTGAAGTCACCCATCAAAATCAATATATCTTTCTTACCTTTCTTGTTAATAATACTTTGGAGAGTCTCGTAGAACCCTGTTTTAATATTTTCATCAGCATCATTTGTGGGGGCATGGCACTGTATAATCAGAATCTTGTTTATCTTGGTGTAAAACCTGGCTGTAATGATCCATGCTGTCCACTCAATTGGGGATCCAATTGCATCCTTGGACAACAGCATACCTACTCCTTCTGTGTGTGGCACATCATCCTCCTCATGCCCTGAATAAATAAGGGTTTCACCTGTTGCTAGACACAGTTGTCCTGATTGTATCCATCTTGTTTTGCACAGCCCCAAAACTGCTAGCTTGTATTGTCGCATTTCTGCTGCTATTTGTGCTGTCTTGCCAGCCTCATACATTGGTCTAACATTCCATGTTCCAATCTGAGTTGTAGTTCTGGGTGAGAGAAGGGTCATCTGTGATGCAGCCTCCTCTTGGCTTTCGCTGCCCCGCTTCATAATCATTCTGGATGGATTTCCTGCTCTTCCCCAGACATGACAAGTTAAGGTTTTCCTTGTGGATGTTTCTGTAACAGTTTTCCTTTTACGGGCAGGGTTCTTAGCCCTACACCAACCCCTTATCCTCAAGGAGAGGTTGGATCACTCTTTGTCTGGTCTCTACCCATTGACCTGTCTGACAAGGGAGACCTTACCAGGAGTGTAAAGCTCCAGCCAGCATAGCTCTCTGGGTCATTGAGACATACAAGCCCCCCAACCACAATAAGGTGATGATCCATCTGAAGGGATTCTTTCACTCTACCCAGCACTAATTAGGCCTCAGTTAGGGTATTGTGTCCCGTTCTGGGCACCACATTTCAAGAAAGGTGGACAAATTGGAGAAGGTCCAGAGAAGAGCAGGTCTAGAGATGAAAGGTCTACAGAACATGAGCTGTGTGGGAAGACTGAAAGAACTGGGCTTGTTTAGTTTAGAAAAGAGAAGACTGAGAGGGGACATGATAATGTTTTTCAGGTACCTGAAAGAGGGTTACAAGGAGAAGGGAGAAAAATTGTTCTCCTTGGCTTCTGAGGATAGGACAAGAAGTAATGGGCTCAAACTGCAGCAAGGGAGGTTTAGGTTGAACATTAGAAAAAACTTCCTGTCAGGGTGGTTAAACACTGGAATAAATTGTCTAGGGATGTTGTGGAATCTCCATCACCAGAAACACTTAAGAGCAGGTTAGCTAGATGCCTATCAGAGATGGTCTCAATGGTGCTTGGTCCTGCTGAGAGGGCAGGGGACTGGACTCGATGACCTCTCGAGGTCCCTTCTAGTTCTAATGCTTCGATTCTATTATTTAATCAGTGGGTTGTTTTGCATGGGTCTCCTGGGAGGGATTTGCTCTTTAACTCTCTCCTGGAACCTCAGAATTCCCTGTCAGCGAAGGAGGGAGTAATTCCAGCCGGTTGAGGAGCTGCTGTCAGTCACTGCTGGATGCGAGATTGACACGGAAGATTGAGTTCTCCAACATAACAGCCTCCAGCTCCATTTTATTAATGCACCCTGCAAAATGTGTCAAAACTCTGTCTTCCTCCCACATGTCGGCTCTGGGGGCTGTCAGCCTGGTGGCGAAGAGCTGCGGGGGAAAGTATCTGCAGAACAGGGCACAAGGAGAGACGCTCCTAACTGCCTGGCTGGCTGCACACTGCTGGGCGAGCCCAGTCTGCAGAGGGGATGCCTGGAACCTGCCTGGACTAGTATGGGGGGGGCGCTCCCCGCAGGGATCTGGGATGGATGCAATTGCTGACAGTGGGGCCAATAGCCACCACAGGCCCAGGGGCGGGGTGTGAAGGGGGCCCTCACTTTGCCTCTAGAAGGGGCAGCGCCTCCGGAGAAAAGGGAGGGACTGAGGGCTGCCCAGAGCAGGGTGCTGGTGCTGCCCCCGAGCTGCTCCGAGTGCCAGAAGGGCCCGTCCTCAGTGCTTTAATGGGGTCTGCGGCTCCAGCCGACACCTCTGCCAGAGTAGCAGTGGCAGCAGCCGGGAGCTCCGGGCCCTTTTGAAATGCCAGGCCCCTGTGCCAGGGACAGGGACCCTTTTTAGGATCGGGGGACACTGACCCATAGACACAATCATTCGGGGGCCATGGAAGTGAGAAGTGAAAAACCTCACTGATGTGACCACTGACTGGATGGGGGGGGCAAGGCTATGGGGTGTGGGTGGGGGGGGTGCAGCAGCAGGCTGGGGGTGTGGATCTAGGTGAAAGGGAGGGTTTGGGGTGTGGGGTCTGGAAGGGAGGGGTGATGGTGTGGGTGAAAGGTCAGGGAGGGAGGGGGCAGTAGCAGGGTGTGGGAGGGGAGTCTGGGCAGGAGGGAAATGCAGGAAGGGGAGTGGGGTCTTGGTGGACAGGGTGGAGAGTTTGGGATGCAGGGTATGGGAGAGGGGTCAGGAGCGGGATGTGGGCGGGGAGTTGGGGTGGGACTGGAGAGCAGGAAGGGGGGGATTCTGGATGGGAGGGGTGCAGGATCTGTCTGGGGTGCAGGGTCTGGGTGACGGGGGTGCACTTACCTTTGCAGCACCCCTGGACGCACATGGCTCTGCGCCCCTCCCCGCTGCTCCTGGGTACCGCCCTCTGTTGCGCTGATTTGCAGCCAATCAGAGCTGCAGTAGGAAGCCTCCTGACAGCACTGCCCAGGCTGCTGCTTCTCTCCCTCCCCTTGTCCCAGCTGTGGTGCCCGGAGCCATTTCTGGCCCCTGGCAGAGCCCCTGGTTTGGATCCGGACTGCAGCTTGCCTGATCCAGCCTGCACCCTCCACCTGCTGCAGGCCAGATTCTCTGGAGGGGGGCCCCGAGCCCTGTGCTCCAGATCCAGACAAGCCGCAGGCCAGAGCTGGACCACGGCCTGGGGGTTCCCCATCTCTGCCCTGTGCATTTGCCCCCTCTTTCCCCCGGCCCCCTGTTGGTGGGCCTGGTCGCTAGCAAACCTGCCCCAGCAGAGGCCAGGTGGAGGCCCCCTTCTCACACGGTCCTTGGACACCTACCTCCAGCCAGTGGGAATTCGATGCTGGTCTTGTCACAGCAGCAAGAGCCTGGACTGCGGCATGGCTCTGTGGAGGAATAGCTGTCACGCCGTGCCCTGGCAAGCTGCAGACCCGAGTCCCAAGGGCTGCGTAGAGCAGTGTGGAGGCATTACCATGGCTGAGAGACGCAGGCCCAGCAATTACAGAGCAGTGTGGACACTCCTGCATGCGCTCGAAAACTGAGGCTGCTGGTGCAGTCCAAGAGACGTGAGCTTTCAGTGCTGTGTGGATATAGCCACAGAGACTGTGTCAGCGATGAAACAAGGGACACTGGGCCATTCCTCATCTAGGGATGGTGGAAGTCAGTGCTGCTCCTTTGCTTTCAAAGGCATTGTGCTTATTTACTCCAGCTAAGGGTGGGACTCCATCTTCTTCAGAACCTCCTTTGCATTGGCAGGAGCAGTCTGTCTGTGGAAACCCTAGAATGGACCAGATAATGTCCTGCTGCGACTGGACCCAGCCATGGTGTTTGGCTGCGGGAGGTGATAGGGGAATGTTTAGCTGCTCTCACTTCAGAGGACCATTGCTGTTGGGTCCCATGGATGATTTTCACATCCAGCAGGAAGCCCTCCTGGGTAGATCCTGTCTGCCCCAGCGATGGATGTGCCGGGGAGAGGCGTTCCCTCAGCCCTGTCTGCGAGGGATGCTAAAGGCATTGAAATAACCGTCCTTCCTTCACAGCCGGCCCAAGCCTGGACAGATTTGGGAAAGCAGCCACCGCAGAGCGACAGATGGTCAGAAAAGCAAGTGCCTTGCACATCACCTCTGCTGCCATCTGCACCGTCGGCAGCGTGCAGAGCTGGCATATGCTGCGTGTACGTGGCTGGCACTGGCCCCAGACAGACAGTGGGCAGCTGCAGGTGGGGGCTGGTGGCCACTGGGACATTCCTTTGTTTGCCACTGCAACGTTGTCCTTGGGGCACAGGCACAAATCAGGAAGCTCTGGCTGGCCCGTGGTCCCAGAGGAGGCAGCTGCACCCTTGTCCACAGACAGGTAAAGCCACCTGGACTGGCTTTGCTCCTGCAAGCGGCACTGAAGAGAAACCCTCAGGCGGGCTGAGGTTAAGGAATGAAGTGGGAAGGCAGGTCTCCCACTCCACTGCCCCCCACTAGCCAATGAAAGGTCTCCATGTCCACCCAAATGGGCACAGAAATCCAGTGATAGGTCTGACTCTTCCAGCTACTTCTGGGTCTTCTTCCAGAGTCCATTCTAAGTGCACATTGCCAGGGAGAATACGCTGGCAGGTTGGATGCTGTGTGCCTCAGTTTCCTCATTTACACATGGGACTAACAGCCCTGCCCCCCCAGAGGTTGGGACAACAAACCCATTAAGCCTGAGCAGGCACTTAGGTACGGTGGTAATAGGGGCCAGATAAGTACTCTCTTCGGGGGTGGGGTCAGCTACTGCTCTGTTGTACAGCACCTAGCACAGGGGAGCAATATGTTTTGCTGGGAGGCCACTCCAGCAATTTGGTGAGTGGTCAAGGGCTGCACTTTTCTATGACATCAATGGAGGGGTGTGGGGTCTGGTGGGGCTGGATGAAAGAGGGGGTTGTGACTGGGGACAGGAGGTTGGGGCAGGAGGAAGGTGTGGGGTCTGGCAGTGGGTCTGGGTGCGGGAGAGGATTTTGACCTGGAGGGAGGAGTGTAGGAGGGGGTGCGGGGTCTGGGTGGGAGATGTGACCAAGGCAAGGGGGCAGGAAGTGGGCAGGGGATTTGGGGCAAGGGTGCAGGGGGGTTGGGGTTTGTCCAGGACTGGGGGGCTGGAGAGGGTGGAGTTTCAGGTGAAGGTCTGGCTGGGAGGCCCTTACCCTACGTAGCTCCTGGCCAGCAGCCCAGTGGGACTCTTGGATGGGTTCTCTGCCGGCTTCACCTCCACATGCTGCTCAAAGCAACCGGCTGCTGGGGCCAAGGTGTGCTCTGCACAGCGTGCCCTGCGGGGCAGGGGCTCTGCGAGCTCAGAGCCCTGGCAGCTCCCATTGGCTGGTTTACGGCCAATGGGAACAGGAAGAATTGTTCTGGGGGTGGGAGCTCTGCTGAGTGGCAGGATGGCTGGTGGGTGTCTGGATCCAAATTTTTAGGGGACCGGATCCGGCCTGTGGGTTGTATTTTGCCTGCCTGACCGAGCCCACTGGGGCTTTGCTGTGGGCGGCCATCAGAGCGACCCCCAGACTCTGGCTGGCTGCCTTGCCAAGGCCTTGCAAGGGAGCAGTTGCAGGACGGAGGACAGGGACGGGTCCATTGTTGAGTTGCACTCCCTGGGGCAGAAGGAGGCTCCAGGCGCATGTCTGAGGGCAGAGCAGCTGCGGAGGGACAGGCACTGGGATGGAGTTGTACAGCAGCCATATGCTGAGCCCCTCCTGGGGAGAGCACGCCACCGGCTGCACTTCCAGCCTCTCCAGTCTCTGTTTCCCTGGGAGATGTCGCTCACAGCCGGCTGCTTCCTTTGCTATCCTCCTGGTGGGATGGGGACAGTTGATGTCTCAGTCCAACCCACGGCACAGCTGTCTCCCTTTATTCTGTTCGCTCACCAGCTGCTCCCTCTTCCAGGGCTTTGCATAACCGGCTAGTGCGTACGTATGGGCCACTGCCACCTGCTGGACAGACTTGGAACTGCTCAGCTCCACATCATAGACCCCATACTGGCGACAGCTAATGGAGGTTCTTGTGGAACCACAGTGGAGCGGGAGAAGGTTCAGATTTCTCTGCCGCCGTGGCCGGGAAGCTGTGTGGCTGTGAGGTGCAGCTGGGAGAGAAGCCTGCGTTCCTAGGTAGCCAGTGGCCTATTTCCAGGATCATTCTCCCCCTCCTGGGCATGAAGAGACAACGGCCAAGTCAGCTGCTGAAGGTTGTGCTGTGAGTCACTGTAGGAGTGACAGGAGCCTTGACTCCCATTTCCCAGCCTCTAACCAGTGGGTCATACGTCCAGCACTGCCTTTCAAGGGATGGGGCTCAGCCAGATGGTTCTTCTCTCTCTGGGCTGAGCCAACCAGCCTGTAGGGGCTAAAAGCCCATTCGAAACCTCCTCCCCAGACTCACATGCTGCTCCCTGGATCTTCCATTTCCTCTCTGCACGTGCTGGCGCAGGACAGGAGCTGCCAGCAGCCCCCGCACTGCTGCTCCATGCCCTCCCCGGAGGCAGCAGGCCAGACTGATGCCAGATCACTGGAGCCGAGCCGCGGAGCTGAACCTTTGGGACCACAGGACAGAAACTCGGAGCCTTTTGCCCACAGTTCTGGGCTCCCCAGCAAATGCTGGGGGGTCAGTTCCAGTCCCTGCATCCCAGGCAGGACAGACTAAGGCCCTGGCTGGGAGGGGGTGGGAGGCATACCGGAAGACAGGGAGAAAGGGTGAGTTGGAGGAGAGAGGAGGAGAGAGAAGGTGTGGGGCCAAAAGGGGAAACCCAGGGGAGAGAAGCCAGGGAGAGGCCAGTCCAGGGTCAGAAGTGCATGGGAGGGACAAATGGACAGGGAGGGTGTGCAGGGGGCGGGGAGGAATTGCTCCATGGCACCCAGAGCAGGCCTGTCCCAGTAATCAGCTGCAGATGCATTGAGATGGAAATGGGTTTCTATTTAAAGTGCCAGAGCGCCACAAGCAGCCTTCCCGCACCCCACCTGGAGACAGGCCAGGTCCTCCCGGCTGGAGATGTCTCTGCACCACAGGCAATCGTCATATGGGTGATAGCGCCCTGATCTCCCCCCATGGCGAGCGCAATGGGCAGCTTGCCAGCCACCCGAGGCTTAAATAAATTCAGCCCCTGCTGACCCCCACTTGCTACAATGGGGGTGGAACTTGGCAGCTGTTCATGGGTTCCCCAGGTGTGCTGCTCTAGCTCCAGCGAAGTGACAGGGCTTGGAGTGAAGGTTTTCCTCCCTCCCCTGTACCAACTCCTGCCTCTTCTCCAGCACTGTCCCCTGGGAGCTCCCCTAGTGCTTTGCCAAGCAGGCCAGGATCTTTCTCCCCGCTGTGGGAGGAACAGAGGTATGCCAAAGGGAAACAGCTTGACCAAGTGGCAGGGCTGGGAACTGAACCCAGATGTCCTGCCCCATCCAGTGCTCTGTCGGCGAGGCCACACAGACGCTGCAGCCCTTGCTGGGCCTCCAGCTCCAGACCTGGTGAACTGACGCTACATAGGGTCTCCTGGAGCTTGGCCCTGAGGCACACTCGGCCTTGCTGCCTCTCATAGGGGCTGCGGGCAGGATAGGGTGTGGGAGCGAGGATGGATGTGCTCCCAGAGCCCCTGGTCACTCCCAGAGCCAGCACCACACAGGCAGCAGCAGGTCAACTTACCTACCACCCCCCGACTGCCCCAGAAGGGCTGAGGCAACCCTTTTAGGGCTGAGCAGAGACCCCCAGTCAGCCCTCTGCTGAGCCTGCTAACAAGGGCACCGATAAGCAAGCGCATGCTGGCAATGTGTGACTGGGAAAGGGGTCCGTTCCCACAGGCTGGGGAGCAGCCACTAGCAGAAGGGAGCCACTGGGGGGCGCTGTCGGGCCTTGCTCCTAATTCGCAGGGGTGACCTGGACATGACCACCTTCCCAACAGCAGGTAAGGGACCTCCGACCCGCCCTCTATGTCGGATCCCACTCCAGAGACCCCAGGACAGGCTGCTCAGGTTCCTTCCCCCTGAGTTCTCACTGCTGCCTCCCTGGACTTCTTCCTACCAAACCTTCCCTGGGCTTCCTCCACCCCCTGCCCGACCCTGCCAGGTCTCTTCACACCTCAGTACAAGGGGAGGGACTGCAGATCTGCTCCCTGCACCCATTCTGCCCCATGCCTCCCGGTCCGTACACCACTGTGCTGGGTCTCATCATTGGTTAGACCCAGCCTGGCCTCCAAGTGCAGCCAGTGGGGCCATTGGCCTCTCTGGCCTCCTTTAACCCTCTCACTTCCTGGGTCGGGCCAGCCATCTTCACAGAACCCCCGTTTCCCTGGGGAAGGGCCTTCTGCTTGGGACCAGCCCCCTAGTGAGATGGGGTCCCTGCAGGAGGAAGGGTCAGAAGAGGAGGGGAGAGACCAGACAGACAGAGACATTTAGAAGCTTGAGCAGCATAAACCAGCCCCCCATCTTCCCCTCCTCTGACCCAGCATGGCCCTCAGGGCTATGCCCCTTCTCCCTGCCAAACCACAAACACCATCTCAGCCCCACACCCCAGAACAAGCCTCATCCCGGAGCAGAAGCCCCCGGGATGTCACTAATTGGGCTGTCTCAAGCCAGCTGGCTTGAGACTGAAGGCTGGTAGGTAGCCAGCGGCCCTGTGCCAGTTCCCTGCTGCCCTTGTGAATGGGCAGCTGGAGGGGAGAGCTGGACTGAGCATGTCCGAGGCTCTGAATCCAGCAGGATGGCGGAGCTTTGAATGGCACCATCCTGTCTTGGCCCATTTCAGTGAGGCTGAGTCAGTGTGTTGCAAGTGGGCAGCAGCCCTGTGGGCCCGGAGGAGCTGGACTGTGCTGGGCTAATTTCTTTTCTGTGTAACGCCCCTGTTAATTCAGCCGTAACAGGCTGGGATAAATGAGGCTTGAATGAGCTCAGCCAAGCGCTTGGCTCTGCAGAGCCACGCACTCCTTGGCCTTTCCGAGTGATCTTTCCACCCACACAGCTGCCCCCCTCTGGAGCTATTCACCCCAGAGAGCTGTGTGTGTAATTGGCAAGGCATTGGCAATGCATGACAAGAGGACAGATGTTTCTAGGAATAAGGGTCTGCAATTACATTTCCTGGGATAAGCATCTCAGGGGCCTGATTTTCCATTACCTTGCTCCAGGTAATCATTAAACCAGTGCAGTGTGTGTGTGTGGTGGGGAGTGGGGCCCCACAAGTGAGAGATGTTTCTCCCACAGGCAATTCTGAAAAACAACACCAACACCAACAACCCCATTTCAAGCAACCTGAAAACACATTTTTTCAGCAAATAGAAAAGTCAGCCAACCCTCCGCCCAAGCAAACCTGGTCATGTTGCTTCCAAGCCTTCTTTAGTCCTTGTACAAGTGGAAACAGAGAGTCATATTGAAGCAAACAATGGAAATGTTCTGGTTTGAAAATGTCTGAACAAAACAATTCAGGGATTTTTTTTCCCTGATTTCTTTCTTTGGTTCACACTGAAGCAAGACTAGTTTAATGGTTAGTGCATTGGCCTTGTAAACCCAGCGTTGTGAGCGCAAGCCTTGAGGGGGCCTTTCACCGGTCTAGGGAAGGTTAGATTTACATAAACAAATAAAGACCAAGAAGAAGTCCTGTGGCAGATATAGCTCTCTCTCTCTCTCTCTATCTACATATAGCTCGTCTATAAGGTGCCACAGGACTTCTTATTGTTCTCGAAGATACAGACTAACACGGCTACCTCTCTGCTCATAAACAAATAAAAAGACTCTCTCAGGGATGGTGATAGATCCTGCTGTGAGGGCAGAGGAGTGGACCTGATGACCTTCCAAAGGCCCTTCCTCCTCTATGACTTAAAAAAAATTTTGACAAAGTCAACCCAGATTCACAAGAAGTGGTGGTGTCAACGAATCTGTGGGAAGGTTCGTTTGTTTGATCAGAAAAATGCTTCTGTCAAAAAATGCCGACCAGGGAGCGCATCAAAGGCTGTCATATTTTAAAGCAGTCTCTTAACCCTCAGGAGAAGGCTTAACGAGGGCTCCGCTGCCTCTGCAGTGGCTGGTGCTGGTCTCTGTAAGAGACACTCCCACACTGGGCTTGACAGACGGCAGATTCCGCTCTGTTCCAGCAGCAGCTCTGGTGTAAATCCATTGGCTCTGTCAGATGTACTCATGTGGGAGCAAGAGGAGAACCAGGCAGCGGTGGCACTGTTTTGAGTGCTGCAGCCGGAGGGGCTCTGACAGGGTTAAGTGACATCCAGCAGCTGGATTCGATTAATGCAACTGGCCTGTGTCCTTGAGCAGGGGCAGAGGAGCCCAGATACTCTGAAGTCAGGACAGTGGGCTCATGAATAAGTCACTGTCAGGCAGGGAGAGGCAGAAGCTGTCAGCATGGATAACGTGAAGTCAATTAAGTGGAAATCTTGTATCAGAGAGCTCCCGCTGCCCTGCCACCCTGCTCCACCCTGCCAAGCGAGGGGATGTGTGGGTAATGTGAAAACCACCTCTTTGGGCATTAGGGGGCCGAACCCTTCTTGGCTTCCGCAGCTGATAGCACCAGCCTCTGTAGCCTGGGTGAAAATCAAGAGCTCCTTGAGCACTGCTTTTGCCAACCATGTGAAAGAGGTGTGAGGGATTGCCCAAGAGTTAGGTTACAGCCTGGGCCAAACCCAGTGTGTCTGCTCCCTTCTGGGACTCCTGCGTGGCTTTTGAGATGCTGCAACATCTGTCCTCAGCCTGGAGGCACCAGCCTTGCCACCAGGCTGCTTTCCTTTTAATGGAGGCAGTGTGACCTAGTGGATAGGACCCAGAGATAACCTGACGTTTGGCAAGCCACTTCCCCTTCCTGTGCCTCAGTTTCCCCTTCTGGGGATGAGGATCCTGACCTCCTCTGGAAAGTGCTCTGGGATTGATGGTTGATAAGCACTAGGCATTATCAGCAGACACTGTCCTTCTTCTAGTTCAGAAGTTCTCCTCAAGGCCGAGGCCAGGGAGTGACAAACTGCCCCTCCTAAGGTGACCGGATAGTCCAGTTTTAGAGGGGTAGGTCTGGTATTGGGGGCTTTGTCTTCTAGAGGTGCCTATTACACCCCCATCCCCTCCTGATCTTTCACACCTGCTCTCTGGGCACCCCAGTGCGGGGGGGCGGGGGGCATCCCAGGGCTCTCAAGCCACATGGGGCTCTTGGCTCAATGAAATGCAGCTCCTGATTGGAGCTGTGAGTCCAGACTGCTCCCTGCCTCTCTGCCCCCAACCCTGCTCACCCCCAGTGCCTGGAGGGAGAAGCTTGTGGCAGTGGGAGTGGCAGCTTTGGTGAGACCAGGGCTGGGGGGGAAGCCTGGGAGTGCCTGGCTCTGGGGAAGGGCATTGAGCCTGGTCTATCTATCTGTCTATCTATCTGGCTGTCCAAAGCTGGTTGGCCACCCGTGCCCAAGCGCCTCCCTGCCCTGCCCAGCCCTGAAGCCAAGGAAGGTGGGTGACTTGCAGGTGATCTCTCTGTAATGGCTCCTGGAAGTTGGGATGAGCTGGCACCAGGAGGGAAAGCAGCTGACACCCTCCCCTTCCCTAGGAAACCTGATCTCCCTTCAAAGCTTGTGGGATTGCAGCCTAGTGGGTCCCAGGAGGGGAGTGAGTCCAGCGGATGAGCAGAGAAGAGCTCTGCAGAGCTCGAAAGCTAGTCCCTTCCACCCACAGGAGCTGGTCCACTCACAGATAGCATCTCACACCCCCTGTCTTTCTCCTCCTTGAGACGGTCATTCTTAAAATTCCTGCTACGGTTGCTGCCTCCTGCCACCTGCCCTTGATTCCACCTTCCTCTGCGTGCCGTGTCTGTATCTCTCTCCTGTGTCTGTCTGTCCAGCCCGTGCCCCCTCCGGACTGCTCATGCCACCCACACGCAGAGGGTGACACACACACACAGATGGTGTGCGTGCCCGGCTCTCGGTGCTGACGCAGGCTGTGCTGACTGTTATTTTGGGACACAACCGTTGTGAGTAACACACCTGCCTTGCGGATCCCCAATTAAAATGGGCTGCCAATAATCCCCGGGAGAAGAGGCGGAGGGTAAATCCCCTTTGCTCCTCAACCAGCCTCCCCCATGGTCTGGGGCATATGGATCGCGAAATCCCGCAGGGCACCAGGCGACCCGCCGTCGATATGTGTTCATGCGTGTTGGCCATTACAAGGCTGTCGTGAGACAATTAGCAAGTCCCCTTCCTTGGGCCCTCCCACTGTGCCTGCAGTAATGGACCGTCAGGCGGAAAGGGGCTAATGGCTACCGCAGGGGAGACTTAGCTCAGCAGACAATCACAGGCCTCGCTAAAACCCAGGGGGTTGCCAAATGCTCTTTTCAGGCTCAGCGGAAGGATCAATCAAGCCCCTGCCCATAGAAAGACGTTGTGAGTGACAGCTCATGGCAGGAAGCTGTACACTGGGTCTGTGTGGTCTGGGGGACTCCCCTGGGTTGGGTTCTCTGGGCAGGCTATGGGTGTTGGAAGCTGACAGCTGGGAGAAATGGGTGTGAGGGTGCTCCTGAGAACCAGCACAATGGCAGGGCTTTTGGGGCACAATGCTTGCTGGAAGGGTGGGCTTGGGGATTTTGCAGCCTGTTTCTATCATGTGCAGGAAAACTGGGCTTGATGGATGTTCTTTGTGAAAACACGAGATCACCTCAAGACTAGAGCTATGCTATTTTTTTTAGCTTTTTGTAATCCCCTTGTCACCAGAAGCACATGACCTACGAGGACAGGCTGAGGGATTTGGGGTTATTTAGTTTGCAGAAGAGAAGAGTGAGGGGTGATTTGATAGCAGCCTTCAGCTTCCTGAAGGGGAGCTCTAAAGAGGATGGGGAGAGGCTGTTCTCAGTGGTCACAGATGGCAGAACAAGGAGCAATGGCTTCAAGATACAAAGGGTGAGGTGAGGTTGGATATTAGGAAAAACTATGTCACCAGGAGGGTGGTGAAGCACTGAAATGCGTTACCTAGCGAGGTGGTGGAATCTCCATCCCTAGAGGTTTTTAAGTCCTGGCTTGACAAAGCCCTGGCTGGGATGATTTAGTTGGGGTTGGTCCTGCTTTGCTTCTCCCAGCCCACCAGAGCTGTGTCTACACGTGCACGCTACTTCGAAGTAGCGGCATCAACTTCGAAATAGCGCCCGTTGCGGCTACACGCGTCGGGCGCTATTTCGAAGTTAACTTCGACGTTAGGCGGCGAGACGTCGAAGTCGCTAACCTCATGAGGAGATAGGAATAGCGCCCTACTTCGACGTTCAACGTCGAAGTAGGGACCGTGTAGACGATCCGCGTCCCGCAACGTCGAAATTACTGGGTCCTCCATGGCGGCCATCAGCTGGGGGGTTGAGAGATGCTCTCTCTCCAGCCCCTGCGGGGCTCTATGGTCACCGTGGGCAGCAGCCCTTAGCCCAGGGCTTCTGGCTGCTTCTGCGGCAGCTGGGGATCTATGCTGCAGGCACAGGGTCTGCAACCAGTTGTCAGCTCTGTGGATCTTGTGTTGTTTAGTGCAACTGTGTCTGGGAGGGGCCCTTTAAGGGAGCGGCTGGCTGTTGAGTCCGCCCTGTGACCCTGTCTGCAGCTGTGCCTGGCATCCCTATTTCGATGTGTGCTACTTTGACGTGTAGACGTTCCCTCGCTGCGCCTATTTCGATGTCGGGCTGAGCAACGTCGAAGTTGAACATCGACGTTGCCGGCCCTGGAGGACGTGTAGATGTTATTCATCGAAATAGACTATTTCGATGTCGCAACATCGAAATAAGCTATTTCGATGTTGGCTGCACGTGTAGACGTAGCCCAGCCCTGCTGTGCCTCTTCTAAGCCCTGCATTAGACTCCTGTGTCTGCTGTCTGCGAGTCATTTCCAAGTGGGCTGGTTGCTCCTTTCTGAGAGGCAGAAGTGGCTGAAATTGGGGTGAGGTCTTGCAGAAGCGGAGAGATTCAGGGGAGGACAATGCACTGTCTTGTGGCACTGCATCAATTGAACTCATTGAGCTAGGCCAGGGGTCAGCAACTCTGGCACGGGTGCCAAGAGCTGCACGCGAGGTGGGAGCTCAGCCCTGCCCCTCCACCCTCCTGCAGTCAGGAGCTTGCTCAAAGCCAGGCCACCTGTGGATTAATAAAAGCTAACTCTACCAGATGCCACCTAACGGGTAAGGCTCCACAGCTTCATTTACGTATCAATGGAGCTGTTGTAAGTAGGACTGTTAGTGACTTTAAAAAGCATCACCAGCACTGGAACCATACAGAGCAGTCAAAAGGTCTGATCTCAGCACTCTGCCTGGGAAAGGTTCTTGACCCCTGAGCTAGGGTTTGCCTGCACAGGAGAGTTTTACCAGCAACCTGATACAATTTCACAGGCATAATAGGATTGGTATAACCAGCCCATTGTGGACACACTCACGCCAGTATGAGAGTGGCTTTTTCCAATATAGCTTCAATGCCTTCCCAAGCCCCATTACACTAGAATAAGGCCTTGTCTAGACACAGCCGTTGCACCACTTTAACTAGCCCAGTGCAGGGAATGTAGTTACTGCTCCAGTGTGGATGCAGCATCACCAGTAAAATATGCTTAGACTGGGATTGTTTATACCCCAGAGACATTTCCGCGGAATTCTTTCCTCGACCATAGGGAAAGAACTCCACCTGTAGCTGCAGGGCTGCAGTCAGAGTGTAGCTGGAGTGCGTCAAGTGTGGCCCAGCCCTGACAGGGGTATCTGCGCCGACCTTTTTACAGGTTTAAGTGCATTGGCTTAAGCCCTTCATGCCTTGATAAACTGGCCTGCCTGTGCCTGCAGGGGAGCAGTTAGGTTTCAGCATAGTGCTGTTATTTCATGATCACATCAGCAACATGCTCCGTGGAAGTAGCTGCAGCACGTGCCTCTATTGGAGGTGCACATCTGCACCTGCCTTGGTGCACATAACAAAATTTATTTCACCTAGAGATGGAAAAAATTAGCGAAAATAAGCCTGGTAGCTACCCCAAGTCTGTCTCTAGCAATGTGGATGGGCTGACACTCAGGGTAGCTTGGCTGTCCTGCTGATCATGCTGCTGTGGCTACTCCTGATCAGAACTAGCAGGGTACATATCCTCGATCCAGGATACACAGCTCAAGGTGCAGCTGAGCCAGGCCTCCAGGGCTAAGCCGCTCGAGGGGCCTCCCCACCCTCAGAGGCTTCACTCCTGGAGCACTGAGCTCCATCTCTCCCAGTCTGGGCTGCCAGACGCCTGGGAGTGAGGCTTATGCTGATGTGCACAGAGCAGCTTGGGAGCTGCTGCAGCTCCAGCTTGTTGTGCCTGGCAAGGAGTGGGGCTGAGGCCGCACTGTCAAAACTCTTTTCAGGAGTCTTTTACAGGAGCAGGCAGGCGAGGCTCCAGGGCCTGCAGTGTGCAGGAGCGGAGATCCCACTGGAGGATCAGGATGCTCCATCCTGGCTGTAGATGTGTCTGTGTGTCTCCAAGCCCAGGCTGGAAGGGTTTGCTCTATGCTGCAGTGAGATGTCCTGTCTCCACCTAAGTGGAGCCTGTCACTAGCTCCCCACTCTCCCACTCCCCTCTCCAAGCCTCAACCATGGGCTGCCATTTTGCTCTAGCTTCCCCTGCGACCAAGGCCACCTGCCCCAGGACCAAATATCAGCCTGCTCGTCCTCCCTTGGCTGTGAGGTGGGAGCCATGGTTTTGGCAGGTGAAAATCCTCAGGCGGGTGCAGCTGTTATCACTTAGTTAAATATTAATGATAAAAAAAGCTCTGTCAGAGCACAAAGGTTTCTTCTCCGGCAACTCTCTGGAATCGTGTGTGCCCGTTACCATAGCTACGGCACCAGAGTTATTGTGGGACCCGGTTTCATCTTCATCTTATTGCTTATTTGGTGTGTGTGTATGTGTGTAATGTAAAAATATATATAGCTCCGTCTCTCCATCTGTCTGCTCCATCTGCTGATTTCCGAGTGAAATCCGACCCGTTGGCTCTTTAGCGACTGCTTGGAGAGGCTGCCTCACCTTCCCTGCAGCCAGCAGAAGCAAGTTCCGAGCAGGAAAGGAAACGTAGCTGGAACCTGGGGGGAAAGGAAGGAGTTGTGTGGTGGGAACTGGTAGGCGGTGGGCCTAGCACACGAGTATTTAGGGTTGCGAACAACAGGAATGGGGCAGCACTCAGTCACGGTCCTCCTCCTCTGGTCGTACTTGGCAAGAGTGGGTCAATGGTTGGGTGCTAGACTTGAGCCCTGGTGGATGCCCCTGGATGGAAGCCCCTTCACCTCTCTGGTGCTTCACTCTCTCTCACTAGTTGTATGTAGAACAACAAGAAGTCCTGTGGCACCTAGTAGACTAACAGATATTTTGGAGCATAAGCTTTTGTGGGCAAAGACCCGCTTCATCAGATCATTTCAATATCATGAAAGCTTATGCTCCAAAATATCTGTTAGTCTATAAGGTGCCACAGGACTTCTTGTTTCCGAAGATACAGACTGACACGGCGACTTCTCTGATAGTTGTACGTACAGCACCTAATGCATGGGGGGCAGATCTCAGTTGCCTACACAGGTTTACAGGGCAAGAGCACAGAATCTGGTCCAACTTCTGCTGCATTTTAATTGTTTAATTGTTTTTCCTGCAGTTCCAGCAGGGCCCAGGAGCAGCAGCACTTAGCATCTGAGCACAAGGCCCTGGCCAAGAGGGGCAGCAATGCCAGCAGGGCAAAAGAGCCCTGGCGCTCGCATGGCACAGGTGTGAATGGAGACCAAGGGGGCAAAGGCATGAAGGCCAGGGCGGGTCAGGTGGCGGGGAAGTGTCTCGTGTAATTTCATTATTGCAATTCATCCCTTCTCCCACTGGCTCAGGCCCATTAGCCAGCCAAGCTGCAAGCTTCTGGCCCCTTACCACTCAGGGCTTGTCTCCTTACCAGCAGTCTCCATTTCCCACTGCATATCCTGCCTGTTAGGCACCGGAGACCACCAGGAACTCGTTACCAGGGAGCCAGGAGGGAGATGCCATCAGCACCGCTGTGACAATGGGCAGCCCTGGGGACCTGAAGAGGTTTCCTCTTGGGGTTGCTGGAGGCAAGCAGCCCTGGCCACCCAGCTCCCTGCTTCATGTGACACTTCAGGGGAGATCGCATCCTGGTGGACCCGGCCAGGCGCAGCAGGAGGCACCAGGGAATTCAGCATGGCAGGCCCTGGACTGTCGCCAGCAATGCCCAGCACCCTCCAGCCCTGGCAGAGCCTGGCAGCAGGCAGGGGGTGCCCCTGCTCTACCCCCAGGGGCAGGGCCTTCCAAATGACATTGTTTGCTCAGCACTGCAGTAGGAGGACATGGTGCCAAGAGCCCTGCGGTGGGGTACCTGGCCCTGCTCCTCAGGGAGGGCACTGGCTGTCCTCTGGCACCCAGGACAAGCCCCTGATCCTGCTTGGCATTGGCTGTGTCCTAGCGTCCAGGACAGGTCCCTTTGTGGCGCTGTTGGTCGTTAGGGCTTGTCTTCACACACCTCAGTCAAGATGCCCGACGCATGTGGCAGGGTGGGTGGGTGTCCTGAGCTCAGCTCATGTGGGAACACATTTACCAGCCTGGAGGGGGGGTGACACATGCTCCCTGCCTCCCCTCCATGGACATCTGATGGGGGAGCCTCTCCTGTCAGCTAGTCCACCTCCCCGCGTCGCAGTGGCTGTGCTGACAAGAGCAGGTATCCCACCACGTAGAGCTGTCTACACCAGGGTCAGATTGGGGTAACACCATTGCTCATGGGCATGGACTTTCCACACCCCGAGCCACACGCTCACACTGACGTGGGTCTGTCCTTCAGTCCTGGCTCTACCATCCCCACCCCCCGGCATCTACCCCTGACTCCGCATGGTTGAGCTGGGCTTTTTGTCATTCCAGGAGCACTGGCTCAGCCTGGGCTTGTCCAGGGCCCAGCAGAGGCAACGAGGCAGCTTCTAGCCACCTCTTGGATCCTAATGGAACAGACATTCCCAAGTCTGGCTTCAAGACAGCACAGAGCCTGGCACAATGGGGGTTTGGCCCAGACACAAACAGCCCTTTGCTCTCCTCCATGGGGTAGGCAAGATGGGGAAACCGAGGCACAGAGGGGGGAAGAGACTTGCCTAGCATCACCCAGCTGATCAGTGGCAGAGCAGGGAGCAGAAGTCAGGTGAATCCCCAGCCTTAAGGTCTAGGCTACAGCTACACTCGGTAAGCAGTGACCAGGCCAGTTGCCCTGAGTGCTAATGTAACCCACAGGTGTAGGGGTATGATTTATTGGCCCGGGTAATGGCACCTAGACCACTTATACAGAGACAGAATGAATCTCCTCCACAGCCTCAGCTGAGAACCAGGTGGTCTTTAGCTCAAACTGTAGTGGCACCTGCAATCAACTCTCCCGGTCTCAGGTTCAAGGCCCCCTGGGGGCAGTTACACTAACCCTCAGGGTGCAGGTGAGTCAGTACTCAGCAAGGCTATTCTGCAGCTCAGCTGGCTGCTGCCAGGTGCCTCCCCAGCTGTATGGCCTGATGGGAGGGAGCAGGAGTACAGCCCCAAAGCCCAGCTCCAAGTGTGTCCACAGCCTCAGCAGAACCTGTTCTCCCAAGGGAAGGGTTTGGCCCAGTGTTGGGCACCACTGAGACAGGTGAACGTGGGCCCATGTCCTGGTGCAGGGCTGCTCCAGTCTGGCCTAAGCTCATGCGTAGGGCTCCACTGAGGCTGGGGGGCCTGGTGGGAAGGCTGGGGGATTCCTGGCTGCCATGGGTCTTGTGGTGGGGCTGCAAACAGCCTCTGTGTTTCCCAGGCTCTGCTCCACCCCTGTGGAGCGTAGACCTGGCTGCGGTTGATGGAATGAGAGCCCCTTCTGCAGGCTGTGCTCATGTCCTGAGCCCAGATCACCTGGGAACACATTACCTGTCCTGTCTAGGGGTGACACCCACTCCCTGCCTCCCATCAGTGGATGGCTGATGAGTCAGCACCTGGTTTCCAGTGAGCTCAGGTGGTAACCCCCTGCTTTTAGAGAGAAAAGTTCACAGCACTTAAACCCACCAATGACACCCAAGCAGCCCAGGCCTGGCTACAGGCACATGGACGCGCCACCTGTCCCATGGCACCGCCGCGCACGGTGAGTGCCACTGAAGGCTTTAAAGGGGATCTCCCACCCTATCCCTGTGCCCTGCAGGACAGAGCTGGGGGAGGAGGAAGGGGCAAAGCAGGCCTGGCAGAGAGATGGCAACTGCTATTGCTCCTGGTGGGACCGGGAGCTGAGGACAGATCTCAAGGTGGGGAGGCGGTGGGCTGTTGTTAAGCAGTCATTTGCTTGGCCTGATTTGCATAATCAGCCCACTGTAATGATAATTTCGCCTTGACTAGGTGGTATTTTAATGGGGACGTCTCCCTCCCAGCGCTGTGGGAATTGGTGGGGTGACAAAGGAAGGGCAGAACACGGAGGCTGGCAACATCTCCAGCCCTCCCCTCCTCCTGCCCCACCACGTGGCAGGTGGCAGTCCAGCCGCTGATGCAAGATTGGCAGCCATCAGGCAGCTGCGAGGTGAGGGGTGGCCTGGGGAGCCCCTGGGAGCTCCAGGCAGCTGGGAGAAACAGAGCCAGAGGCACGGGTGCAGCCAGGCTGGTAATCATATCACAGGCATGCCCCTCGTTAACCCCTGTCTGCATTGCACCCCGGAGCCAAGCTGGGAGAGGAGGCGATGTGGGGCATGGACAGAGGGGAGGGGCTGGAGCTGGGCTGCACTAGGGGGTGGGTCTGGGGCCAGGAAAGGAGCCAGGGCCAGGGCAGAGGGTGGGGGTAGGGCTAGGGGACGAGCTGCAGCTGGGAGTGGGGGTTGAGACGGTGAAGGGGGCAGAGCATGCAGAGTGAGCCCATGGACCCAGCAGCCAGTGGTGGAGTAAACACTGGGCCAGCAAGGCCTCGGTGAGGGGCCCAGCCAACTGGGGTGGGGGAGGGCCCAAGTGGGGCTGAGGCCTTGGGGGAGCCCAGATATAACCCCCCCGGGTGTGGGACAGGGTCTAATGCCGCGGCACTTATCTCTTAGTGGAGAGCCCCCAGCCTTTAGCTGAACTGGTACAGGCTCCTGCACGTAGCTTCCCAGGTTCGCTTACCCAGGCAGGGCCCTGAGCCAATGCACCCGCTAATCTTTCCCATGCATGTGCAGGATAAATTTTGTTACGTACACTGGGCTTGTGCAATGTGCACCACCAGGAGAAATACAAGACTCAGCTGGGCGGGGTCTGGGAAGCATTTGAATCTCTCCTGAGTGACTGCATAAGTGCCCAGCTTACAGGGAACTCTGCCTCGGTCTGGACAACAGGGCCCCTTTCGAGTGGGGGCTTGACACCATTGCAGACCTGATACTGGCCACAGGGAGACCCAAACCTTGGCCACCACCCTGAGGAGCAGGGAGCTGACCATAGTCCTCCCCCTGAGCTGGCCCTGCGGAGTCCCAGGAAAACAGCAGCCGAGGAAGATGAAGAGGGTTGACCTCTGAGCACCCCGGCCGGGTGGGGAGGGGACAGAACAGTGTGCATGAGCAGGGCTGGCCAGGCGCTATGTGCATACAGCCCTCCTCAGCTCTGTGTGGCCGTCCCTGCAATGGCCACACCTCCCAACTGCATGAAGAAAGCAGCATGGGAGAGCGTCGTCCCCCTGCCCCCGCCCAGCTCCACACAGCCCCCGATAGCAGCCTCTGGCCCGGGAGCTGCTGTGGCTTCATAGCAGGAGCTTCTGCTGAGCTGTGCGCTTCCATCCTCCCACCAAGACGAGCAGCTGCAGCAGGGTGCCCACGAAGGGGCTGACAGGCACCGGCCCCTCTGCTCAGGCCAAGCTGCTGCGTTCATCCACGAGTGCCAGCCCAGCTTGATCCTTCCTGAGCCGATCTCCAGCTGGGGCAGCCAAGATTGGATTATGGCAACCGAGCCATGTGTGCAGAGTCCGACTCAGGAGGGGAGCAGCTTGAGCAGGGCTGCCCCCATGTGCCAGGTCACATGCCACACGCTCCGGTCTCCCCCCTGCCACCGAGGGATCATGCACCGGATCTCCTGGCTGCTGCTCTGGGGTCACCTCCTGCACTGGGGCTCACCCAGCGTTCAGCAGCTCTCATCGCCTTTGCTCTGCCTGCAGAACTCACTTCGATGGGCTGTGAGCCGCAGCGAGGGCCTACCCAGCGGAGCCGGCTGCGAGGAGCCCAGCTGTGAGGTCAGCCAGCCCTGGGTGGAGCATGGGAGAGGAGCCACCGGGCTGGATACCCCCTGGCCTGGCATCTTGCGCCAACATTTACACCAGGGCAGAGTGTGCACTGGGGTAAATGGCTGGGGGCAGAGACTCAGGACAGGGCCTGGCCTCCCTGGAGCTGTCAGCCACGCTCTCACCCTGACGGTCAGTGTCTCTCCTCAGAACAACGGACTCAGCCAAGATAAACACAATGGCCCCTTCAGGCCTTGGCCTCCTGCAAGATACAGGCACGTGTCTAATTGCTCAGCACTGACAGATGCAGCCAGCAGCCTGGCCCTGCTGGCGAGTGGATAATGAGATTTGCCCTGAGTGCGGGAGGCTCTGTCTGCCTGGGAACCTCTCAGCTAATTCCTCTACGGAGTGGCAGGTCGGAGCACTGAGGCCAAAAGCAGAGTCAGGTCCTCTGTGTAAATGGGGCTGACTGCAGCGGCCCCACTACTCTGCCCTGACCACTGCGCCAGTCTTTTTCTCTGTCCATTTGGACCTAGTTTTAGCAGATGGTTCTTGTAGGCAGGTCCCACCAGTGGCAGGGTGGCCTAGTGGCTAGGCCCCCACAGCTCCTAAGGGCCTGTGGTGCAGGATGCCAGTCCACAAACTAGTGGCTGTACTTCAGTTTGGGGTATGGCCCTGAGAGTCTAGTTTCCCCCTCCTTAGGGGGTGGTTTGTGGGGGTTTCCCCCCATGAGCCTGGGGAGGGTTTGGAGGCTGCATCCTCCTGCAGCCAACCCAAGGGCAGTTCCAGCTCAGGCCCTGAGGGCACCAGACCCAGCTCCTGCCTCCTTGCCAGTCAGCCCCAAACAGGGCTGGCTTCCTTCCTTTCATCCTGCCTCCGGGCGGGACACTGGCTGTAGGTGAATCTGGGTGGGGCTAGTTGGGCCAGCAGGCTCTCTTTAACCCCTGCCCTGCCAGGCCTTCCTGTCAGTCCCTTGCAGTTCCCTAAGCCACAAGGTGGCCAGGCAGGAGGCACCAGGCAAGATGGGGGCCCTGTTTGAGTAGGTGCCACACACACAGTAGAAGCACCTCTGCCACGATTGCTGCGAACGGACAGAGTGAAGACATCCCTGCAGTGAAGGCCTTGGTCCGAGGTCACAGAGAAGCTGGGTCTCCCCCATCCTCACCCCACGCTCTGCCCCTGCCTCCTGGAGCCGCTCCCCGCTCTCTGATTTGGATGCCAAGAGCTGGGGCCTCGCTGTGGGTGCCAGTTACTGCTAATTACTGGGCCGGGCTTTTGCTCACGGCTCTGCAGAAGCCCATAGTGGGCTGGGAACACTGCCAATTTCACTGCGGCTTCCCAGGCCCCTGGGTGCAGGTGAACGACACTGGCATGGAGCTATTGCAGCCGGGCAGGATTCGGTGGCGTCTGCAGGAAGGTTGTTTGCTTGGGGGTGGTCTCAGGCTTTGGCCAGGAGCCTTCACCCCGAGGCACTGGGGAGGCGGTCTCTTGAGTAGAGCTGTTAGAAGGGGGGGAAGTGGCATGTCTCCAGCTGGGCACAGTGACTAGTAGAATCATCCAGACACCCAGCTCAGCCGTTAGGGCCCAAAGGGATCACCTGGCCTGGCTGCCTGTGGTATCTCACCCCTTCACTCCTGTAACAGACCCCTAACCTCCAGCTGAGTATGTACATGCCAGGTGTGTTCAGGAGAGGACCCAGGAGACCTAACCACTGAACCACACTGCCTCTAAGGACAACTTGGGTGGAGAAATCCCAACTAAAATAGCAGCACATGGAGCCCCGGCAGAGGTCCTGCTTGCTGTCTGGAGTGATCCCCGAAGGGATCTTAGCACTCTACACCCCATGGGAGCCAGGGTCAGGAGTGTGGCTGGGAGTGGTTGGGGCCGGCTGCTGCAGCTGGGGCCTTGTCTGAGAGTGGGGCCACAGTCCAGGCTAGGAGCCAGGAGCAGAGCCAGTGGCTGAAGCCAAGGCTGTGGCTGGAAGGAAGCTAAGGGCAGAGCTGGGCAGGCAGTGCTCCCTTCCTGCCCCATGGAACTGGCCCCAGCCCTGCAGCACCCTCTCAAACATTCCTCCATGCTCCCCTCCTAGGGGCATGCACCCTGTGTTCAGGGGCTCACTGCCCTAGCCACTGACACCCTCAGCACACAAGCGCTGCTCCCTGCTGTCCTCCTGGTGCCTCCAGGCCTGCTGCGCCCAGGGCTTTGAGCACGAGGACAGTAGAGGTCAGGGTTAAGGTTTGGCCTTCGAATAGGATGCGCCAGAGACAGCTGAGAGCCTCTGTGTCCAGCCTGCTGTTCTGAAAAATCAGCTGATGCCCTGAAACATGGCACAGCTATTGGGTCTTGGTGCTGAAGTGACCCAGCCTCTGTCTAACCTGTCATAGACCCTGGCTCCCATGCTCCCTCTGCAGTCATTGATGCCTAGACCAAGCAGATGTGAAAGGTTCCCCTCCTGTTTTGCACCAGCTTGTGCTGAGGCCTAAGGGCCTGTCCACACTGGGGTTTTACTTGTGTGAACCCCACTTTTTGCTGTAAGAAAACCCATTGCGCTCACACAGCTGAGTCTGTTTTTCAGGAATAACAGGGCATTTAACTCAGAGCAGTAACTCCACCAAAACAAATAACTTTCCTCAATCTGCCCCAGCTTCAATTCTATAATTGAATCAGTGTGCACAAAACGCAGCTCATCACATCTTAATTGGCCTCTTGACACAGCACACAGTCAACCTGTGGAACTCTGTGCCAGAGGCAGCCGTGAATGCTGGGACTATAAGAGAGTTCAAAGAAGAGCTAGATGAATTCATGGAGGTTAGGTCCATAAAAGGCTACTAGCCAGGGTTTAGGAATGGTGTCCCTGGCCTCTGATTGTCAGAGGCTGGAGACGGATGGCAGGAGACAGGCTGCTTGATCATTGTCTTTGGTCCACCCCTTCAGGGACACCTGGCACTGGTCCCTATCGGCAGAGGGGATGATGGGCTAGATGGACCTTTGGTCTGACCCAGTAATGGCTGTTCTTATGTTCTTATCTCGTCGAGCTCAGGTGAGCCTCCGCTCAAGGCAGCTTGTGATCTCCGATACCCTTTTCCTGAGGTGTCCCGAGATGAAGGGGTAATGGAAAATGAAGAGACCACCCACATCGCAGGGGCAACGGGGACACACGGCCTGTGTATTAGAATCTGACCTCTTGAGGCAGTGAGTTCCCAGGCTAAGCATGTGCTAAGGACAGGGCTTGCTCCCTTTGTCTGTTCTGCATTTTGCGGCCAGGCCATTCTGGGCAGCTCTTACACTCCAGGATGGTGTAAAAGGGCGGCATGATAGCCCCTCATGGGCTTAGGGGAGGGTAAAGTCTCCTCTCCCTCTCCCAGCTGCACCCGTTGGCAATCCCCAGACCCTCGGAAGGTGGACGTGTGATTCTCGCAGTGCTGGTTGTGGATGTCACAGCCTTGGTCGTCAGACCCTCCTGCCACTTTCGTTTACCACTGGCTGTCCCTGCAGGTGCCACGTGAAAGCCCAATGCTAGATCTCTCCCTTGAAGGGTGGGGGCTGCACTCCAGGCGGGGGTGGGAGAGCGTCTTTCGTGCACGTCAGGTGGCCAGGCCCACCCGACATAGACACCAACCTCAAAGGAGCTTGGGCCTCATTAGAAAGGCCAGCACACTCTCCCCTGGGTGCCTCCTATGCCTGGAGGAGCCCCCTAATGAGCTGTGGCACAGGCGCAGCTGTCCCACTGATGCTGAGCCGGGGACGGAGATGGGCTTCAAAGGATGCTGCTTGTTTGCTCTGTGCTAACGAAGCTCGGCCGTGTCATTAAAATGAGCCCTTCAGCAAGGGCTGGGGAGTCAGGCCTGGGATGCGGCATGTCCTGGAGGCCACAGCTTGGGTAGCAGCTGGAGAAATTCACCTTGGGGCTGCACCCTGCAGGGGCTCCCACGAGGGAGAGCTGCCTGCCTGAGGGTGGGGGATTTGCACGGGGGGCCTGCTTACTAGAGGGTATAAATAGGGGCTCACTGGTTGGGGGGGGGTGTCTCAACTGGGGCCCTAGATGCGGGGGCTGGAGGGCACAAGGGCCTACTTGCACCTGTGTGTGTGGGGGGTGGTGGTGGTGGTCACACAGGTTCAATAGGAAATTTGTCCAGTTTAAGAGTTGGAAGCCCAGAGAGGTGACATTGTTGCCTCAGGCCTCGCAGCAAATCTGAGTCTGACGTAGGACACAGGCCTGGGAGCCTGGGAGCCTGGGCCCTGGCTGACAGCTGCACCATGCTGCCCCCTTGCTTGGCATTTCCCCTGGCTGACAAAAGGAAATGGGGACCCTTGCTAGTTTGCACCATTGTGCCTCACAGTGCCACAGGCATTCAGTGCCATGGGCCATATTCTCAGCTGGTGGAAATGGGCCAAGCCTGAGTGACTCTGTGAATGGCAGGCCTAGCGAGGGCCCCAGCTATCTCCAAAATATAGCTCCCCCCATTTCCAGGATATCTGCACCCCTCAGAGTCTCATACTTAGCTTCCCGTGAGTGCTACCAGCTCCATTTTACAGACGGGGAATGTCATGGAGCTGGGGGGTCCCCAGGCCCTGCACCCCATGCGCAGTCAGATGTGACTCTCACTTAGCAGGCAGAACAGAAGGGTTGCTAGTTGACAGGGACACAGTGCAGAACAGACCTGTCAGCACAGAAACGAGAAGCCATCAGTACAATCCGTCTTGGGGAGAGGGGCCCAGAGGGGGTCCCTGAGCTGGGGCTGTGGCTCCTTTCTCTCTCTGTAGACAGACCGGACTGCCCCACTCAACTCCCTAGTTCCAATTCAAGCCAGCCAGGCCCCTCCTCCCTCCCTTCCTCCTTCCCCTGGGAAAAAAAGTGTCACCTGGTTCCCTAGGTTACTTATAGGGTGGAGCCCCATTGCCTACATGTGAGAAGTCATCACATGGAAACTCCCATCACCAACTATGCGCTGATGCTGTGCCTAGGGAAACTGAGACACACACCTTGGTTTGCTACAGGAGAGTAGGAAACACACGCAGCCTAACCAGGGGAATAAAATCCTCACATATCCCACTTTGTCACAGGGAAACTGAGGCACAGAGTGTCTGACTCACATACCCAGCCGGGAACCAGCCCCATTGCTCAAGTGCCACGTTAGTGCGCTAGACACCAGAGTGTCTTTCCTCGCTAGACAGCTGCAAACCGAACCATTCCCCAAAGCTCCGTGGGCTTCCTTTATCGAGCAGGCTTAAAAGAGTTTATGAATCATCTTTAACGAGGGCTCTGGGAGCTCAGTCATTTTGCTCTGCTGAGCACCTGCTGTGCTGCACGGTGAACCACTGTGTCTCTTTCTGCTCGCACTCGTTTAACACTCAGGCAGTCTCCTGGGTTTTGTAAAATAAGATGATTTTTCTCTCCCCTTCCCTCCCCATCCTCACCTCTCACATGTCTCAGTTCGCCGAAAACAGCTCAATGGACATTCAGCGCCAGCCTGGCCCAATGCACCCTTCAGCCCAGCTCTGATCCAGGGGTTCTAGTGCAGAGGGAGAATCCCCCAGCACGCAGAGGAAACCCAGGTCCAATGGACCCAGAGTCGCAGTCGTGGGCCTGATTCTGCAGCACTTTCTTCCTTCTGTCGTCCCTAGCACTGGGGTGCAGAGCCACTGTGCTAGTCTGTTGCCATGGTACATGCTCTCCACCACTAGTGCCAGAAAGCGCTGGGCAGCAGAGAATAAGACGCATATCTATATGTGTTTGCCACTGCAGGTGGTATGGAGCCTGATCCTGCACCAGCATCCCGGTGTAAAGGCAAGCAAATGACTTGGATTTCACTGGCATGACAGCTGCGTCACGCTGGGCTAAGCGAGAACAGAATGCAGCCTGGTAAGTCCCTATAGGAGCCTTCATCATTCCAGGAGAAAGCCTACGGGCAACGGCCCATGGTGAAGTAGCCTGCAGTGGTTTATAATTGCTTGGCTTGTAGGAGGCCTCTGCTGTGGAGCAGTCATGCATTTTGGGTAGAACAAGAATCAGTGGGCCCTTTGCTTGGAGGTGGGGTGGGGGGAAGAGATTCAGCTCCTGGCTTCTCTCCAAAAATGTGTTTGCATGGCTGCCTGTGTGCTTGGGAGTGCCTGCTTGGGCGTACATAAGTTATCAAGGTGCCCTGAGCTCAGGTGTACCCATACGGCTTCTTGCGCAATCTCCCCAATGGAAGGAACCCCAAACGAGGAAAAACAACGTCATGGAGTAGGATTTACCATCAAGAATGAATGGACAAAGATCGTATCTGAAGTCCCTGTTGTCGTCAGTGAGCATCTCACAACTCTCCACTTGAAGCTTGCCAAACACCAACAGGCATGGAGTGCTTATGCACCAGCTCTAGATGTTGAAGATGACGTGAAGGGGAAGTTCTGCACCCAGCTGGATGCAGTTTTGAGGGACATCCCCAAAGAAGACAAGGTAATTCTCTTGGGGGTTTTCAAAACCAGGGTTGGAAGAGACGTGGATCTCTGGCAGACAACCATTGGCAAAGAAGGAGTCGGCAACAGCAACTCCAACGGAGTGCTCCTCCTCACAATATGTGCGGAACACGAGCTTGTCAAGATGAACACCCTCTTCCACCAGAAAAACAAATTTAAGACCTCATGGCAACACCCTCGATCAAAGCACTGGCACCTCGTAGACTATGTCATCGTTCACGTTTGGGATAGGCGTGTTGTCCTTCTCACATGTGCAATCACTAGTGCTGATGACTGCTGGACCCATCACCACCTTATTCGATCCATGATGGTGATTAGGATTGTCACCAAATGGAGAAGTCAGAGGAAACTGATCTGACGAAATATATAAGGCTTGAAGGACGAAGTGACTTCCAGATAACACTCCAAAGGAAGCTGCTGACAATATACTATGAAGAGATGGAAGAACACCAGTGTCAGTTGAAAAATGCCATCATTGGAGCTTGTGGAGAAATGTTGAAGCACAAGACATCTCTGAGTTTAGGTGGCTAACATTCAGCTTTATTGAATTCAATAAGGCAACAGATGAGCCAAACTGGACACTAGTAAAACCAGGTCCAGCAAGGCTGCTTGATGCAGCTAACTCTAGTATTTTATACCCTTCCACAAACAAGCCCAGTGTCAGAGGCAATTAGTTAGAGAATCATAAATCACTTTCCAAAGAGAAACCGTTATCAGCAAGGAAAAACAGGTACAAAGGAGCTGGATCCCCAACTCCAAACAGTTCATTAATACATTCCATAGAGCTCATCCTCCCAGCCATTCCCAAACAGGTCAAGTAAAGGACAGGATCTTTTGTGCGTGCAGAAGTAAGGGATGTGAAATGGCTTCTATACAAGATGGCTTTCACAGGAACCATTGGCTACCACTCCATGAACCCTCAGGACTGGTTTGATGAGAATGATGTGGAAATTGAATACCTGACTGAGTGTCCCGGGAGCAAAAGGAGCTCGCTGGATGAGTGGTGAACAGAGACGAGACAAGCAGTGAGCATAAAAAAGCGTTATTAGCAATGGCTTGATCAGTGTTATGGGGAGGAGTGGAATAAGGGGAAATACCTAGCGTGCTCTAGCCATCTACTCCAACGCAATGTCAGGTGACGGACAGGGGAAAGCCTGCACTTACGGGGTGGTTACCAAATCGCAGATGGTGAGCAGAGCCCACACCAACATCTAGCAGAAAGGGTCAAGATTTTCGGCAGGAGGGACAAGTGACTTGGGCTGGCTGATGGGCTAGTCAAGGTACACACGTCTCCGATTTGGGAGAGGGGAGTTGATCTTTTATCAGGGTTTGGACACGTAAGCAACCCCTGGGCCAAAAGCAGTACATTGTGCCCTTTTGCCCTTTTTAGGAGTCAGAAGTTTTTCCTTTTTAGGAGCTTTAATGTTTGGTGAGGTGGGGGTCTCTCTTCCGCATGTGTGGCTAAGCCCTTAGCCAGCCCCACTTCCTCATATGTGGCTGAGCCCTTAGCTCCTCGGGGGTTTGTCCATGCACGCTGGCATACCGGGTTCTGATTGGGTAGTGAAGCCTTAATCATGCATGGGGTGCGTGCAGGCTGCAGCTAGCAACGCTGTCTTGGTCAAGCCACAAATGGCTGTGCCCACACTGAGGCAAAAAGGAAAGCCTCTAGGTCCTGGCAAAGCAGCATCCACTGCACATTGAAGAGAGAAGCAAGTGCCAAGGCCAAGGCCAACTTAAAACAAAGAGTCTGAAAACCCAATGGTAGACGGAGAAGGTGTGAGAACTCCAGCACCTTGCACATGTCAATGATAAGAGAGGTTTCTTCAGTGTCACTAAAGCTGTTTATGGACCGAGAAACCATAGAATCAGTCCCCTGAGATCAAAGGGTGGTACCCAGCTCTTGAAAGACAATGAAGCCATTGCTTCTGGCTAGCGAGAGCACTATAATGAACTCTTGAACTGCCCCTCCACTGTGGTCCTAGAATCCCTTGGCCAAATCCACCAGCAACCACCTAGGGACAATCTTGCAACATTTCTGAAAAAGTTTCCAGATCTGAAGAAGTGGGTCTGTCCCATGAAAGCTCATCACCTAACATACTATTTTGTTAGTCTTTGAAATGCTACAGGACTGCGTTTTTCAAAGTCAGTGGATTTTGATCATTTTCAGTTTTTTTTTCACCCTTTCCTGAAACCCTTTTGCATCTGCAATATCATTCTGGAAGTGTGTGACCAGTGCTTTACACTGTATTGAAGTTCAGGCCAGAGCTCTGATTTCTATAAAGGCATTACAATATTCTCCACAATCCCATCCGTTGTGCATCATAACATCTACTTAGTTTTCACCTGTAGATTGCAAAGCATCTTACAAGGAAGATCAATATCATTATCTCCATTTTATAGGTGGGAAATCTGAGGCACTTGGCAGGGCTGTGACTTGCCAAAGGTCACCCAACAAACAGGTGGTAGTGTGCCTATCTGATGCTTTATGCATTAGGCAACACTGCTTCCTCTGAGTTCTACTCTACTGTAGTCCTTAGATGGTGGGGAGCCGGGGAAGCAGGACTAGGGAAAGAACATCATGAGAAGTAATTCTCAGTGTTTCCACAGGATCTTATGGATTATGTTCTGGAGGGAGCCAAAGGTTTAATTCACTTTTTAGCTGCAGCTCTCCAAAACACAAGCCACAGGAGAGGTTAGCAGGGAAGAGGCATTAGCTGCCCACTATGCAAATCAGCTAATCTCGTTTTAAAATGAGTGCAAGGGAACCCTCCAGAAGCCCCTTTGTATCAGTTTGTACTTCTGCCAGGGACACAGCCATGTCACAATCTGGTTAGTGACTGAGGCAAGGGAAGTGCAGGCCACCTGGGACCAGGTAGGTCTCTTGGGTGGAAGTGGGCCTAACAATGAATAATTAAACCATTTCTTTGCCAGGGCCTGGGCAGGATCAGGCAGGAACAGCTGCTGGTTGGAGAGCTGCAAGCCTCAGACTGGAGGAAACAGCTTCTCTCTGACTAATCTGTAGACAAACACAATTAGCATCCTCGGGGGAGGAAGTAGTGGGCTGGGAGTCACCCCCATGCCCCACTCACACCCAGCAAAATGGGGTGGAGGGAAGGGAATTTCAGCATCTGGCTAGCTCCTGGCAAAATGCCAGGCAGTTCACAAAAAGATTCCTTAGCCGAAGCCACTCTGCTGCAGCAGAACCACAGCGGCTGGCTGCCTCTCCCGGATCTCGCAGGTTCAGCGCGGACAGAAATACTCACATGTGCACAGGGGCCACTTAAAACCAAGTTTAACGTGAAACAAACAAGCAGCCCCATTAATTTCAATGGGGCCACTCACTTGTTTTGCTGGATTGGGCCCATGCCGAGAGGTGGAATTTTGCAAGAGGGCAGCTGTTGGCTCCCTGCAGCGGTATGTTAATGCTGCCACAGGGATGCAGTAAGAGAGACAAGGCGGGGGAGGTAATATCTGTAATTGGACCCCTGTCTTCTGGTGAGAGAAACAAGCTTTCCAGCCACACAGTCTTCTCAGGCCTGGGAATGGTACTCAGAGCATCACAGCTAAGCACACAATCACGCAGAGAGCAAAAGCAGTTAGCACATAGTGTAAAGGGACCATTCAAAGAGAATGAGTGACCCATTAGTTCCCCTGGAGTCAGGGGATGCATGGATTTAGAGTAGGTTTATAATCCGTGAATCCAGGGTCTGGATTAAAACCAGGGGGATTTTTTAGCAGCTAGCAATAGTTTCAAGCCCCCCGATGTTTGAAAGCATCCTGCAGGTTTCGTTGGAGGCTGCAGCCTGAGAGGTCAGCTGTAAAGTGAACCCTTTGGTGTTGGTGCCTTTTATCATTTTCCTGGGTGAGTTCCTTTGAGAGCAGAGGAAGTGTCGCATGGTTGTTGGGGCTTCTGTTCCCTGGGTGAGGTACCGAGATGCAATGATGGGGGGAGGGGAAGGGAATGTCTCCTGTATTGTATCATAGAACTGACCTACAGCTGACAGGAGGTGGGTCTAGCAAGAGCTCCCCTGGCTAGCCCACACAGCTCTGCCATCATTCTGCCCTGATGACATTCTTTATTAAGCCAGAGCAAACCTTGCTTTCCCCATCACTCCTCTCCAGAGAGAGCCATGGCTTCCCTTTGCATTCCTCTGGTTTGTCCGAGCTCTCAGATGCTACATGGGTAAAGCAAAGGCAGGGGAGTGAATCAGTGAGACCAGTTACAGTAAGACTCCTCAGCAGTGGTCTTGCTTGCTTGGTCACCAGGACACCCCCTACCCCTGGGGATTAAATGAAGCTGGTAGAACACATGATGAAATGGGGCTTTCCTGTTAGCTGAATTTCCATCAATGGTGGTGCATAGCACAGTGATGGGAAGCGTGCAAATGTCACTCACATTTTGTTCCGTCCAACAGATCTTTGGATGCTGTCCGTCGGGCTTGGGGATGCGGGTGGGATTCATTGTTCTTCGGGAACACACGTCCAATTGCTGGAGTCTCTCTGATTCCGATCTCGCCCTCCCTATGCACTCACACACCTTCCCCACCTCCCCTTTCTCACGCCTCTTTCTCCTGTCCCACTAATCCACCCCAGAGCTCCCGATCTTGTCTGACAATTGCAGGGGCTGTTGGGCTGTGGAAGGAGATGGATGAAGTAAATTCTCCCCATAACTTCGCAAACAGAGAACCCAGCCCAGGCCTTCCACTGAGGGCCCTGCACTCCTCCTTGGTCACTTCACAGCTGGCAACCTGAACCCTGCCTGCTAGCACATGCTCAGGCCAGGTTTACACTAGGAAAATAAGTCACTTTCAGATACGCAAGTCTAGCTACTGCAGTTGTGTAGCTAGGATCAACTTATCTGCAATTGACTTACCTGGCCATTCTCACTGAAGGAGGTTGATGGGAGTTTCTCCTGTTGACCTCCCTTACTCATTGTAATATTGAGGACTACTGTGCCAACTGCTGACCCCAACAGGTTGATTTTGCAGGCTCATGAAGTTGAACCCAGAAGACTGACCCGGAGTGGGTCGATCTTCCGAGTAATGTAGACATGGCCTCAGAAATTTGACTTGCTTTCTGAGCCCAAGGCCGCGTCTACACATGCACGCTACTTCGAAGTAGCGGCGACAACTTCGAAATAGCACCCGTCACGGCTACACGTGTTGGGCGCTATTTCGAAGTTGAAATTGACGTTAGGCGGCGAGACGTCGAAGTCACTAACCCCATGAGGGGATGGGAATAGTGCCCTACTTCGAAGTTGAACGTCAAAGTAGGGCATGTGTAGACGATCTGCGTCCCGCAACATCGAAATAGCGGGGTCCGCCATGGTGGCCATCAGCTGAGGGGTTGAGAGACGTTCTCTCTCCAGCCCCTGCGGGGCTCTATGGTCATCGTGTGCAGCAGCCCTTAGCCCAGGGCTTCTGGCTGCTGCTGCGGCAGCTGGGGATCCATGCTGCATGCACAGGGTCTGCAACCAGTTGTCGGCTCTGTGGATCTTGTGTTATTTAGTGCAACTGTGTCTGGGAGGGGCCCTTTAAGGGAGCGGCTTGCTGTTGAGTCCTCCCTGTGACCTTGTCTGCAGCTGTTCCTGGCACCCTTATTTCGATGTGTGCTACTTTGGCATGTAGACGTTCCCTCGCAGCACCTATTTCGATGTGGTGCTGCCCAACGTCGAAGTTGAACGTTGACGTTGCCAGCCCTGGAGGACGTGTAGATGTTATTCATCGAAATAGACTATTTCGATGTCGCTACATTGAAATAAGCTATTGGATGTAGCGTGCACATGTAGACGTAGCCCAAGAGGAACTAAACTCTGTCCAGTCTTTGGATCTGAAGCCCAGTGGACAGACTGGTGCCTTCCCTATTATAGCCTGAAGTTTCCCCGGAGAAGAAGTTGACTGGGGTGCCCTCTCCCTTCCCCAGGGTGTGTCTACACTATGCAGCTTCTAGTGGCAAGGTTGTGTTGACACAGCCTTGTTGCTAAAACTCAGTTTGTGTGAATGTCATTTGTTGGCAGTTCTGCAGACAGAGTGGGTGTTTTGCTTTGTTGTCAGGACAGCATCCTGCTGACAGAGCTGCCTTCACGGTTGCAATTGCTGTGACAAAACTTTGTCATCCAAGCTTTTTTTTTTAATTTTTAATTTTTTAAAAATAGATGTGAAGGACAAAAGTTTTGGGGATCAAGTCACTGCAAGTGTAGACATATGAGTATGGGACTAAGGCAGAGGTCCTCAAAAATTTTGGCCCACGGCCCACTCTGCACAATGATGTAAACCTTTCTATGGACCACCGGCCAAGCACACATGATGACAAAATGCCTTTGTTTATCTCTAAATACCTTAAATGCTAAATTATTCATGTTAGGCTACTGGAGCTATAACATAAGTGGGTGCATATCACTGGTAAGAATGGAAATATTAATAATCAAAATCAAAATAATTAGATTAAGTGCTTTAACTTTCTCATTTTATTTTACCAAACTTTGTTTTAAATAAAATAATATATTAATTTATGTAAAAAACAGATTTCAAAGTTGTCTTTATTTATGGCAGAGGTGGGGAACCTTTTTTGAGTTGGAGCCACTGATCTATAGAAAAATCAGTGAAGGGCCACACAAGTCAGACATAACCCCCAGAAAACAAATCCCCGGCTAACCCTCACCGATGTGGCTGCAACTGAGATACCTGACTCCGCTGGCACTCCAGCCCCACGTGGTGGGGGGGATGAGGAGGAGAGAGGAGGCAGGAAGGATCACGCTTCAGGGCTTCCCACAGGCCATATCAACTCTTTTGGGATCCTGGGGTTAGTAGATTTTTGTGAGCTTCACCCTGTGGCTCTGGGGTGAGGCCAAAAATGAGGAGTGGGTGGAAGGGGGCTCCCAGGGAGTGGGATAGGGATGTGGGTGAGGGTGGGAAGTAGGGTGCTGGAGGGGGCTGGGAGTGGTCTGGCCAGGAGGGAAGATGAAGGAACAGTTGGTAGGGTCCTACCTGGAGGGGAAGAGATGGGAGCTATTGTTCAGCATGTACTGCCCTAGGGTTTTGTCCCACACCTTGGAAATCCAGCCAATGGGCGCAGTGGGGAAACCCTGCCACAAGTGGTTTCCAATGCTGTGTTCCCCCAGCAAGGAGGAGGGGGAGTGATAGTACACAGAGCTGGCTGGATCTGGGGGTGGTGAGCCCTGAGCCTCACACCTGCAGGACAGGTGTCGACTGCAGTTTGAGAAGGTGGGAAAAGTACCCCAAAAGTTACTTGAGTAAAAGTGCAGCTGCTTTCAGTTCTATATGCTTAAGTACAGTACAATAAAGACGTCACGTGTGTGTTTGTGTGCGTGTGCGTGTGCCTGTGTTTGTACTTTTTCTCAAATAGTTTTCCAGAGGGACACCGGTTACTCACACTTAAGTACATCCCCTCCCCAAAGCAGCTGTACTTTTACTCAAGTAGCTTTTGGGGTACTTTTTCCACCTCTGTTGAGAACCAGTGGACTAAGGCTTTGTCTGCCCTGTCCATCGAGGGACAAAGATTTTGTTGCTCATGGCTGCATAGTCCTTCCCGCCCAAAGACAAAAGCTTCACCCCAGCAAGGATCCATGTGAGCAGTGCCTTGTGGGAAGGCACACTCACCTGCTCCCAAAGCTAACACTGCTTGTGGGGGTGGAAGTGTTTTGCCTTTGCGCTGTCTGACCAGCCATATCGCTCAACTAGGGGGAGAAGTAGATTCGTTGAAGGGTAGAGAGAGAATCCAGAGGGACCTGGATAAATTGGCGGACTGGGCCAAAAGAAATCTGATGTGGTTCAATAAGGAGAAGTGTAGAGTCCTGCACCTGGGGCAGAAGAATCCCAAACATTGTTATAGGCTGGGGACTGACTGGCTCAGCAGCAGTACGATGGACAGGGACCTAGGGGTTATGGTGGATGAAAGGCTGGATATGAGTAAACAGTGTGCCCTTGTAGCCAAGAAGGCTAGCAGCATACTAGGGTGCATTAGGAGGAGCATTTCGAGCAGATCTAGAGAAGTAGTTATTCCTCTTTGTTCAGCACTGGTGAGGCCACATCTGGAATATTGTGTCCAGTTTTGGGTCCCCCAGTCTAAAAAGGATTTGGATTTGCTGGACCAGGTTCAGCGAAGGGCAACAAAAATGATTAAGGGTCTGGAGCACAAGACCTATGAGGACAGGCTGAGGGATTTGGGCTTATTTAGTTTACAGAAGAGAAGACTTAGAGATGATTTAATAGCAGCTTTCAACTTCCTGAAGGGGAGCTCTGAAAAGGAGGGTGCGAAACTGTTCTCATTGGTGTCAGATGGCAGAACAAGGAGTAGTGGTCAGAAGTTGAAGAGGGAGAGGTGTAGGTTAGATATTAGGAAAAACTACTTCACCAGACGGGTGGTGAAGCATTGGAATGCATTGCCTAGAGAGGTGGTGGATTCTCCATCCCTTGAGGTTTTTAAGTCCTGGCTGGACAAGGTCCTGGCTGGGATGACTAAGTGGGGGTTGATCCTGCTTGAAACAGGGGTTTGGACTAGATGACCTCCTGAGGTCCCTTCCAGCCCTGTGATTCTGTGATACCCTGACTTGGACTTGTCTGGGCCAAACTTTGCACTGTGCTGGCACCTGGCATGGTAGGCTGATCTGCTGCCCCCTCCTGGTCTCCTTGAAAACTGCAGGGCAGCAGGCCAAGGAATTTGCTATCAAGTCAAGAAGAAATGCTTCTTTTTGGGAGATGGGAAGGTGGGAAGTCCCGTTGGCCAAGGCCGAGCAGAAAGGAGAGCAGAGCAGGTACTGGACTAAGCACAGCTGCCTTTCACTGTGCAATCGATACAGACACCCAAACATCCTGCTCTCTGCCAGAGGACTTGCCTCATCCAGAGGGAGAGCGCAGCCCCTGTGGACAGGACCAAGAGACATGAGAGCAGGCAGGACACAGGTGGTGTGACTGACTGCAGAAAAAGGACCCTGCCAAATGCACTCGCCTGATGCCCACGACAGGCCATCCTCAAATCTTAAACCTGGGTTGTGGGGGCCTTGGGAAGGTGACAGATGTGTTTCCATGGTAGGGTAACAGCTGTGTTTCCATGGTAACGCTGCGGAGCGCTGGCCTATCTTGGACCATCGCTGGAGAACACTTTTCAGTTTAAGACACTGCTTGTGGGCCCTTGGGAACACTTCATTCTCCTCCCTGCAGGAGCGGGGTCTGTGCCTTTGGTCACCGCTGTTGGTAAGCCCCCAAAGCCCTTTGGAGAAGCATGAAGGAAAGGCTGAGGTCACCCCACCCCAGGTGGAGCTGCAGCCCCTCTGCTGTGAAACTCGTGGTGGGAGCAGCTGGTAGGGTCCCCCCAGAGGGGAAGAGCTGGGGGCTGTCTTTCAGCATGGCAGAGAGCATGTGCCACCATGGCTTTGCAGACTCTGCCCTTGGACACTCCAGCAGCTAAGGAGCCAGCTATTCAAAGAGACACTGAGTAGCCCCATTGGTGGAGACAGGAATGTATTGAGATGGCAAATCATGAGGGAAACTGCAAGCTCCCTTTGGAGCCAGCTGGGGAGAAGACAGGAGGAGAAGGGAAAACGAACTCCCGGTCGCTGGGTTCCTTTGCAGGGGAGGGAGGAGGAGGAAGATCTTCCAGGCTGGCCAGAGCAGCAGCACTGACTCCCAGTGGGATGGTTTCCCCGGAAGCTGCAGCAACAGGGGTCCCAGTGGGCGTTCCTCGTGTGCCAGACACAGCAGAGCCACTGGCACCTGGTGGGATGGTTTCCCCGGAAGCTGCAGCAACAGGGGTCCCAGTGGGCGTGCCTCGTGTGCCAGCCACAGCAGAGGCACTGGCACCTGGTGGGATGGTTTCCCTGGAAGCTGCAGCACCAGTGGGTGTGCCTGGCATGCCAGCCACAGCAGAGGCACTGGCACCCGGTGGGATGGTTTCCCCAGAAGCTGCAGCAACAGGGGTCCCAGTGGGCGTGCCTCGTGTGCCAGCCACAGCAGAGGCACTGGCACCTGGTGGGATGGTTTCCCTGGAAGCTGCAGCAACAGGGGTCCCAGTGGGCGTGCCTCGTGTGCCAGCCACAGCAGAGGCACTGGCACCTGGTGGGATGGTTTCCCTGGAAGCTGCAGCAACAGGGGTCCCAGTGGGCGTGCCTCGTGTGCCAGCCACAGCAGAGGCACTGGCACCTGGTGGGATGGTTTCCCTGGAAGCTGCAGCAACAGGGGTCCCAGTGGGCGTGCCTTGTGTGCCAGCCACAGCAGAGGCACTGGCACCCAGGGGGATGGTTTCCCTGGAAGCTGTAGCACCAGGGGGTGTGCCCTGTGTGCCAATCACAGCAGAAACACTGGCACCCAGGGGGATGGTTTCCCTGGAACCTGGAGCACCAGGGGCCCCAGTGGGTGTGCCTGGTATGTCAGCCACCACAGAGGCACTGGCACCCAGAGGGCTGATTTCCCTGGAAGCTGCAGCACCAGGTTCCCCAGCCATGCAGGGAACTTTGAGTGTCTGCTCCATGCCAGCCCCTGCAGATGGGCTGCTGGCCAGGGAGATAGTCTTGCTGGCAGGTTCAGCAGCACTGGGGGCCCTAGCAGTGTCAGGTCCCCTGGATCTGTCCTCCTGGCCGGCTCCAGCACGTGCACTCTTGGCCAGCGGGATGGCCTTGTGGGCAGCTGCAGTTGCCTTGTGGAACCATGCTGCAGAGGCGGCTCTGGGTGCAAGGGCTGCTGTTGTTGTCTTGGTGTCTCCAGGCCCTCCAAAGGCCTGTGGGGGCCCTCTCCGTTTCTGGTGGCAGCGATGGCACCAGAAGCAGGCCCTGCTCCGAGGGGAGAGATGCCCACCTTAAGAGTGTGTGTGTTCCAGTGCAAGGAACTTGCCACCGCAGGCTGTGGCCAGCCCCTGTATGTCCATCTCCCCAAAGCTCCTGCCTATCCAGCACTCATGGACTGAGCCAGGACCTCCAAGCCCAGCCTCCCCCAAGAGTGCCCCAAAACACCCCAAATGCAGGAGATGGGCAGAGACATGGACCAGACCAGGATGCTCTGAGCTGGCTGCTCAGGAGACCCTGTGGCATCCTGTGCGAGCAACGAGCCCTCTTGCTGCTTCCTTGGTGGGCCCAGGCCCAGCAGAGTCACCTTGGGCCTCTCTGGGGCTGCTGGCTGACCAAGAGGCTGCCGTGCCATGGGTGGCAGTGCTGGGGGTGGGTGGCAGCAGGGGGCACTGAAGGAGAGTGGCTGCAGGGATGCTGATGGTTCAGGGCTGGCAGCTTCTCCCCAGAGTCTTCTTCCCTCCCTTTTTTGCCCCCCTGCCATGGCCAAGGCCATGCCAAAGACTCCCTCACTCACAGGCTCCCAGCACCTCTGCCTTGGGCGGCCTAGCCCCCAGCAGCCCTTCCCGCTCTCTCATTCCTGCTCAGCCAGGCCCAAATTATCCATGTCCTGGGTGCTCTGCCCCCAGACGGGTCCTCTCCTGCTCAGAGGGGCACCCTGCAGTCTGGGCCTCTCCCAGCAAACCCAGGCTGGGAAAATGAGCCCCAGCCCTCCCCAACTCACAGGATAATGAGGCAGGAGCAGCCGAGCGGTGGCAAGAGGATGATGAGGACCATGACCGGGATCCTGAGTGGGATGGGGACTGCAGATGCTACAAAGAGATGTTGTTGAGGCGTCACGGGGGAGAGAAGCAGGGGCAACGCTAGGATAATGAATAGAGGGGGAGCCAAGGGGTGGTGAAGGCTGTGAGCTGGGAGGAGTGTTTGTTACTTATAGACTACAGCAGTGGGATGAGCAATGGCGGTAACGTAATTCATGCTGGTGGGGTGGTGAGAAATCTTTGGGGGGGCAGACACAGGAGTGGACATGGTAATGTCACGAGCCCCCTGTACTCTCCCCACTACCAGCCAGGAGCACCCCAGAGGTAACTGCCACCAGCACAGGCTTCTCAATGCCTGGGCGCAGGGCAGGGAGAGCTGAGGGAGCAGGGCCGGGGTTACCTCAGTCAGAGCCGCCACGCCACTGGCAGGGAGAAGCTCCAAAGGGCAAGCCCAGGGGCTCCTGGGGGTGAATAAAGAGCAGAGGCTGCAGCCAGAGCCAGGGCGCAATGACAGTGACCCACTGGGTATTAGAAGCTCCAAGAATGTGTGTGTGCGGAGGGAGACAGGAGCAGTCTGTTGCCAGGGTAACCCCAGAGGGTGCAGAAAAGGATGCGGCGAGAGGGGCTCTCATGGGATCCACCTGCTGTGTGAGGGGGTCTGATGGCCTTGCTGCCCTGGAGTTTCAGATCAGCGCACCTGAAGCCTCTGCCCTCCCAGTGCCTGCCCTGGAGTCCACCCTGCTGCTGAGGCGCAGTACGCACCTCGCTGCTCCACGCAGTCCTCTGCCGAGACGGCGTTCGGAGCCTGGGTCACCAGCCCCTCCTTGCATGTGCTGCAGGCTGTCATGCCGTAGCGTGGGTTGAAGGTGCTGACGGGGCAGGCCGTGCATTCGTTGCTCTGGGGCGCACTGAAGGTGCCAGGTGGGCACAGGACTGGGAGGAGCGAGAGAGCACAAGGGCATTTCATAGCAGGCAGACACCAGGTAGGGGTGTGTGTGTGTGTGTCACACTGGGGTGGGCCCTGGGGTGCCAGGAACCCAGCGTGCCCTCCCTGCAGCCTGGGCAGCTGCAGATAATTCCATGCTTGGGGCTGCCTGACCCTGACATCCCGAATATCCCAACCTGTAACCTTGTGTGCCAGGCCAGGGATGATATGCTGGAAGGGCAACCTGAGAGGGGATGCTACAGGGGCCAATGACATTGGACAATCCTGGCGGGGGCAAGAGTGGGGAAGGGGCAGACCCAGAACAGCCGGAGGGAGTCAAGGGGCTCACTACAGCAGTCAGGACATGTCTCCAGCTGCAGGGACAGCCCATAGCCTCTGGCGCAGCGCTCGGTCTTCAGAAAGCTGAGGAAGCGGTTAGTGAAGACGGTGCGGGGGCTGCCGGCCCCGGTGATGGGGAAAGGCCCATGCTCCTCAAGGAACCTGGTCATGGCGAGCTTGGCCTAAGTGGGAGCAGAGCAGATGGTAAGGGGCACGTGGCAATGGCTGAGAGGGAGCTCTGGGGGGTGGGGTGATGCAGTAAAGACCCCGGGAGAGGGCCAGAGGGGGTATATGGTAATGGTCGGGGGAGGAAGAGCCAGGCAGGGGCATTGAATGGGGAATACAGTGATGTTACTGGGGAACCCAGGGGAGGATACAGTGACGTTGCCAGTGGGCCTAGTTTGGGGGTATGGTGACATTGCTGGGGGGCCCAGGCAGGGGATACTGTGATGTTGATGGGGGGCCCAGGTGTGGAGGTACAGTAACACTGCTGGGGGCCCAGGAAGGGGATACTGTGATGTTTCTGGAAGCCCAGGCGGGGGATATGGTGACATATACAGGGGGCTCAGGCAAGGGATATGGTAATGTCTTCAGGGGCCCAGGTGGGGGATACGGTGACGTTGCTGGGGAGCCCAGGTAGGGATATGGTGACATTGCTGGGGAGCCCAGGTGGGGATATGGTGACGTTGCTGGGGAGCCCAGGCAGGGATATGGTGATGTTGCCAGGCAGCCCAGGCCAAGGATATGGTGGCGTTGCCAGGGGGCCCAGACTGGGGATACAGAAACATTTGGGTGCTGGAGGGCCCAGGTGGGGGACGGTGTGTGTGTTCTCCACCCCACAGTCATCCTCTTGCTCCTGGCGACTCACCTGTCGCAGGTTGCTCCTGATCACTGTGCGATAACAGTCTATCACCGCTGTCTGGTTGTGGGGGTTGCAGAGTTTATCCCACTCTGGCCCAAAGGGGGAGACTAGAGAACAGAGATGGCCCAAAGCAGCTCAGATGCTGGGCTAGGTCAGCAGAACACTGTCTCCAGCTGGTAAAGCCGCCAAGGCCAGCCCAAGAACCACCAATGGAGCCACCTAACAGGACAAACTACCCCTTGCACATAGAACACTGAGGTGCCTGGCACGTGACCGCCTCATAACTCAGTAATACAGGGTAATTAGACACAGCTGAGTTCTGGAACCTGGGGCTAGAATCCAGGAGTCCAGTCTTCCAACAGTGCCCGCTCTAACCACTAGATCATACTCCCTGGCCAGAGCTAGGAAAAGAACCCAGGAGTCCTGACTCCCAGCCCAATGCACAAGATCTCACTCCTCTCCTGGAGCAGATACTAGAACCCAGGAGTCCTGACTGTCAGGACCCTTCCTGCTCAACTCACTCGACCCATTTCCTTCTAGAGCCCTGGAGAGAACCCAGGAGTCCTGGCTCCCAGTATCCCTCTGCGTATCCCACTAGCCCCCACTTGTCTCCCAGAGCAGGGGACAGAACTTGGGCATCCTGGCTCCCAGGCCTGTGCCCTGCTGCCATCTTTCTAGGCGGTAGTTCCCGAGGACCCTGCCATCACAGTTCCTTCTGGGTTTCTACCTTGGAATTGTACCTGGAGATTGAACTCATCCCAGGGGTCCTGCAGGGTGGGAAAGCAGGAGGACTTGCTAAGCACCAGCTGGCAGTGCTGGGCCGAGGCCACTCGGCTCAGGGCCTCCTGCAGAGACCATAGGAATCTCCGCTTCAGTGCCTCCTGGCAGAGCCGGCTCCGGAAGATGAGCAAGGCCTCCAGGCCGCCGCACACATGGTAGGCTGTGGAAGGAGAGAGTATGGCACCACATGGGGTCACCACTGGCTCCAGCCAGACATGACTATCACACAGTCTCCCCACTGCCATCCTGGGCAGATGGGAATGGGGTTTGCAGGAGGACCCCAAGTTTCCCACAGCCACCCCACCTGACCGACACCAGCCCCACTCTACAGAGCTTGGGTGGGGGCACCCTGTGCCCCCCTTGGCCCTCCCCTGGGCTTTTTCCCTCACTGAAAGACCTTGAACCAACTTTGTCCCCTATTCATGGAGCTGACAAGGACCCCATGGCCTCGCCATGGCCCACCCCGTTCCTCCCGTATATGGGGTTCAGTCCTACCATGGCCCATCCTGCCCCTCCTCCTCCACGGGATGCAGTCCCTGCAGGGCCTAGCCTGCCCCTCCCTCTCCATGAAGCTCAGTCCTCCATGGCCCACCCTCCCACTCCCCCTCCATGGGGTGTAAAATGCAGGGCCCCTCCCCTCCATGGCCCAGCGGGAAGCAGGTCTCACCCTGGACTGTGTAGTGGAAGGTTTGAGCCTTTGGCTGTCTACGCTGCTGGTAAGAGATGGTGCAGGAGTAATTCCCACTACTGCCACCCTGGAAGTGCCGGAATGTCAGGGCTCCATGGCGGTCGACTGAGAGGAGCTGGGACTCTACTGCTGGGGACAGTGGGGTGTTGAGATCCAGCAAGGGGTCATCCAGGCTGGGCTGCTCCAGGCCCTCGCTCTGTGCCCTCTGGGGCCCTCAAGTATCTCTGCCATCCCTTTCTCTGTGAGGGGATTGTCAGTCCTGCCTGCCCCCTCATGGAGAGAGACGTCCTCGCTGTATAAACATTCACAACTGAAGTAATGTCCTGAGCTGTCCCCGCCCCTCACGGGCACCCCAGGAGACTCCTTCCTTGTCTCGACAGACCATAGAATCCTAGGGCTGGAAGGGACCTCAGGAGGTCGTCGAGTCCAGCCCCCTGTCTTAAGCAGGATCAACCCCAACTAAGTCATCCCAGCCAGGGCTTTGTCAAGCCAGGACTTAAAAGATATGGAGATTTCACCATCTCTGTCAGTAACGCATTCCAGTGCTTCACCACCCTCCCAGTGAAATAGTTTTTCCTAATATCCAACCTACATCTCCCGCTCTGTAACCTGAGACCACTGCATCGTGCTCTGCCATCCGTCACCACTGAGAACAGCCTCTCTGCACCCTCTTTAGATCCCCCTTCAGGAAGTTGAAGGTTGCTATCAAATCACCCCTCACTCTTCTCTTCTGCCAACTAAATAACCCCAAATCCCTCACCCTCTCCTCACTGGCTCCCCAGATTGCTCAGCCCTGCTCTTCCCGAGACAATGGGGAGGTCAGTTGATTCTGAACTATCCCCACCCCGACCGCTTTGTGTTGCCTGCCCTCTGCCCCTTCATCTCATGCCGAGGGGCAGACTGGCTGGGTGGGCAGAGCTCTTTAGCATGCCTGGCCCATCACCTGCCCTGAACATATCCTTTCCCTTGGGGATGTGTCACTCTTCAGCCTCGCTCCTGACTGGGAGCCCTGGGTGGTGTGGAGTGGGGCCTGGCAGGAAGAGGAAAGCCTCACCTTGCTTGCTGTGGGCCCACCGGTAGGTGGGGTTATTCGCGTGTATCTCCCCAGGACTACAGGGCAGGGAATATTCAGTATCCACATGGATGAAGAGAGGCACTAGGTCAGAGAGAGGGAAACACATGTGAAGTGCAGGACTGGAAGGGACCTCAGTCAGGATCACCTTGTCCAGTCAAGGCAGCACTACGTAATAACTAGACCATCTCTGACAGGTGTCGGTCTAACCCTGAAAAGCCTCCCGTGATAGAGATTCCACCAGGTCCCCATGCAATTTATTTTACAGTTTAACCATCCTGACAGGAAGTTTTTCCTAAGGTCCAGCTTAAACCTCCCTGGCTGCAGGGTAAGCACCAATAAGAAGGTGCCTCAGGGTGGTGGGGGCAGGGCTAGAATAGGAGAGACAGGAGCAGCCTTGGGTGGTATTGAAGTGCTGGGGGGAGGGGAAGATAGAGCCCATCCAGGATCAACCCTGGGTCCAGACTAGTGTAGGGGAGACACACCCATGAGGGCAGGATGAGTGAATCCCCCAGTCCAGAGGCTGCTTCTCCTTCCCAGGTCTCAGGGGAAGACCTTGCACTGTGTCAGTCAGCATCAGACCCAGACAGGAACCCGGGACTCTCCGTGGGATGAGGAACTTTGCAGAGTTACATCTCTTACTGGTTTGTCCTTCCACACTGGACCCTGCCAGCTGCCTGGGCTCTTCTGCTCCTCCAGTCCTGTTCTCTGCGAGGAGGCCCACATCAGGAGAATAGTCCCAGTGGCCTAGGAAGGCAGCCGAGAGACACAGGCACTGCTAGTCTTGGCTCAATATCAGGTTCCTGGGGTGGAAGTGGGGGGCAGAGAGGCTGGCAGAGCAAAGCCCCCTCATGGGAGGTACAAAGCTGGATGGGACATTGCCAAGGTCTGGGATAGGTGCTCACAGCCCTGGGACAAATGCACTGGGAGCAGCAGTGGGACACTCACTCTCCCATGCTGGTTATAATCTGGATCAGACAGGTAATAGCTGAGAGCTATCACAGGGCTCTCTCTGGAGTGGGGTCCAGTCTCAGATCCATCTCAGGTGGGGGCGACCTTTCAGCCCACCCCACGAGGGTGGTCAGATGGGTTGTTATGTCGGGCTAACTCTTGAGGGGCTGCCAGGGGGCGGGGGAGGGCAGGTCTGGTCTCCAGCCCATCTGACAGGTGGGGCTCAACTCTCAGAGCTGGGCATGGTGACATTCTGAGTGGTGCTGTTCAGATCAGCACCCTCTTCTCGTCCCATCTCTCAGGCTTGCTTTGTCTGTGCCACCTCTGCTCCTGTTACATGGCAGGGCCCGGCAGAGAGGGACATGTGGCTGAGTTCTGTGACCTGGTGCCAGTCCCACACCTCTCCCAGGGCACTTTGTCAGGATGAGACCCCAATGTGCTTTGAACCCGTAAAGCGGAACAGTCTCCCCATATTACCTGAGCAATTGCAAAGCATCAGAGCCAGGATTCCCAGGGCCTCTGAGACCCAGGGGCCCCGGTGACCTGGCCAGGCCTGGGGAACAAGGAGCATCTTCAAGTCCTCCAGTTGTGTCCCTGCTCAGAGTAACCTCCTTCTGGTCACCATGGCGATGAGGGACCCTGCTCCCCTTTGTGATGTGGCAGAGTCATTGCAGCTGCTGCAAGCTGGCCCTCCAGCCCCCATCGCTCTTTGTGGGGATCGGGCCCCCTCTCTCCTTGTGGGAAGAGCCTTCATTTTTATCTGGGGCTCAGTCTCCTCAGCCCCCTCCTCTCTATAGGGATCAGTCGCTCTCAGCCTCCATCTCTCTGTGGGGATTGGGCCCTCTGTCTCTGTGGGGACCAGCCCACACTTCTCTTGGGACATGGCCTGCCTAACCCCTTTCTCTGAGGATTGCCCCGCTCCCCCACCCAGCTCCTTATGAGTGCCAGCCTCCACCCTTGCACTGTCTCTGAGGGGATAGTCCTCCCATACCTTTTTGGGGACCAGCCTCCAACCCCTGCCTCTCTTTGAGGATCAGCCTCCCTGTTGCTCTGTGGGGCTCAGGCTTCACCCCTTTCCCTCAGGGCTTTGGTGAGTGAGTGAAATGTGGGTAGAAGTATGTCCCAAAAGGCGGACGGCACATTCCATGGAGAAGGAACAGGAACACAGAGGAGACAGGCACACCTAGTGAGAGCCTGAGGCCCCAGGTTGTGCTATAGCCATTAGCGAAACCCTCAGGAAACCTCAAACTACTGGTGGAAACTTGCAGGAGGTGAAGGCTGCCTAGGTGAAACTGCAAGGGGCAGGTAAATACACAGTTCAGGAGCTGGGGTCTTGGGGAGTCTCAACCCACCTGAGCAGGGCCCAGGGAACACCAATAAACGAGGAAGGGCATGTTCAGACTCACAGGGAGGGAACCTGAGTTTCTGGGGGAGACTGTGGCCATAGAAGGAGCCCCAGAGAGACAGGTGTGGGGAGAGATGACAAATGTATATGTAGAGAGGGTTGACAAAAAGGGAAGTGGAGGTAAAGAAGGATGGCCCGATGGTTAGGGAACTAGCACAGGGCATGGGGAGCTGGTGTTAAATCCCTGCTCGGTCACACACACTGTGTGTGACCTTGGCTTGTCACTTAGACTGTGTCTATACAACACAGATTTTAGTGACAAAAGTTAGCAGGAGCAAATGCTGTCTGGTGCTGTTAAAAACCCTTCTACGTCCCCTCCCCACCCGTTTCCCCCTGACCATGAGTGCCTTTTGCTTTGGCAACAGGAGAGTGCTCCCGCCTACAAAGCAGCATCCACACTTGTGGTGACAAAACCTTTGTCATTTGGGGTTGGGGAGGGGGTGTGAAGTGCTATGAATGACAACAGTTTTGTTGATCAATTGCCAGTGTAGACACAGCCATAGGGCAGGTCTACACCAGACTTTGAAGTCGATCGTGGATGCGCAGTTCCAGCTAGGGCAACTGTGTAGCTGGAATTGATGTACCTATGACTGATTCACCTGGCTGTCTCCACTGGGTGAGAAACCCTCCCAGGCACCTCCCTTACTCCTCATGAGAATGAGTACAGGGGCCGACTGGCGACCCCTGATAGTTTAATTTCACGCATCCCCATTAGGCACATGAAATAGAACCCCAGAAGATTGACCCTGACCGTCTACCTGGCTACATGGGTAGTGTAGATGTACCCTTAGTCTCTCTGTGCTTCAGTTTCCTGGTTGTGAGATGGAGGGTATAGCATGCTTGTACCTCTCAGGTGCGTGTGCAGAAATGTGCCACAGAACATGGGCAGAAAAAGGCATGTGGATGATTAAAACCAAGGCGCATTACAGACTTCCTACAAGCTGCTTCTCCCAATAAACATGTTAGTAGTGACACAGAGTGGACACTGAAATGATTGCATGTGGTTGTCCTTGCTCAAATCTGTGCTTTTTATTCACAACATTTAAAACGTAAGGTGACATTTATTCCTTGATTTGTATCATGGCAATGACTTGTATCAGCCCAGGTCTCAAGGGCCCCATGTGCTAGGTGTTGGGGAAACACAGAACAAAATGATGGTCCGTGCCCCATAGAGCATCTTCTTCTCCCATGTACACGGACTATCGCTGCTGACAAATTGGCGAGGGTCCTGTAGAGGGTCACATGAATGAATGAAAGATTGGAAAACATGCTACAGACTCAAGGATTCTCAATGCATTTTGCTGAATGAAGAGCTGGCTGCGGGATGACTTGATGACAGTCTATTAGTATTTGTGTGTGGAACAGCTCTTGGAGAAGAGCATACTTTTCAGACTCGCAAAGGTCCAACTTACGGGTGGGGAACCTCCAGCGCACGGTCCAGATTCAGACAACCGCTTGTCAGGATCTGGCCCGTGAGGCCTGTGGCAGATGGAGGGTGAGGAGCCTGGAGCCTCATGCGCCAGATCAGGCGAGCCATGGTCCAGATCCAAATCACAGGCTCTGCTGGGGGCTAGGGCGTGGAGGGCAGGAAGTGGCTCTAGGTGCTGCTGCCACTTGCTGCTGTTCTTTCCCAGTCAAGGGAAGGTAGGAGGGGAGCTGCAGTGGCCTTTGCAGCCTGCCCCAAGGCTTCCTGCACTTTTCTGATTGGCTGGAATTCTGGCCAGTCAGAGCAGTGGAGGGCAGAGCCTGGGAACAGGAGGGAGGGGGCGCAGAGCCATATGCATCCAGGGGTGCTGCAATGGTAAGTGAACCCCTGTTCCCTAGACCCCAAGCCCCCTAACTGCTCCTGCACCCCCTCCCATCCAGACCCCCCCTCACTCCTTTTCTGTGCCCTGCTTCCCACCCTGACTCCCACCTGCACCCTGCTCCGGCCCCCTCGCACACCCCTCGTCTCCTCCTGCCCCCTCCCTCCCAGACCCCTCACCCCATACCCTCCACCCCTCCCACCCAGACCCCCACCTCTTTCCTACACCCCCTCCCACCCAGCTCCTCCCTCCCACCCCTTCCTACTCCCTCCTTCCTAGAACCCTCACCCCCACCCTGAACCCCTCCCTTCCAGACCTCACACCCCAAACCCTCCTGCACCCTTCCTCGCAGACCTCCACCCCCTCCTACATCCCTTCCCACCCAGATCCCCCACTCACAGCCTGCTCTTACACCTCACTCCTGCTCCTGCACCCTCCCTCCTGCCCAGACTCAGACCCAGACCCAAGAGCCCTGGCCCCCATACAGTTAAGGACCACAACAGTGAGGTTATTGATTTTTTATTTCACTTATCACTTGTGTGGCCCCGACATGAAAAAGTTTCCCGCCTCTGGTCTAACAGAATCCCACTTCTGGAAGTAGTAGAAAGGAAATGAGGCACACTTTTTTAACAGTGATCATCATTAACCACTGGAACAACTTTCCGAGGGTTATGGTATGTACCTATTGGATGCCGGGGGAGTGGGCAGGCGTAGCCTGCCCACGGCTACAAGGCCCCTCTCACGATGAGAGGGGACCCATTAAAAACAGCCCGGTACGGGGCACAACGAAAGAAAAACCAGGAGCGGGAGTGAGGGTCAAATGTTTAAAATGAGGGAGCCAGAGGGGGACACCGAGCAGAGGACCCCGGACAGTGCCCACCGTTCCTCAAAGGCGTCCAGGGAGTTGGTGGACGCCGCCCAGAGGAACTCTGCTCGGATTCGTGAGCGGAGGGAGGAACGGAAGTAGGCCCCACAGTTGCAGGTCACCCCCCCTGCCAGCCTCCTCTCCCTGGTTTTGTAAATGGCCATTTTGGCCGTGGCCAGGAGGAGGCTGACGAGGAGGTCCTGCGACTTTGTGGGGCCACGGATAGGGTGTGAGAGGATGAGAAGGTGTGGGGAGAAGTGCAGCCAGAACCTCAAGAGGAGGTTCTGGAGGAGCCGGAAGAGGGGCTGCAGCCTGGCGCACTCGATGTAGATGTGCGCCAGGTTCTCCCTCGTGCCGCAAAAGGTACAGGTGTCCGGGATGGGGGTGAACCGCGCCAGGTACACGCCCGTGCTCACCGCTCCGTGGAGGATTCTCCAGCTGATGTCCCCGGCAGGCCGCGGGACCAAGGTGGAGTAGAGGCCGGCCCACCGGGGCTCCCCACCCTCCGATGACGGCAAGAGGTCCCGCCATTTGTGATCGGGGCGGGACACGAGGGTGGGGAAGTGGAGCGTGTGAAGCACGAGCGCGTACAGAAGGTGTCGAGGCGCGGTTCGGAAGGGGACCGGCTGGAAAGTGTGCAGCCAGCTGAGGTGATGGGGGGGAGGGGGGCGGGCAGGATCGTGAAGCCGGGGGCCCACGAAGAGGTCCGGAGGGCTAGGAGTGGGAGGGGGGCGGGGTGCACCCTCTCGCAGGACCCGGCCGAGGTAACTGTGAGCGGTGGAGGGCAGGGCAGCCTTCACCTCCTGGAGTATGAGACAGGGGGAGCGTAGGTCGTAGTCCAGGAGGTCTCCGACCCTGGTGATTCCACCTAGGACCAGCCTCCGGCGCACCGTGCGAGACTCCGCCGCCTGCACACGAAGGTGGGGGTTGTGTAGCAGGGGCTCCGCGAGGAGGTCTTCTCCCACGGTGGCCCCTAAGGACCTGGAGGCTGCGAGCAGCCGCCAAGTGCGGAGGAGGTCCTGGTAGAAGGCCGGCAGCTCCGAGAGGCCTCGCAGACGGTCTCTGCAGGATAAATAGAGGAGCTGCCGGTCGCATCGGAGCCCTCGGTAACGGCGGAGGAAAGCGTGCGCCAGCGTGCTCCACGCCGGACTATCTGCCCTGTTGGTGTTGAGAAGCCTCTGCAGGGCCCGGAGGTGGAAGACATGGACCTGAGTGCGCGTGCAGGTCAGGCCCTGTCCCCGCTCCTCCGGGGGGAGATGGAGTACCCCTGCAGGGACCCAGTGCAGTCCTGGCCAGAAGAACTCCAGGATTAACCTCTGGAGCTGGTCCAGGAACCCGGCGGGTGGGACCAGGGTGCTGAGGCGGTGCCAGAGCATGGACAGGACTAGTTGGTTCAACACCAGCGCTCTCCCTCGGAGGGAGAGACACTGGAGTAGCCCTGTCCACCTCCGCAACCGCTCAGCGACCCTGCTCTCTAGGCCTTGCCAGTTTTCCGGCGGAGAGGGATGCGTGGCGGAGAGAAAGACGCCTAGATAGAGAAGCGGACCCGCGCTCCACCGGATGGCCTGAAGCGCGGGTGGGAGGCGGCTCGTCTGCCATCCGGTCCCGACCACCAGGCCAGAGCTCTTAAACCAGTTGACCCGGGTGGAGGAGGCTGCCGAGTAGGTAGCTTGGCAGGCCTCCAGACGCGCCAGGTCTCCCGGGTCCTGGACCACGAGGAGCACGTCGTCGGCGTACGCCGACAGGACTAGCCACAGCCCTGCCTCTGGAAGCGCCAACCCTGTCAACCTTCGCCGAAGGAGGCAGAGGAAGGGCTCGATGGCCAGAGCATACAGCTGTCCTGAGAGCGGGCAGCCTTGTCGTACTCCCCGTCTGAAGCTGACCGGAGCGGTCAGGGTCCAGTTGAGCTTGACCATGCACTCCGAGGCAGCCTACAGCACCCGGAGAAAACCGACGAAGCGAGGTCCGAAGCCGAAGGCCTGCAGGGTGCCTAGGAGATACCCGTGGTCCACCCTGTCGAACGCCTTCTCCTGGTCCAGGGACAGGAGGGCGAATGACAGGCTGTCCCTACACCCAAGCTCTAAGAGATCCCGGACCAGGGACAAATTCTGCAAGATGGTGCGGCCCGGGATGGTGTAGGTCTGGTCGGGGTGGACCACGTCCTGCAGCACGGACCCCAAGCGACGGGAGATGGCTTTGGCAATGATCTTGTAGTCCGTGCTGAGGAGCGAGATGGGACGCCAGTTCTTGAGGTCGCGGGGGTCCCCCTTCTTGGTAGCAGGCTGAGGACTGCACGCCTGCACGAGAGGGGGAGCACCCCGCTTTGCAGGGCCTCGGCCCAGACGCCGAGCAGGTCTGGGCCGAGGATGTCCCAAAACACGCGGTAAAACTCCACGGTCAGCCCGTCCATGCCCGGGGATTTATTGGTGGGCATGAGACGGAGGGCTTTCGAGAGCTCGGCCCGAGTGAGAGGAAGCTCCAGCCGGTCCCGGTCGCCCGTGCTGACCGACGGGAGTTGGTCCCAGAGCGCCCTGCGGGCATCGGCGTCGGTCGGATCCGGGGAGAAAAGGGCGGCGTAGAAGGCGCGAGCCCTCTCGCGCATCTCCACCGGATCCGTAAGAGGGGTGCCATCCTCCGCCAGGAGGCAGGGGATATGTTTTTGGGCGCCCCTCTTTTTCTCCAGGGCGTAGAAGAAGCGGGAGCCGCGGTCCATCTCCCGCAGGAGTTGGATTCGCGACCTCACCAAGGCCCCCTGTGCCCGATGGGCGTCGAGGGTCCTGAGCTCGTCCCGCTTCTCCTGGTACGTGCCGCAGAGGGATGGATCTCCGGGGCTGGCGGCTAGACGTCTCTCCAGCTCAAGGACCTCCCGTTCCAGCTGCCCTATCAACGCATCCCGCCGCCGGCTGGCCCACCGAGTATAGTCGCGGCAGAAGAGCCGCGCGCGCACCTTTCCCAGGTCCCACCACCGCCGTGCCGAGGGAAAGGCGTGCCGCTGCTCGCGCCAGGCCAGCCAGAACTCCCGGAAGGACGCCACGAAGCCCACGTCCTCCAGCAGGCTGTTGTTAAAATGCCAGAAGGCCGACCCCCGCTTCCCCGGCGAGAGGGAAGCCTTCACGGCCACCAGATGGTGGTCCGAGAAGGGGGCCGGCCGTACGCTGGAGGCGTGGGCCTGGGAGAGATGGTGCCGCGAGATGTAAATGCGGTCCAACCGGGAGTGTGCAGATTTATGGCCCACCACCCGGACGTAGGTGAAACCGGCGTCCTCGTCCAGGTGGTGGCTGCGCCAGACGTCCACCAGGGAGCGACGGTTAATGAGCTCCCTGAGGACGTCCGCAGCGGCCTGGCACTTCTCGGTCCCCGTGCGGTCCCGCTCCTTGAGGGTGCAGTTGAAATCCCCGCCAAGGACCAGGCACTCGCGAGGATCGATGGTGTCGAGGAAGGCCGCCGCCTGCCGGAAGAAGGGGGTTCTCTCCGGGCCGAGTGTCGGGGCATAGATGTTGACAAGGTGAAGAGGCAGCCCCTCCACCTGCACCCGGAGATACAGCAGGCGGCCCGGCACGACCTCGACGCTCCCCAGCACCTCGGGCTGCAGGTCTGGGGAGAACAGGGTCGCTACCCCGGCCCGCTGGGCCGAGAGATGACTAAAGTGGACCCCGTCTCCCCACTCCAGCCGCCACTTGGCTTCGGCGGCCGGAGTAGTGTGGGTCTCCTGTAGAAAGGTGACCGAGTACCCGCCCTCTCGGAGGAAGGAGAGCACTCGGCACCTGTGGAGACCCGACCCGCAGCCCCTGACGTTTAGTGTGGCAAAGATGAACGGCGCCATTTGGAGGGCTGGGAAGGATCCTCGCCAGAGGGAGCGCCGGCGGTTCCCGTGGGGCCACGCAGCAAGCCGTGAGCCACGCCAAAGGTGACGAGGGCATCTCGCCCGCCAGCGCGTGGGGTGCCGAGGTCTCGGGGTCTTGAGAACCCGTCGGCCTCGCGTTCTCTTGGGCCCCCTGGCCAGAGAAGAGGTTGGGGGAGGGACTGGGGCCTAAGTTTGGGAGGGATGAGGGCAGCGGAGGGAGAGCAGCCCCGGAAGTGCTGGGAGAGGGCAGTGCAAGAGGGGCCTCCTGAGGGGTTACGTCCTCGGGGGCAGGTATGAGTGGGCAGGGGTAAAAAGGAGGGGGAGGGATGGGGGCAGGGGAGGTAGAGATCAGTGGGGGAAGAGAGGGGTCATGGGGGGGAGGGAAAGGAGGGAGTGGGGGGGGGAGGAGGAAGGGGAGGGTTAAGAGTGGGGGGGATTGCGGGTTCTGGAGCAGGGCATTGGCCGGGAAGGGGTATGGCGGGGGTGGCAAGCAGTGAGGCCAAGGTGGGAGCAAGGGCGGAAATATGGGCCAAGAAGGTCTCCAGGAGGGGGGCTTCCTGAGGCAATGGCAGGGTAGAGGTTGAGGTGCCGGCACACTCAGCGGGAGGCGCCGGCAGGTCGGGGGAGAGGGTATCGGGGTTTTCAGTTGCAGGGACGAAGGTGGGGTGCAAGGGGAGCCCTAATTCCCCTAGGGCGTCCGGGAGCTGGCCGACCTCCGCCGGGGGGGCGTCCCTAGTTGGGGGAGGGGTTGCCCCTTGGGACAGCTCAGGGCAGAAGGAGGTGGCAAGTGAGGGATCGCTGGTGGGAGGGGTGGGAGAAAGTGGGAGGGGTGGGGGAGAGTCCGTGGGCGGCCCACAGGCCTCTAATAGCAGGTCTTCCATGTCCAGGACCACCGGGGTGAGGCCCAGGGCCTCGACCTCCTGCGAGAGGAGGGCGAGGCCGGGAGACACCTCCTCCGGGCGCTCCATTACAGCCGCCTGGGTAGCGGCCGGAGGGGTGTCAGAGGAGGGCGCGGGCACAGGGAGGGCCATCTCGGCCTCTTTTGGCTCTGGCTCCGGGGCCGAGGGGGTGTTAATCTCCTCGGCCGCCGCGGCGGCAACCTCCGTCGCCCCCGGCAGATGGTTGGTAGCCGGGGGTTCGGCGGGTGGAGCGGGGCTGGCGGATCTCTTGGGTGCCTTGCGCGGCACCTCCGCCCCGTCCTCCGGCGGGGTGGGGTGCCGGACGCGCGCCCCCCCTTTTTTCCTTTTCCCCCCCACCAATACCCAGTCCTCCGAGGAGGCGGGCTGGGCAGTAGAAGAGGAAGGGCCAGGGGACAGGGCCGACAAGGAGGGAGGGAGGGAGGGAGGAGGGGGGTGGGGCGGCGAGGGAGAGGGGCGACCCACCCTGGGGTGGGCCCTCTTTTGGTCCTGCCGCCGGCCCTGCCTCCCTCTCCTCCACGGGCCCGGCTTTTGTGCCCGCTCGGGCGCCGGCGCCCGCTTCCTCTCTCCCGGCACCATGCTGCCGGGCGCCCTCCGACGCCCGAGCGGCGATGGATCCGTCCGGGCCTAAAAGAGGAGGGGCGGTCCCAGGGCCTGTCGCGGTCGGGGCGCCGCCGGTCTCGTGGCTGATGCCCCCCGGGTCGGAGGAGGTCCCGGGCTCCTCTTCTTCGTGCCGGGCCAGGGGGCAATCCCTCCGGACATGCCCCGCAGCCCGGCACCCGAAGCACCGGGCCTCCCCCAGGGTGTAGAAGACCCGGTACTGGGCCCCTTGATGGGGCACCAGTATAGTCCCCTCCTGGGCCACCCCGCCCTGTGCTGCCGCCGGCGGCAGTTGGACTCGGGCCTGCCGGCGGAATGAGAGCACGTGCCGGAGGGCGGGGGCTTTGCAGCCTAGGGGGAGGGGACTCAGGACCGTCAAAGGCCGGCCCAGGGCGGTGAGGAAAGGCAGAAGGGCGGCGTTGGGAAGGAAGGGCGGGACGGACGAGAACACCACCCGCACGCCCAGGTCTTCCAGCGGCTCCAGGGGCACGTGCACGCCCCCAACCACCAGGCCCCTCTCCACCGCCTCCTGGGCGGCGGCTTCCGAAGCCAGGAAGAAGACGATCTTCCCGAACATCCGGGAGGCTGCCACCACGGCCGCGGACCCCACCACCCGTGCCAACGCCCGCACGTAGGTTTCCACGTGGGGCGAGGCAGCCACCAGGAGGCAGCGGACCCCGTGCCTCCTGGTGAGCGCGGGGAAGGGGCCGCGACCGTCGGGGATGGTAGTCCTGGCGGAGGCGGAAGGAGCAGGGTGCGGGGCGGCGGCCGCCACCTGGGCATACGACCTGGGGGCCGAGATGTCAGGGCCCGCAGGGGTGGTGGAGGGAGCAGGGGGAAGGGGAGAAGGGGAGGCTGCGGTGAATGCTTGGGCAGCGGGGGGGAGAGTCCCCGCCACGGGGGGTTTAGCCTTCCGGGCGGGGCTCTTGCCCTTCCTTTTCCCCTGGCCCTTCCTGCCCTTTTGGGGGGGTGGGTGCGGGGCCAGGTTGCTGGAGGACGCCGCGGCGGAGGTGGTGGGAGCCCCGGAGCCTGTGCCCGCGCCCTCAGCCGACATGGCAGCAGAGTCTTGGGTGGCCCTGGATGAGTGGGCCGCCGTTTCGGGGGTGGGTGGGGTGACAGTGGAAGATGAGGGCAGGAGGGGGTCACCGGATGACCCTCCGGCGGGTGTGGGGGTCATGGTGGCGGGTTTGTAAGATGGGGGAAGTTTGTTGGGCGCGGGGCCTTTAAGAGAGAGCGGGGGAGGGGAGGAGAGTGGAGGGGAAGGAAGGGTGGAGGCGTGGCTGCCCCTCCCCCACCGGCCGGGCTGAGGACCCAGTCAGGTGGGGGAAGGGCAGAGCGAGGGCAGTGAGGTCAGGGGAAGGTGAGACCTAAGATGGCCGCTTCTCCCAGCACAAGATGGTAAAATGGCTCCTTTTCTGCACTGGGATGTGGGGAATTGAAGTTTGTGCGTGTGTGGTGGGGGGGGGTGGGGCTCAGGCGCTTGGGTGAAGTGAAAAATAAAGGGGGGTGGGAGGGGGCGTGGGCACAGCCAACCTGGTGGAAATGGGGGGGTGGGGGTGCCCACGTGCGCCTGAGGGGGGGGCCCACAAGAGCTGCTGCAGAGCCCTCAGGAAACCAGGGGGAGAAGGAAGGGGCAGTTGGTTAGAAGGGGGCCTAGGTGGAGGAGGGGCCCCCAGCGGCGGCTGGGTGTGGGTGGGGGGGCAGTAAGGGGGGGTGGCTGCAGGGGTGGGGCAGGGGCACACCCTAACACCCCACCCCTGGCTATGCAGTCACCCCTCCGGAGCCCAGGTGGAAAGGAAGGGCTCTGCCCAAACTCACCCCTCCCAGGCCACTCCACAGGAGGAGGCCTGTGGAGGGGGCCCAACCGCCGCTTTCAGAAGCCCCTTACCTTTCCTGGGGGGTGAGGATGCAGCAGCTGCTGGATGAGGAGGTGGGCTGCTCAAGTGGGGGCAGCAGCAGTTCCCCTGCCTTTGGTTGTGTGGGGAATGGGGAGCAGGGGAACGCAATGCTGCTGAAGGCTGGGAGGAATGTGTCTCCCAGAGGTCATCTGCATGAGAATGCAAAGGGCTGCAGGTGTGATACCTTTTCAGGCAAAGCCTAATGGGAAGCAAGTAAGCCATGAGATTTTGTCTATTGTAAACATGTAGTTGTAAAATCACAATTTAAGCTGACACTTAGTGCTGGAGTTGTGAGATCTCACCAATGCTCTGGGTTGTTGTGGGGGACAGGGCAGTCACCATAGCTGCATAAGACATTGATTACACAGGGCTCCCTGGTTTAAAGCATTGTAAGGGGGTGGGGGAGCCTGCACCTGCGTGCCTGCTGAGTGCTTTGCCCCTGTCTAGGTCTTGGCCATGTAGTTGTAAGACTGGCTTGACTAATCCCCTGCCAACGTTGAAAGATAGAGAGGAATATTAAGGTGGTTGTGAAACTCTGTACTAGAGGTACCAAGAGCTGAAATTGCAGAGTGGCAGCTGAGGCCATGCAGAGCTGAAATCCCAGGGTGATCCCAAGCAGTGGGGTTGGGAGTGATGATGGTGGGTGGCTGGTAGGAGGAGCAGCGGATGATGGCAACAAGGGGAGGCTGCAGACAAGTGAACAGCTAGTATTGCCCTGGGCTATGTCTACATGTGCATGCTACATCGAAATAAGCTATTTCGATGAATAATGTCTACACGTTCTCCAGGGCTGGCAACATCGACATTCAACTTCAACGTTGGGCAGCACCACATCGAAATAGGCGCTGCGAGGGAACGTCTACACGCCAAAGTAGCACACATCGAAATAAGGGTGCCAGGAACAGCTGCAGACAGGGTCACAGGGCGGACTCAACAGCAAGCCGCTCCCTTAAAGGGCCCCTCCCAGACACAGTTGCACTAAACAACACAAGATCTACAGAGCCGACAACTGGTTGCAGACCCTGTGCATGCAGCATGGATCCCCAGCTGCCGCAGCAGCAGCCAGAAGCCCTGGGCTAAGGGCTGCTGCACACGATGACCATAGAGCCCCGCAGGGGCTGGAGGGAGAACATCTCTCAACCCCTCAGCTGATGGTCGCCATGGCGGACCCCGCTATTTCGATGTTGCGGGACACAGATCGTCTACACGTGCCCTACTTCGACGTTCAACTTCGAAGTAGGGTGCTATTCTCATCCCCTCACGGGGTTAGCGACTTCGACGTCTCGCCACCTAACGTCGATTTCAACTTCGAAATAGCGCCCAACACGTGTAGCCGTGACGGGCGCTATTTCGAAGTTGGAGCCACTACTTCGAAGTAGCGTGAACGTGTAGACGTGGCCCTGGTGATGTATCTGTGGGCTTTGGGTTTGGGACTGCACTGCAGAAGGTACACCCTGTAACTCTATTGGAGGGGTAGCCATGTTAGTCTGGATCTGTAACAGCAAAGAAGGGTCCTGTGGCACCTTATAGACTAACAGAAAAGTTTTGAGCATGAGCTTTCGTGAGCACAGACTCACCTGATGAAGTGAGTCTGTGCTCACAAAAGCTCATGCTCAAAACTATTCTGTTAGTCTATAAGGTGCCACAGGACCCTTCGTTCCTGTAACTGTGTGTGGGGTAAAGGGCCAAGAGCCCCAGCAAGAGACTTGGTTCGACTGCATATGGGGATGGTATCTAATTCTTGACCTTCTCCCCCACACCTCTCCACTCTCTGATTTGCTCACCTTGATTATCTTTTTCTGATTTGTCCTCCTTGCTTACTGTTTTTGGTTCTCTGTGCCTTAAATATTGAGTCTGTTCTGGTCTGGCTATGGTCTGAAGAAGTGGGTCTGTCCCACGAAAGCTCACCTAATAAACCATTTTGCTAGTCTGTAAAGTGCTACTTGACTGCTTTTTGTTTTGGTAAAGGGGTTGTCTCTTCTTTGTTTAGATATACTGCATCTGTCACTGTAACCTTGGGGTAGGTTATGGTCATTAAACAAGCCATTTCTATCTCAGACTCTCTGCTTGCAAGGAGGGGAGAACCGCCTTACAGGCACCCAGCATTGGGGGTGAAATTGTCCCAGGCCACTGGGTGGGGGCTCGAGCCGGTTGGTTGTATCCTTGACAGGAAAACCCCACAGGCGTTGAACCCGGCCCTTCTGGCAGGCATCTGGCATTAATAGTAGGGTTACACAAGTGGGGGCTCGTCTGGGATTTCTTTTGCTGGGTAGTACCCCTCGCAAGCACATATAGGCTACGTCTACACGTGCAGCCAACATCGAAATAGTCTATTTCGATGAATAATGTCTACACGTCCTCCAGGGCCAGCAACGTCGATGTTCAACTTTGACGTTGCTCAGCCCAACATCGAAATAGGCGCAGCGAGGGAACGTCTACACGTCAAAGTAGCACTCGTCGAAATAGGGATGCCAGGCACAGCTGCAGACAGGGTCACAGGGCGGACTCAACAGCAAGCCGCTCCCTTAAAGGGCCCCTCCCAGACACAGTTGCACTAAACAACACAAGATACACAGAGCTGACAACTGGTTGCAGACCCTGTGCCTGCAGCATAGATCCCCAGCTGCCGCAGAAGCAGCCAGAAGCCCTGGGCTAAGGGCTGCTGCCCACGGTGACCATAGGGCCCCGCAGGGGCTGGAGAGAGAGCATCTCTCAACCCCCCAGCTGATGGCCGCCATGGAGGACCCAGCAATTTCGACGTTGTGGGATGCGGATCGTCTACATGGTCCCTACTTCGACGTTGAACGTCGAAGTAGGGCACTATTCCTATCTCCTCATGAGGTTAGCGACTTCGACGTCTCGCCGCCTAACGTCGAAGTTAACTTCAAAATAGCGCCCGACGCGTGTAGACGCGACGGGCGCTATTTCGAAGTTGGTGCCGCTACTTCGAAGTAGCGTGCACGTGTAGACGCAGCTATATATATATAACATTGTAAGGCGCAGTTTTGTTGTTTCAGGATAAGTTAGAATTTATACAATGGCTGGCTGTATGCTAGAAGACTGGTGTGAGGAGTTGAGTATCGATCCTAAAATTGTCTGTTAGTTTTAGGGATACCTGAGGGTATGGAAGATGGCCCAATTGAGGCCCTTCTAACAAAAGCCATTGATTCTCTAACGAGGTGTCACATATGGGGGCGTAGATCTCAAGTAGATGACAAAGCATTTGTGGTGCTATGTGAACTGCCAGTAGCTGTGGACTCTTTGCAGATCCCAAGTGAGATAAAGATTCCCACTGGCACCTTGAAAGTTGTGATCACCAAGGCCTTTGCAACAGGCCCCGCCTCATATACAGTATTTGAGGAGAAGATGACAGCCTTAGACTTCTTGGCACAGGAAGGAAAGACTATGGCAGACGTGTCAAGTCTACTGAGTGCAGAACCATCGGCCCCTGGCCCTTCTATGGATGTATGGGCCAAAGCTTGGGGACAAACATTGGAGAAGGTCCTGCGACCTCATCATGAGTCTAGTTCATACTGTAAGTTACGCTTATTTTCTGGTGGTGCAGTCCCAATACCAGGGGAAGAAGCGTTTGAACCCTGGTTAGAACATACCACTGAAATGCTCCGGGAGTGGGCAATACCTGAAGCCGAGAAGAGAAGGCGACTGATAGAGAGTCTCCAAGGTCCCATGCTGGATGTCATTTGCACGGTGAAGCTGGGTAATCCAGAGGCTAGTGCAAATGACTGCTTAGAAGCTCTCAATCATGCTTTTGGGAGGATTGAAGATTCGGAGGAAGTTTATTGCAAGTTCCTGAATACCAGACACAGAGGGGCGAAAAGTTGTCAACCTATGTTCAGAGGTTGGAGAAACTACTGCAGAGAGTTGTCTTGCATGGAGCCATCACAGCGGAGCAAATGGATCGAACTCGAGTGTCCCAAATTGTGAGGGGAGCGCAATACCAGCACCCAAACCTATTCTACCTTCAGTTAAGAGAACGACGGGTGGCCCCACCCAGCTATTCGCGATTGATTAGAGAGATCTGAGAAGAGGAAGAAAGGCAGGCCACTAGTGAGAGTTGGGGCACTCAACCGTCCAAACATGAGATCTACGCCCCCATATGAGATCTCGTTAGAGAATCAATGGCTTTTGTTAGAAGGGCCTCAATTGGGCCATCTTCCATACCCTCAGGTATCCCTAAAACTAACAGACAATTTCTAGGATCGATACTCAACTCCTCACACCAGTCTTCTAGCATACAGCCAGCCATTGTATAAATTCTAACTTATCCTGAAACAACAGAACTGCTCCTTACAATGTTATATATATATGTGCTTGCGAGGGGTACTACCCAGTAAAAGAAATCCCGGACGAGCCCCCACTTGTGTAACCCTACTATTAATGCCAGATGCCTGCCAGAAGGGCCGGGTTCAACTCCTGTGGGGTACAGCCCTCTCACAACCCCCCACAACATTGATGGTGAACAGTGGAGAGGAGCTCGCCCAGAGAGTGCAAGACCTGATGGTGCAGGTGGACAAACTGAGGGGCGCTGTATGTTCAGCCCAGGCACCAGAGAGTGGTGAACAGCTAGCAGCAGCGGTCCATAAGACTGGGCTCAGGACCACTACTTCTACATGTCGGCCAAGTATAGGATCATTCTTCTGCTACAAATGTGGTCAGGAAGGAAACACTGCAGCAAGATGTTGAAATAGAGAAAATCCAACACTGGCGTACCAAAAGCTGAGGGTCACCTGGGAAAAGTCGAGAAATGGCTACAGGGTTTGCGGAAAGGAGCCACCCACACCCTTGCGAATTGAAGGCTCTCTTAGAAGAGACAGACCCACGGCCTTCCCACAAGGACTAATAGGGCCTAGAGCAGAAGTCAATGTGAAGATAGAAGGGGTGGAATGTACAGCCGTACTTGATACAGGATCTCAAGTGACTATCATATTCCAGTCATTCTATCAACAAAGGCTTGGGCACCTGCCTAGCCAGCCACTGGCGGATCTCGGCCTGTGTGGACTCAGCATGAATGAATACCCCTATGCGGGATATGTCATAGTGCACCTAGAGTTCCCAGAAGAAGTGGCGGGGGTAAGAGAAGAGGTAGACACAGTTGCCTTAATATGCCCTGACCCAAAGGGGATCTCTGATGTGTCGGTGCTAATAGGGACCAACTCCAGTCTCTTTAAAGTACTGGCAGAATACTGCAGACGACGGGCCGGGGACCAATACCTGAGCACCTTGATGATTCGTGCACTTTGTGCTGAAGCCTACAAGAAAATTGAGGATTCTAAACAGGAGTTGCCTGAACTACCAATGGGTGCCCTGAGGTATGCGGGCACAACTCCCATAGTAGTGCCTGCAAGGACAGAGCAAGAGGTGCTCACTAGGAGTACCTGGCTAAAGAGCAGCGGAGGGACTCTAGCTATGGTAGAGCAACCAGCTGACGGAGGCCTTCCTGAAGGAGTGCTGGTTCCCAGTGGAGTTATAGCCTTACCCACTGAAGCCCAGGAAGAGGTGACTATACTAATCGCTAATGAGACGAGTCGTGATATTGTTGTAAAGCGAGGGCAAAAGATAGCAGACCTTTTTGAGCCCGATGCAGTGGTAAAGCCCCAGTGTGGTACTCCGGCTCCAACGATAGATCCAGAAAAATTTGACTTTGGAGATTCACCACTGTCTGAGGAATGGAAGACACAGTTAAGAGAGAAGCTTTGCAAGAGAACAAAGGTATTCTCACTGCATGAGTGGGATGTGCAAAAGGGGGTGAGCATAACATCAGACTGCATGATTGTCGACCCTTTCGGGAGAGATCTAGGAAGATCGCCCTTTCTGAGATGGAAGATGTGCGACAGCATCTTCAAGAGCTGGCAGAGAATGGCATCATTACAGAGTCCCGCAGCCCATATGCTTCACCCATTGTTGTGGTCCGTAATAAGAATGGAAAAATCCGGATGTGTATTGACTACCGCACCCTAAACAGCCGTACGGTGACTGACCAGTACACTATGCCTCGGATCCAAGATACCTTAGACTGCCTGCTAGGAAGCCAGTGGTTCTCAGTTTTAGACCTTCGAAGTGGATACTATCAGATTCCTTTGGGGGCAGAAGATAAAGAGAAGACAGACTTCATCTGCCCATTACGGTTCTACCAGTTCGAACACATGCCACAAGGGATTTCTGGGGCACCAGCCACATTCCAGCGTCTTATGGAGAAAGTTGTGGGAGACATGAACCTACTGCAAGTCTTGGTTTACTTGGATGACCTGATCGTATTCAGAAGAACATTGGAGGAGCATGAAGAAAGACTTCTTAAGGTCCTCGACCGGTTGGAGGCCTATGGGTTGAAACTTTCTATTGACAAATGCCAGTTTTGTAGAACATCGGTGAAGTATGTGGGTCACATTGGCTACGTCTACACGTGAAGCCTACATCGAAATAGCTTATTTCGATGTAGCAACATCGAAAGTCTATTTCGATGAATAACGTCTACATGTCATCCAGGGCTGGCAATGTCGATGTTCAACTTCGACGTTGCGCAGCACAACATCGAAATAGGCGCTGCGAGGGAACGTCTACATGCCAAAGTAGCACACATCGAAATAGGGATGCCAGGCACAGCTGCAGACAGGGTCAGAGGGCGGACTAGCGCTGCCGGGGCAACAGCTAGCCGCTCCCTTAAAGGGCCCCTCCCAGACACACTCAGCCTGCACAGCACGCGGTCTGAGGAGCCATAGGCACACAGACCCCCGGGCGACGCAGGCATGGACCCCCAGCAGCAGCAGCAGCAGCAGCAGCAGCAGCAGCCAGAGGTCCACCCAGCCCTCCCGGCAGGAGCAGGGCTTGCCCTGATCCATGCCATGTGGGAGGCAGCTGAGCACCTCCTTGCTACACTGGAGGAGGAGCTGCCCCTGGGGCAGCAGGGCTCAACCCCCAACTCTGCAGCACCCCGCCCCCGCCCCCCGCCTCACACGCCGGCAGCTGTGGAGCTACCCCACCAGCACCGACTGGTGGGAGTGGCTGGTGCTTGAGGAGTGGGACGACGACCGCTGGCTGAGGAACTTCAGGATGAGCTGGCAGACATTTATGGAGCTGTGCCAGTGGCTCACCCCCGCACTCAGGCACCAGGACACTGCCATGTGGCGTGCCCTCCCTGTGGAGAAATGGGTTGGCATCACTGTCTGGAAGCTGGCCACTCCAGACAGCTACCGATCCGTGGGACAGCAGTATGGTGTCAGCAAGGCCACCGTCGGGGCTGTCCTCATGGAGGTAAGAGAACCCACGGGGGGAGGGGAGGGGAGGGCGGGGGAGGGCAGGGCAGGGCAGAGGAGGGCAGGGCAGGGGAGGGGAGGGGAGGGCAGGGCAGGGCAGGGCCACACACACCCTGCTCACCCCTCATTGGTGCTCTCCCGTGTGCTTTCCCTGCAGGTTGTGCGTGCCATCAACGCCATGCTCCTGCACAGGCTCGTGAGGCTGGGGGACCCAGATGCCACCATCGCTGCCTCTGCCACCCTGGGCTTCCCCAGTTGCTTTGGGGCTCTGGATGGGACTCACATCCCCATCCGCGCACCGCATCACAGTGGAGGACGCTACATCAGTCGCAAGGGCTACCATTCTGTGGTCCTCCAGGCCTTGGTGGACAGCCGGGGCCGTTTCCAGGACATTTATGTGGGCTGGCCTGGCAGCACCCACGACGCCCGGGTTTTCCAGAACTCGGGCCTGTGCCGCCGGCTGGAGGCGGGGACCTACATCCCCCAGTGGGAGATCCCTGTGGGGGACACCACCATGCCCCCTGCGTCATCGCAGATGCGGCATACCCCCTCCGGCCCTGGCTCATGCACCCATACACGGGCCAGCTCTCCGCTAGCCAGGAGCGCTTCAACCAGCGCCTGAACCACGCGCGCCAGGTGGCGGAGCGCTCATTTGGCCGCCTGAAAGGACGCTGGAGATGTCTCCTGACCCGCCTGGATGCGGGCCCCAACAACATCCCCCAGATTGTGGGTGCCTGCTGCGCCCTGCACAATTTGGTGGAGAACAAGGGGGAGGCCTTTTTCCAGGGCTGGGCTGTGGAGGCCGGCAGGGCCGACGTGCAGCCACCCGCTGCCCCCAGTCGCCAGGTGCACCCCGAGGGGACCCGGGTCCGGGAGGCCCTGCAGGCCCGCTTCGATGATGAGACCGCGGGGTGAACTCTGCCAAGCCCCCCACTGCCCACCCCTTCCTCCACAACACTCCCTGCCCCAACGCCCATGCCATGGAGCACCCAACCGCACCCGCCTCCCACTTTTCCTGGACAAATGACAGCATGCACTTGTGGCTGAACTTAAACTGCTTTTTCTTTTAGAACTTTTTTTTTTAACTATAAATAAAACAAGAACAAACTATATACAACATGTGTGGAACAAAGTAATGTGTACAAATAAAACAATAGTAATAAAAAAGTTTGTTCAGTAATAAAAAGAAAACCAGGGATGATAAAGGGGAGAACTATTTACATGGGGGGGACGGGGCAAACAGGGGGCACAAATTAATGTCACAACTATATACAAGGGGGGGGAGGGCACGTCGAAGTAGGGCGCTATGCCGATCCCCTCATGAGGTTAGCGACTTCGACGTCTCGCCGCCTAACGTGTAGCCGAAGTAGCGTGCACGTGTAGACACAGCTAATGTGGGAGTTATGAGATCTCACCAATGCTCTGGGTTGTTGTGGGGGACAGGGCAGTCACCATAGCTGCATAAGACATTGATTACACAGGGCTCCCTGGTTTAAAGCATTGTAAAGGAAGAAGGGAGGGGTACTGGATGAGCTAGCTTGCTGAGTGATTTGGCTATGTAGTGGTGAGACTGGCTTGACTAATCCTCCCCCCATGTTGAAAGATGGACCTGCATGCTAGGGTGGTTGTGAAACCCTACACTAGAGATACCAAGCAGAACCAAGTCTCTTGCTGGGGCTCTTGGCTCTTTACCCCACATTGGCCGTGTCTACACGTGCCCCAAACTTCGAAATGGCCACGCAAATGGCCATTTCGAAGTTTACTAAGCAAAGAAGAGACAACCCCTTTACCAAGACACCATCCCCATATGCAGCAGAACCAAGTCTCTTGCTGGGGCTCTTGGCTCTTTACCCCACATTGGCCGTGTCTACACGTGCCCCAAACTTCGAAATGGCCATGCAAATGGCCATTTCAAAGTTTACTAATGAAGCGCTGAAATGCATATTCAGCGCTTCATTAGCATGCGGGCGGCAGCAGCGCTTCGAAATTGACGCTCCTTGCCGCCGCGCGTTTCGTCCAGACGGGGCTCCTTTTCGAAAGGACCCCGCCTACTTCGAAGTCCCCTTATTCCCATCAGCTCATGGGAATAAGGGGACTTTGAAGTAGGCGGGGTCCTTTCGAAAAGGAGCCCCGTCGGGAAGTGCTGCGCGGCGCCGAGGCACATCAATTTTGAAGCGCTGCGGCCGCCCGCATGCTAATGAAGCGCTGAATATGCATTTCAGCGCTTCATTAGTAAACTTTGAAATGGCCATTTGCATGGCCATTTCGAAGTTTGGGGCACGTGTAGACACGGCCAATGTGGGGTAAAGAGCCAAGAGCCCCAGCAAGAGACTTGGTTCTGCTGCATATGGGGATGGTGTCTTGGTAAAGGGGTTGTCTCTTCTTTGCTTAGATATACTGCATCTGTCACTGTAACCTTGGGGTAGGTTATGGTCATTAAACGAGCCATTTCTATCTCAGACTCTATGCTTATGAGGGGGGGAGAACCACCTTACAGGCACCCAGCACAGGGGTGAAATTGTCCCAGGCCACTGGGTGGGGGCTTGAGCTGGTTGGTTGTATCCTTGACAGGAAAACCCCACAGGAGTTGAACCCGGCCCTTCTGGCAGGCATCTGGCATTAATAGAAGGGTTACAGGTGTATTCACCGTCACTGGCAAAATTTTAACCATTTTTAAAATCAAGATCAGGTGTTTTACTAAAAGACCTGCTGGAGCTGAGACAGGAATTAATTCAGGGAAGGCCCAGGGCCTGCTTTATGCAGGAGGTCAGAGAGAAGATCATGTTAGTCTCTTTTAGCCTCGTAATATATGAATATGCACCCCTAACTGTTTTCCATACAGCCATGCCTACACCCACTATTACACCATTTCATACCTCTGGTTTGACACACCTGCACACACACAGGCAACGTTATACCAGCTGCCACTCTTCTGTTTGGCACTTCAGATTATCTTTGTGCTTCCTCCAGGGACTGTGCCATTTCTCAGCAACAGGAGAGGTGGGGGAATCTACGCCTGTGTGTAATGCTGCGTTCTGGCCCAGGGAGCCCATGACTAGCAATCTAGGTGTACACAATCTCTGCTGCTGTTTGTCTGGGCTCCTCTCTGACCCAGCTCACAACCAGCCTCTTGGACAGAGCTGGGGCTAGTCACCTTTTAGCTTCTTGCTAGAATCACTCACCTGGGACAGGACCCCAGGACTGACTCTCCATGGACTGCTTGTCCCTTACCAACTCCTGTTCCCTGTAAAACCTGATCTGGCTTTATGATCGCAGCGCAGCCCAGCTTCTCCCTCAGCTGGGCTTCACCTGCAATTAGGATTTATCAATCCCTTGCTCCCTTGTGGATGCAGCATGTGAGGTTAATTGGTCCCTGCAGGCCCACGCTAACCTGGTCAGGGTGTATGTGGAGTGAACATCCCCTCAGATGGAGAAACCCTTTCCATTGCTGTAGGAGAGGGGTGGGGAACCCTTGGCCCACAGTCCAGAGCTGAACCTGAACCATGGCTTGCCTGGATACAGCCCCTGAGGCTTGGGGCTTCCCTCCCTAGCATCCAGCCCACAGCGGAGTGGAGTTTGTGGACCCCGAGCCCTGCAGGCCGGAGTCAGGTGAGCTGAGGCAAGATCCAGATCCCGGGCCCTGCCAGGGAAGGGAGGGGTAGGAAACAACTTCTTGCAGTGCTGCGGCTGTTCATTACTGTTCCCGCACCTGGGGAGGGGCAGAGTGAGGGTGGCATGGGGACACAAAGAGGCAGAGTGAGGGCAGGGTTGTGGGAGCAATGGCAAAGTGGGAGCTGGGCCTCAGGCAGAATTGGGGTGGAGCACCCTGGAGAAACATAAGGTCAGCACCTATCTTCCAGAGATTAACCATCTTTAGTGTTAGAAACTTCCTTCTAACATTCACCCTGAGTCTCCCCTGCTGCAGTCTCAGACCATCTTGACAAACTAAAGAAATGATCTGAAATACATGGGATGAGATTCAGTAATGACAAGGCGAAGGACTCCACTGGGGAAGGAGGAGGAAGAGTCAGCTGCACACAGGCAAACTGGGAAACGGCTGCTGAAGAAGGAGTACTGCAGAAAAGGATCTCAGGCCTCATGAAAGTCAACGGTACAGGAAATATGAACATCGTTCTGGGAGCTGATTAGCAGGAGTGTTGTAAGCAAGACACGAGCAGTAATTCTTCAACATTACTCAGCACAAACAAGGCCCCAGCTGGAGTACTGTGTCCAGTTTTCAGAGTGACTCTTTGGACACAGTCGCTGTAGGTAGTCCATCGTGTCCAACGATGACATCTTGAGCTTGCACTGGCTTATTGGTTGTGGACTCGCATGTGGCTGAGGAGTCCAAGCTTTGAACGGCATGGGTGTTCACAATGGGGGCAAGGGAATTGTCCTGGCTCTGTTGGTGTGGCTGTTGCTGTTGCTTTCTTCCTCTCATGAGCATCAATGAGGCATACACATTGCTGCTCTTCAAAGTTATCATACGCATGTCATACAAGAGCGTGCCAGCCTGTTTGGTCTTTTGCATGCTGCTCTAGCTGATCTGGTTTTAAACCAGCATGAGCAATGTTGGCCTTCATGCAGTCTTTATACCTCTTGCGAGGCCTACCTTGATTCCTTTTGCCCCAGGAGAGTTCACCGTTTACTCCTCCATTTGTATGACGTGCCTTGTCCAGAGAAGATGGGCTTTCAGAATCATGGCTTCGATGCTCGTGGTTCCTGCTCTGTCCAGGACTTCCAGGTTCATAACTCTGTCCTGCCATCGAATGTACAGTATTGACCTCAGGCTGCATGTGTGGAAGCGCTCCAGCAGTTTTATATGTTTTCTGTACAAGGTCCAGGTTTCCCAGCCATACAGGAGACTGGTCAGGACTACAGCCGTGTACACTTTCAGTTTAGTGGACTGTCGGATACTGTGCTGATTAAACGCTCGCGCTCTCAGATGTCCTAGTGCCCAGCTGGCCTGGCAGATTCTGGCATTGATTTCTTTGTCAAGGGAGCCATCATTGGCTATCACACTGCCAAGGTACTTGACCTCCTCTACTATTTTTAACTCTGTTTCTTCAATAAGGATTGAAGCGAGGAGAGCAGCAGATCCTGGAGCAGGTTGAAACAGTACCTTGGTCTTTCCTAGGCTGGTGGTCAAAACAAAGGGGCGAGTGGCATCAGCAAACTTGTTGACGATGAACTGGAGATCAGATTCCTTGTGTGCCATAAGTGCGCAGTCGTCACCAAAACAGGGCTTCAAGGATGAGCCTCTCAAGTGTCTTGGTTTTAGCATTCAGACAACGGAGGTCGAAAAGTGAACCATCAAGTCTGTATTTTATGTAGACTCCCTGGGTCCAGGTCCCTAACTACGTGGCTGAGGACGCACATGAAAAAGAGGTTGAATAACACTGGGGACAGCATGCACCCTTGCTTCACACCACTGGATATCTCAAATGGATCTGAGGATGTAGTAGAGAAAGTGCAAAGAAGATCCAAATACAGTAAGTCCTCAATTTAACAGACTAATGGGGGGTTGGGATGTCCATTAAACCAGAATGTCCATTAAATACAGGGGTTTACTACCCACCCACCCCTGCCAGGCTCCCCGAGCCCTAGTCCACCTCCCCGCTACAAAACAAAAAAAAAAACATGCTGGGGACTCACCAGACCATGGCTGCTGAAGCTGGAACTGCCAGAGCTTGGCATGTGGCTGGAGCTGCTGGACTGCAGCCAGAGGGATCTCACCGTGCAGCTGGAGGAACCTTGCCACGCACTGCATGCCCTGTAGGACCCACCCAAGACCAAATGGGAAGAAGGGGCTTTTGAAATCGGGGGGGTCCTTTTGAAAGGCCCCTGTCTACATGGGCAGTGTGATTTTCAAAAGCAGCACTGCCAAATTGTGTGTGGCTGTCATTATGCTAATGAAGCGGTGCATATTGGCATCTGCTGAAATCCCTCATTACCCGAAAGGAGGGGTCTAGTGTAGACGCAGCCTTGTAGTCTTCGGTGATATTTTTGCTGATTTTTGTATGTAAATAGTTTTTAACTGAGGTGTAACTTGGTGGGATGCAAAACCAGTCTGACTCCTGAAAAGGGACAGTAATCTAGGAAGACGGAATGACACTTGTTTCAAAACCTCAGATTACCTTAGGAGCATGTTTCTCAACTGGTGGTACACGTACCTGAGAGAAGTCTGGGGAGACATAATTTTTTTTTGAAACAGAATACTTTGCAAAAAAAATGTTGAGAAACACTGATTTAGGTGAATGACCTCAGGAGGTCCCTTGCAGCCCTATATTCCTGTGATTCTACGATATCCATTGCATTAGATTTACTTATATTTCATTTTCTGCTCATTTCTGAGCAGAAATCATTTGGGAGAAAAATATGATTAGATACACACAGGGCACGACATTTCTTAATTTTAACTCATTTCAAACTAATGCCTTGCCTTCTGAATTCTCAGAAAACTTGTCTGCCATTCAGGGGACATTGCTGGAACTCTGGGAAAGGCTGGCTCATCCTTCAGCTGTAACGAAGAGGTTGAGTCCTGCTTTAAATGCAAACGTCTGCCTTAAGCGTGAAGCAGAGACTGCTACCTCCATAGTAAAATGCTCTGTGGATAGATTTGCTCAACTTCACATTTGTTGTTCATTTGCTTGACTGTAACTGTAGGCCTAAATGGATTGAAAGAGCATCTTATTTCTCTGTGGATTCTGCCTCCCCCTGCTGCTGGAAGGCAGGTAACCTGGATTTCCCAGCATTGGGACTGACAGGGGCAATAGCCGCTCAGGATGTGTCTACATTGCAAATAACCTGCAGCTGGCCTCTGCTAGATGACTCTGTTTCAGCGGCTCAGGCTAAGGGACTGTTTAATTGCATTGTAGAGGTTTGGGCTCAGGCAGGAGCCTGGACTACAGGATGCTTTGTGCTGGGAAGGTCTCAGAACTTGGGAGGCAACACAAGCCCAGATACTGGCTCAACCACTGAACAGCTCAAGCCCACCACAAGTGTCTAGCTTCAATGAGCTGCCCCAGATAACACAGAAAGTCTGAGGCAGAGCAGGGACTCTAAACGCTGGTGTTGCACATCCCAGGCCAGCACCACGCTTTCCCTCACATAGCTGGACTTGAAAGGAATAACCATCCTCTGCAGCTCTCACCTTGTTTCCAGGCCACTGAAGTCACTGTACAAGTTACTAAGGTCTAGGTTGGATTTTAGGAGAAGCTATTTCAGTAGGAGGGTGATGAAGCACTGGAATGCATTACCTGGGGAGGTGGTGGAATCTCCATCCTCAGGGGTTTTCAAGCCCTGGCTTGACAAAAGCCTGGCTGGAGTTATTTAATTGGTGATGGTCCTGACTAGGTAACTTCCTGAGGTCTCTAGCAACCCTAATCTTCTATGATTTTATGTATCTACTTGGGGGTCCCCCCAGCACCCCTAGGAAGCCATATCTCAGTCCTCCTGCACCAGCCTCTAGCCTCCTCCTGGGTGCAATTCAAGTTTGTAGAGTATAAGGCCAGAAGAAGGCACCAGCCAAACTAGTTGGTCTGTATATGCCAGGCCACTAAACCCCATCCAGCTATCCCTGTGTTGTGCCCAGTAACTCGCATGAGATGACAGCGTGACAGCCTTCAGGAGAGTTAACCTTTGTGTGCCACAGGTAGTGGCGAGGTGCCCAGTTTTCAACTGAGCTCTAACAGTTTCCAGTCAAATCTGCTGAGCCTGGTTCCCACAGGTGGGAGAGGCAGGAGGCACCAGCCCCTGCTTAGCTGGGGCTACCTCCTACCTTTGTCGTGGGGAGAGGGGCTGCAGCTCCTAGCCCCAACTCCACAAGCAAGTCTTCCTAACCCTCAGGGGGAAGGGGAGAAGGGACAAGTAGCGACTGAAGGGGGATGGGTGGGAAAGGAGTGGTTAGGGCAGGGCTTTGGGGGAGGCAGGAGGATAGGCTGGTGGCAGAGCTGAGGCTTTGGGGTGAAGAGACATAGCAGTGGAGCGTCTAGTTTTAAATATTCACATGTTGGCAGGACTAGCAACAGGCAGTGCACAGGAAGGACTGAGGTGCACCAGTGCCCAAGACACCTGCCCAGGTGTGGCTATCAGCTCCCCAAGACTTCTATGCATTGGGTCCTGGCTGACAGAGGGATGCCCTCTCCTCCTATGTGCTGCAGTGAGTGCTGAGGCTGGCTGAATTGCTTCGCGAATGAGTCCTGGGCCTGGGGACTGGAGACTGACAGCTTGCAGGGGTTCTGGCATGTGGCCCCACAGATCTGGAACCTGTGACCTTTCAAAGCCTGGCCTGAGGCCCGTCTCCTTTCCCAGGGGGTCTTGGTGGGATCAGGAACACACGTGGTTTCTCCTGGCAGTGGAGTGCGCTCTTTGTGGTCTCAATTCCGCATGCCTACACATGGGAGTAAGGTCTTGGCTTGCAGCTAGTCCTGAAATATCCTGGCATGGGAGAGATCAGAGTGCAGCCAGTTTGCTGGGCCGCATGTTACCTGCAGGGTCATCTGAGGTTCTCTACTCTGCGTGGGCAGCTCTTGTTAGGCTCCACACACTTGCTCCACTGGATGCTGCTGTCGTAATGGGTTGGTAAAAGGAGCTGTGTAAAATATCACTGGCGTACTAAACTCACTGATCCTGATGAAGATGTGGGGCATGGACAGAGCCTTAAGGATGTGGGCTAGCATTATGTGCTTAAATGTGTTTGGCAAGCCATGCCTAAACCCAGGCTGCCATTAGGCAGAGGCCTGTCTCCATATATAGCTGTGTCTACACGTGCACGCTACTTCGAAGTAGCGGCACTAACTTCGAAATAGCGCCCGTTGCAGCTACACGCGTCGGGCGCTATTTCGAAGTTAACTTCGACGTTAGGCGGCGAGACGTCGAAGTCGCTAACCTCATGAGGGGATCGGAATAGCGCCCTACTTGGACGTTCAACGTCGAAGTAGGGACCGTGTAGACGATCCGTGTCCCGCAAAGTCGAAATTGCCGGGTCCTCCATGGCGGCCATCAGCTGGGGGGTTGAGAGATGCTCTCTCTCCAGCCCCTGCGGGGCTCTATGGTCACCGTGGGCAGCAGCCCTTAGCCCAGGGCTTCTGGCTGCTTCTGCGGCAGCTGGGGATCCATGCTGCATGCACAGGGTCTGCAACCAGTTGTCAGCTCTGTGTATCTTGTGTTGTTTAGTGCAACTGTGTCTGGGAGGGGCCCTTTAAGGGAGCGGCTTGCTGTTGAGTCCGCCCTGTGATCCTGTCTGCAGCTGTGCCTGGAACCCTTATTTCGATGTGTGCTACTTTGGCGTGTAGACGTACCCTCGCAGCGCCTATTTCGATGTGGTGCCGCGCAATGTCGAAGTTGAACATCGACATTGCCAGCCCTGGAGGACGTGTAGACGTTATTCATTGAAATAGCCTATTTCGATGTCGCCACATCGAAATAGGCTACTTCGATGTAGGCTTCACGTGTAGACGTAGCCTATGTCTCGCTGACCAGCCTGAGGCAGAGCATTTGAAAGCCCTCAGGGTTACAGGACACACGGGGTGACACAGCCTTGCGCTGCTCTGGGTCAGACCGCAAAGCCTGACAGGGTGCAGTCTGAGAGGACTGACACACAGCTAGCTTGTTTAACTGATTTTAGTGCTTTAAGGGCTGGTAAAATACAGGTTGAACCTCTCTAATCCAGAACTCTCTTGTCCAGCAACATCCGTAATCCAGCATGATTTTAGTTAGCTGGATGACCACTAAACAAGATGTGGCCAAATTTCCTGTTGCCCCATAAAGTTTGTTTACAGCCACCAAGCCTGGATCTCAGTGTTCTGTGCTGTTATTTAGATGTAATTTACCCCTAGATATCTTCTAAAAGCCCAGGAAGCAGTGCAAGAATTGTCAATGTGCCTCATGTAGTTGGGCAAACTCTCTCATCTGGCGCCAGTCAGGTCCAAAGGGTGCTGGATGAGAGAGGTTCAGCCTGTAGGTGCAAGTGATTCTCAAATGAAAAGGTGGGGATCAGTCAAAGAAAGGCTCCTTCCCAGTTTATCGCTTTCTGTTGGTTTTGGTAGGCGGAATAGAGCAAAGGGAATCCCAGTGTAAAGATGAGCTCTCAGCTAAAAAGGCAGGAGAAGCAACATAGCCATTGTTGAGCTCTCCAGGAAGCTAGCAGAGGGAGGTCCCTCAGCAGCTGGCCAGAACAAGCTGTCTCAGCTAGTGGCCATGCTGCACTCATTTACCTGTTCCCTGTGTTCCCAGTTTGGAGCAGGTAAATGAGCACAGCCTGGTTGCTAGCTGTCTCTTCCAGGTGGCATGCAGGAGGCCTGGTAGGTGGGGCCCCAGATGATTCAGCAAAGGTAGCCGAATGACAAGAGGTCTGGAGTTGCAGCAGAAGAGGTGCTCGTGGAGGGGATGTTGTGGGGAGAAGGAGGCCAGTGTCAGAGTAAGTAAGCAGAGCTGAAGCATCTGATGCATGCTGGTCAGGACAAATGCAGGCTGCTCAGATGGAAGAAAAGGGCAAGTCCCACCCTGGGAGGAGGGACAGAGGGGGTGTGATGAGGGGCCAGCGGACAGGAGGAGGAGGATAGATAGATCCCATCACTCTTCTGGAGCCATTATGGACATTCTGGGAGTTTTCTTGACATGTTGTTATGATGTCTTGCTGTCCCAGGACTCAGGTATAGGCCTTCCCTAGCCATGCTCAGCAGTCCAGGGGGAAACTCTTAATGGGGAAACTGAGTCAGGTGGAGTGTGTCTGTCAAACAGCTCAAAGATGCTGTAGCCCAAACAGCTGCTGAGTGTGGGATGGGGGCCTTAGCCCCACTGGCATCATGGCAGTCTTAGGGGGTAAGAGATCTGGTCTCCCGATTTTGCTGAGGTAAAGTGATCGCTGAGCAGGCGTGTCCAGACAGAAGGCACTTGGGGTCGCAGGACAGGCAGTGACACAGGCTCTTTGAAACCCCAAAACACAACACATGGGTTTGACACAGCAAACAATATGCGGGTGAGGTTTTATTTAACCTGCTCAGCAGCCCTGTGCCATGGATCCTTCTACAAACTGGCAACTGAACTGGGTGCCATTGTGCCCTGCACTGGCTAGCGCCTCCTTCTCCAGCTCATTAAGGGGTCGTTGAAGGGTGGGGTGACTGCAGGAGGGGGAAAACCAAACAGGTGCATTGCATTACTAAAGCATGCTGCATTGTTCTGTGTTTGTACTGTGCCTAGCACTGCAGGGCCCTGCTCCAGGACTGGGGCTCTCAGGAGTCATTGCAACAGAGAATACTGTTAACATGCATTCCTCCTTTTTAGCTCTTAGCAGTTCTGGCTGTGAGGAAACTGCCAGCTCCCTGTGTAACCAACAAGCGAGTTAAGAGTTAAAGAGACATTGTTTTCTTAACCCTTCCCCGCCTCCTGTTTAAAATCTACAGCCTAACTGTTGGTGGCCATCTGAGGCCAGGAGCCCACCTCAGTGACAACATTAAACAAGTGATTTAGACAAGGAATTTCAAAGAAGGATGACTCCACATTTTGGAATATAGTTCAAGTCTTTAGAGTGTGGCTCATTAGGAGTGAATTCCTTTATGATCCTTGTTACCACAGTAAATGAGGGTTGTGGCCAGACCTATTCTAAGTAGGTGCCTGTGGAGAGGTGTTCCGTTTCTTGATGGGATTTGGATGATCTTCAGGAGTATTCTGTTGACCCACTCTGCTAGCTGTATTGACAGTCATCACAACTGGCTCTTAAGATGCCAACCAGTTCTCAGGGCATGTGGCAGGTTTTTTTTGGCTGTGATCAGTTCTTAGGCTGATTTCTAAACTGGGGACCAGATGGGTGCTGGGATGAAGCATGTTTAGGGTCATGGGAAGCGAAAACACCCAGAATGGGCAGCTATGGAAGGAAAAGTGGGAGAGGGAGCGGGAGTCAGCCTGTGGGCAGACTAAGGAGAGAAATGGCTACTGCTGGAGAGAGGGAACAACACCTGGCAAGGGGCCAGGCATTTGTGGGGAAAAAGATGGAGGGTCAAGGTGGGCATCAGGTTCAGACAGTGGCTAACAGGGAGAGAAAGGTGACGGATGCAGTTGGGCTGAGCCTCCCTTGGCTCAGGATAAGGCAGGGGTGGGCAATTAATTGTGGCCTGTGAGCTGGACACATTTTGCCAGGATTAACTCTGGTGGGCTGCCAGATGCTTTATTTTACTGCACTTCCACAGGTCTGGCTGCTCGCAACTCCTGTTGCCCACAGTTATCTGTTCCTAGCCAATGAGAGCTGTGGGAAGCAGTGGCTAGGCCCATGGCATGTCTTGCAGCTCCCATTGGCTGGGGATGGCAAATCACAGCCAATGGGAGATTCAAGCAGCAGTGTCTGTGGATGTGCAGGTGAATGAAGTGTCTGGCAGCCTACCAGGGGCTAACCCTGGTGAACTGTGTTTGGCCTATGGGCTGCTTATTGTCTGCCCCTGAGATAAGGTGATCTTATGCTAGGCATTGGATGGGAAGGACGAGGTCAAGCCTTCTCCCCCAGAAGTACATGGGCTTGGTCTACACAAGGTAAGTTGATTGCAGATACGCAATTCTAGTGACAGCAATTTCATAGCTAGAATTGACTTATCCGCAATCAACTTATCCAGCCATCTACACAGAGGGAGGTCGATGGGAGAAACTCCCCCATCAACCCCTACTTACTCCTTGTGATATTGAGGAGTACCGGGGTCAACTTCTGACCCCAGGTAGTTCAATTTTGTGCATCTCTACCAGGTATGCAAAATCGAACTACAGAAGATCAACCGTGAGCAGGTCGATCTTCCTTGTAGCGTAGACATACGCACCTGTGATCTCTTGAGCTGTGTCTACACGTGCACGCTACTTCGAAGTAGCGGCACTAACTTCGAAATAGCGCCCGTCGCGGCTACACGTGTCGGGTGCTATTTCGAAGTTAACTTCGACGTTAGGCGGCGAGACGTCGAAGTCTCTAACCTCATGAGGGGATCGGAATAGCGCCCTACTTCGACGTTCAACGTCGAAGTAGGGACCATGTAGACGATCCGCGTCCCGCAACGTCGAAATTGCCGGGTCCTCCATGGCGGCCATCAGCTGGGGGGTTGAGAGATGCTCTCTCTCCAGCCCCTGCGGGGCTCTATGGTCACCGTGGGCAGCAGCCCTTAGCCCAGGGCTTCTGGCTGCTTCTGCGGCAGCTGGGGATCCATGCTGCATGCACAGGGTCTGCAACCAGTTGTCAGCTCTGTGTATCTTGTGTTGTTTAGTGCAACTGTGTCTGGGAGGGGCCCTTTAAGGGAGCGGCTGGCTGTTGAGTCCTCCCTGTGACCCTGTCTGCAGCTGTGCCTGGCACCCTTATTTCGATGTGTGCTACTTTGGCGTGTAGACGTACCCTCGCAGCGCCTATTTCGATGTGGTGCCGCGCAACGTCGAAGTTGAACATCGACGTTGCCAGCCCTGGAGGGCTACGTCTACACGTGAAGCCTACATCGAAGTAGCCTATTTCGATGTGGCGACATCGAAATAGGCTATTTCGATGAATAACGTCTACACGTCCTCCAGGGCTGGCAACGTCGATGTTCAACATCGACGTTGCGCAGCACCACATCGAAATAGGCGCTGTGAGGGAACGTCTACACGCCACAGTAGCACACATCGAAATAAGGGTGCCAGGCACAGCTGCAGACAGGGTCACAGGGCGGACTCAACAGCCAGCCGCTCCCTTAAAGGGCCCCTCCCAGACACACTTGCACTAAACAGCACAAGATACACAGAGCCGACAACGAGTTGCAGACCCTGTGCATGCAGCATGAATCCCCCGCTGCAGCAGCAGCAGCCAGAAGCCCTGGGCTAAAGGCTGCTGCCCACGGTGACCATAGAGCCCCGCACGGGCTGGAGAGACAGCATCTCTCAACCCCCCAGCTGATGGCTGCCATGGAGGACCCTGCAATTTCGACGTAGCGGGACGTGGATTGTCTACACGGTCCCTACTTCGACGTTGAACGTCGAAGTAGGGCGCTATTCCGATCCCCTCATGAGGTTAGCGACTTCGACGTCTCGCCGCCTAACGTCGAAGTTAACTTCGAATTAGCGCCCGACGCGTGTAGCCGCGACGGGTGCTATTTCGAAGTTAGTGCCGTTACTTCGAAGTAGCGTGCACGTGTAGACAGCCGAGGACGTGTAGACGTTATTCATCGAAATAGCCTATTTCGATGTTGGCTTCACGTGTAGACGTAGCCTTGAGGTGCTACATGTAAACTGAAATACTGGAAGATGAACAGTAGATGACAGCAAATGCTCATTTCTGCACCTGATTTAAAAGGCATTGGAGCAGATTGCTCTGTAGGGATGGTGGAAAATGCTCTGATGGAAGGATTTCCCACTGGAAAATGCGCTTTTACTGAAGCAGACATTTCTGTTGGCAAGTGTTGATCCTGACAGACCGTTGCTGGGGGAAAATGGGAAAAGAGATATTGACAAGATCAAAATGTTCCTTATGGGCACAGAACATTTTGACTGTCCCTGGTGAAATGCCTTCTAATTTAGAAATATATTTTGTTTTCTAGATTAATTCATCATAAAATAGAGACAAGTGAAAAAGAGAACAAAATAGTTTAACTTTTGCCAAATGAGACTTTTTCAAAAACCTTTTAAGAAAAGACTGACTCCAAACTTTTAAAAAAAAGATTGACCCAAAATGAAGCTTCTAAAAAAGACACTGGAATAAATTGCCGAGGGAGGTTGTAGAATCTCCATCACTGGAAATATTTACAAGCAGGTTAGATAGACATCTATTGAGGATAGTCTAGATGGTGCTTGGTCCTGCCATGAGAGCAGGGGGCTGGACTTGATAAAGTCCCTTCCAGTTCTAGTGTTCTATGATTTTATGATTCTATGCATCTCATGAAGTGGTTGTTTGCCCACGAAAGCTTACGCTCCAAAAAAATCTGTTAGTCTAGAAGGTGCCACGGGACTTCTCATGATTTTTGAGGATACAGACTAACATGGCTACCCCCTGATACTTTTCAGACAAGTGTGTATTGGGATTAGAGCACACGGAACTTCAACATATCCAGTTGCCCTGACACACTCTGCAACTTCCCCGTTAAACCATGCCTCCAGCCGGGCATGTCAGGAATGTTACAGGTGTCATTGGCAATGCTGGGGATAATTCTCTGGCAATCATTTTCATCCTCTTCCTGTCACAAGGACCAGCTATATCCAATCTTGCACATCAGACTCAATGCTCTGCATCCACTCCTCAAAGCAGCCCAGAAACTGCCTTAGTTATAGGGCGTATGATTACATCAAATCAACTAATTCATCTTTGTCTGAGAGTTGCCCTTTCCCCATTGTATATGCTGAGATGCTTCCCTGCTTTGGTCAATAGGGGTAACCCAGTTTTTACAGATATGAGCCAGCTAACAGAAGAGGAGCTTTTGGCTGTGTCTACACGTGCCCCAAACTTCGAAATGGCCATGCAAATAGCCATTTCGAAGTTTACTAATGAAGCGCTGAAATGCATATTCAGCGCTTCATTAGCATGCGGGCGGCAGCCGCGCTTCGAAATTGACGCTCCTTGCCGCCGCGCGGCGCGTCCAGACGGGGCTCCTTTTCGAAAGGACCCCGCCTACTTCGAAGTCCCCTTATTCCCATCAGCTCATGGGAATAAGGGGACTTCGAAGTAGGCGGCGTCCTTTCAAAAAGGAGCCCCGTCTGGACGCGCCGCGCGGCGGCAAGGAGCGTCAATTTCGAAGCGCGGCTGCCGCCCGCATGCTAATGAAGTGCTGAATATGCATTTCAGCGCTTCATTATGTTATAAGTGAATTGTTAGACTGCTTTTGCAATGCGCTCTCATCTGGGGATGCACAGCAGCTGTTGCTGAAAGGACAGAGTTAAGGTTATTCTTGATTGTTGGCGTTCTGAGCTTTTCCCTCAGGTAATTTTTTTTAACCTGCTGAAGAAAATGATAGAATATGCTAAGTATCTGACACCTTTGCAATGCCCCCAGACAAAGTTCTCACAGCACTGATGGTGGAAAGGTCAGCTGTGTTGAAGTGACTTAGGAGCACAGGACCAATAGAAGCCACTGGTGCTTTTGCTCCTAAATCATGTACATGCTCTTGAACATGCCACTCTTATAAATATTAATCAAGTGAACCATTGTAAGATAGGAACATAATTGTCCCCATTTTACAGTGTCTGGAACCATATACAGGATTGTGAAGGCCATTTTCAAAGTTTAGACACCTAATATGGATTGAGGTACCAATTTTAAGCACCCAAGTTTTAAAATTGATGTGTAGGTCATTTGTGGAACTTCAGAGAGACAGAGAGACAGTGACAAAGCCAACAATAAGAGCCAGGAGTCCTGTTTCCTTGACTCTTGATCTTGCTCTAGATCATACTTCAGCTTTTTAAGATTCCTTTTACATCTTGTTCTCACTTTGAACAATGAAGGGCAGTGTTCTCAAAGCCCCGTATATCAGACTCACTGTCTAGAGTAGCAAAATACTAGCAAAGTTGCAGGTGAATAGTCACTTTTAAGTTAAATATCTCTTTCAGGACCTGATGAATTTTTGAAAAAAAACATGACTCTTCTTGGATGATGTTTCTCATTGCTTGGTCTTTCCTGAAAGGTGAGTTATTCCAGAAATGTGGGGAAAAATTATTTTGGAATGATCTGCATGGCTGAGTGTCTCCCTCCCTGATGACTGAGAAACATCTTTTATATTTTGACTTCTAATTTGAATTTAGCATAGTTCTATATTTATACTTCATCAGGAGAGAAAACAATGAATAAATCACTGACCTAAATATAGGGGTGTGGGGGTACAGAGGCAGGTGACATGATGGCTGACTGATTAGGGGACTTGCTTAGGCCTGAGATAGTGTAGGGGCAACTCTCTGCTCTACCTCTCTCTGTTCCCTATCTCTACGGGGCTGGTAATTGCCATGCCTCACATCAGTGTTATAAGGATGGATGAATTTAGGATTGTGAGATAGTCAAATGTTGTGTGTGGAAACTTGAAGGAAGGAGCATATGTTGATCAAGAAGTACTTAGAGAAGGCACAAGGAAGTTAGTGTGTGTGCACATGGCTGAAATGCTAGGTGGAATTTCATCATCTCTGTAAATAGTTCTCTGAATAAAGAACTGGTTTAATTTTAGAATCATGAAGTCCTCACCTGTTATTTTTATCATCACTAAGATAAGAGGACCCATCTAAGGCATTAAAATAGTGCAACAATCAGAAATTCTAGGACAAAAGTGGCTGTAGGATGGGAAATGCTGGGATCGTGTAGCAGGGTGCTGGAGTAGCACAGGAGTTGTAAACCCTCCGGTGGTGTTCAAACACCAACATTTGCTGTACCTGCCCTGTGGGGAACAAACTGGCAAGGCATACAAGGTGTAATCAACATGGTGGGGCTGTGACTGCTTCCACTCCCTAGACAATGTTGGAGACAGAATGTACCTGAATAAGGGGTAAAAGACCAAGACCTGGAGATTAGCACCATCTCACATCTGTATGCATCACAGGTGGAGAACTCACCAGAGCTGCAAACGAGAAACATTTTGTACTATAAGCTAGAACATCTAAAGGTTTCACTGAAATTGTCTTTCCAGTGACAAGCAGAGTTTGTGCAACGTAGAGTTAGGAAAGGCTTAGAAGATCTCTCTCAGTTGGCCAAAGCAGGATTGTTCTACACAGAGAATTCATGAGTGTTTTGTCCCACGGAATGCAGCCCCAGGGTGTGGAGCCACCTCTCTCCCTGGAGACTGCCCCACAGTTCTATAACTTCCTCTGTAAGGAACCTTTCACCGATATTCAGCCTTAATTTTCCTGTCTTTATATTCATCCAGCCAGCTTGATCCTGTTGTCATAAAATCATAGAATCATAGGCTTTAGACAAGACCTCAGGACGTCCTCAAGTCCAGCCCCCTGCTCAAAACAGAGCCAATCCCAACTAAATCAGGGCCTTGTCAAGATAGGATTTTAAAACCTCTAGGGATGGAGATTCCATTACCTCTCTAGGGCTACGTCTACACGTGCACCCAACTTCGAAATAGCTTATTTCGATGTTGCGACATCGAAATAGGCTATTTCGATGAATAACGTCTACACGTCCTCCAGGGCTGGCAACGTCGATGTTCAACTTCGACGTTGCTCAGCCCAACATCGAAATAGGCACAACGAGGGAACGTCTACACGGCAAAGTAGCACACATCGAAATAAGGGAGCCAGGCACAGCTGCAGACAGGGTCACGGGGCGGACTCAACAGCAAGCCGCTCCCTTAAAGGGCCCCTCCCAGACACACTTTCATTAAACAGTGCAAGATACACAGAGCCAACAACTAGTTGCAGACCCTGTATATGCAGCACGGACCCCCAGCTGCAGCAGCAGCAGCCAGAAGCCCTGGGCTAAGGGCTGCTGCCCACGGTGACCACAGAGCCCCACAAGGGCTGGAGAGAGAGTATCTCTCAACCCCCCAGCTGATGGCCGCCATGGAGGACCCCGCTATTTCGATGTTGCGGGACGCGGATCGTCTACACGTCCCTACTTCGATGTTGAACGTCGAAGTAGGGCGCTATTCCCATCCGCTCATGGGGTTAGCGACTTCGACGTCTCGCCGCCTAACGTCGATTTCAACTTCGAAATAGCGCCCAACACGTGTAGACGTGACGGGCGCTATTTCGAAGTTACTGCCGCTACTTCGAAGTAGCGTGCACGTGTAGACGCAGCCTAGGTAACGCATTCCAGTGTTTCACCACCCTCCTGATGAAATAGTTTTTCCTAATAGCCAGCCTACACCTCCCACACTGCAGCTTGAGACCATTGCTCCTCCTTCTGTCGTTTGTCACCACTGAAAATAGCTTCTCTCTGTCCTCTTTGTAATCCCCCTTCAGTACTTGAAGGCTGCTATCAGATCCCCGCCTCCCTTGCGCTCTTCTCTTCTGTAGACTAATAAGCCAAAACCCCTCGGCTCCTCTTCACAGGTCATGTGCTCCAGCCCCCTAATCATTTTTGTTGCCCTCCACTGAACTCTCTCCAGTGCATCCACATCCTTTTTGTAATAGGGGCCCCAGAACTGGCCACAATATTCCAGATGTGGCCTCACCAAAATCGAATAAAGAGGAATAATCACTTCCCTAGATCTGCTGACAATGTGCCTACTAATGCAGCCCAATATGCTGCTAGCCTTCTTAGCTACAAGGGTGCATTCTTGAGTCGTATCCAGCTTCTCATCCACTATAGTGCCCAGGTCCTTTTCTGCAGAAGTGCTGCTTAGCCAGTTAGTTCACAGCCTGCAGCGGTGCTTGGGATACTTCTGTCCTAACTGCACTTGTCCTTATTAAACCTCATCAGATTTCTCTTGGCCCAATCTTCCAATTTACCTAGGCCACTCAGGACCTTACCCCTACCCTTCAGTATGTCTACCTCTCCCTCTAGCTTAGTGTCATCCACAAACTTGCTGAGGGTGCAATCCATCCCTTTGTCCAGGTTATTAATGAAGATGTTGTACAAAACTGGCCCCAGGACCGACCTTTGGGGGTCTCTGCTTGATACTGATTGCCAACCAGACATCATATGGTTGATCACTACCCACTGAGCTAATGATCTAATCAGCTTTCTGTCCATCTCACAGTCCATTTATCCAACTCATATTTCCCTAACTTGCTGGCAAGGATACTGTGAGACACCGTATCAAAAACTTTGCTGAAGTCCAGGTATATCACATTCACCACCTTCCCCATGTCCACAGAGCCAGTTACTTCACCATAGAAGCTAATCAGCTTGGTCAGGCAAGACTTGGCCTTGGTGAATCCATGTTTACTGTTTCTTATCACTTACCTGTCTTTCAAGTGCTTCAAAATGGATTCCTTGAGGATCCCCTCCATGATTTTTCCACAGACTGAGGTTTGGCTGACACGTCTGTAGTTCCCTGGATTCTCCTTTCTTCCCCTTTTTAAAGATGGGCACTGCATTTGCCTTTTTCCAAACACCCAGGACCTCTCCTGATCGCCAGGAGTTTTTAGAGATAATGGCCAATGGCTCTGCAATCACATCACCCAACCCCTCAGCACCTTCAGATACCTTAGATCCAGCCCCTTGGATATGTGCATATTCAACTTTTCTTAATAGTTCTTATCCTGTTCTTTCCATGCTGAGGGCTGCCCACAATCTCCACATGCCTGATGCAACAGTCTGGGAGCTGACCTTGTCTGGGAAGACAGAGGCAAAAAAACCACCTTGAGTTCTTCAGCTTTTTCCGCATCTGTCACTAGGTTACCTTCCCCATTCAGTAATGTCCCAATGCCTTCCCTGACTCTGTTCTTATGGCTAACATGCCTGTAGAAACCTTCTTGTTGCCTTTCACATCCCTTGCTAGCTGCAACTCCAATTGCATGTTGGCTTTTCTGATTTCACCCTGCATGTCTGAGCAATGGATTTATACTCTTCCCTCATCTTCTTTCCATGTTTCCACTTCTTGTCAGCTTCTTCTTCATGTTTTCAGGAGAGGACCGAGGGGCAATTTGATGGCAGTGTTTGGCTTCCTGGGCATGGGACTCTGAAGAGGATGGAGAGAGACTGGGTAGCCTTTGTTTTCCTGGGCGTGGAACTCTGAAGAGGATGGAAAGAGACTGTTCTCAGTAGTGATGGATAGCAGAACAAGGAACAAGTGTCTGAAGTTATAGAGGGAGAGGTGTAGGTTGGATATTAGGAAAAACTATGTCACCAGGAGGGTGGTGAAGCACTGGAATGCGTTACCTAGAGAGGTGGTGGAATCTCAATCCCAAGAGGTTTTTAAGTCCCAGCTTGACAAAGTCCTGCCTGGGATAATTTAGTTGGGGTTGATCCTGCTTTAGATAGGGGGATGGACTAGATGACCTCCTGAGGTCCCTTTCAGCCCTAGGATTTTATTATTCTATGATTTAAGATCACCAAAGTTTTATCTGATAAGCCAAGCTGGTCACTTACCATATTTGCTTTTACTGCACATTGGGATGGTGAGTTCCTGCACCTTCTGTAGGGCTTCTTTAAAATACAGTCAGCTCTCCTGGACTCCTTTCCCCCTCATGTTAGCATACCAGGGGACCCCACCCATCAGTTGCCTGAGGGTCTCACCATCTTCTTTTCTGAAGTCCACGTCCATATCCTGCTGTTCTCCGTACTTTCTGTGGTCATGATCCTGAATTTGATCATCTCATGTTCACTGCTGCCCAGGTTGCCACCCACATCTTATCTTTGATGTCAATGGTAAACATCTTGTTGGCTTCAGTGGGAGAAGATTCTACTTTGAATCCTAATTTTAATCTGCTTGTCCCAGCCTGAGCTAGACTATAGTGATCCAACCAAAGGGAGAGAGTGAAGAAACTCCTCTGGGAAGGAAGGCCTGGCAGCACTGCTCTATTCCAGAGTGGGAACAAAGTGAGGGATGTGAGAGAGGACTTGTACCTGGAGGGGATTTATTTTATTTTGCACATAGACTGTATGTGATTCAGCCAGAGGGCTGAGTCACCAAGGGGCACCAAAAACAAAAAGAACATAGGCAGATACACTCAGTTGGGGCACTTGCAAAAGGTGAGTGTACAACTGCCTACAGGCAGAATTGAAAATGGGACCTTTGGAGCTTAGTGCAGGCACTTCTACAGCTTCAGCTACAAGCCAGCTGCCTCCCAGCTACAGCAATAGAGGAGGGTCATTTTGTCTCTGTGTATGTGGTGTGGGCGCCACTACATGGGACCATGAAGCACACCTAGGTGTGTGGATCACAAGCGCAACCCCATTAGACCTGAGTTTGGCATCTGCCTTATATCCTGCATGACATCTTGGTACAAGAAAGGGAGATGACAGAAACAGGAATCAATCCATGATGTAAGGGCACAACACTGCACCAATTCCCAAACTGTGTCTGGAGCAGCACTGCGAGGCACGCTGAAAGTCTGCATCCCTGGGGCAGGACAACCCCATGGAATTTAGGGTGGATTGCACATTGTATGAAACACTTCTTCTGCTTTCAGTTGTGCTTGTGCCCAGCTAACAATAGATACTGCTCTGTGTGGGTTAATTCTTTTTTTTTTCTTGGCTGGGTTCTTCATTACAGGAAGAAATACCAATAAAGAGGGTTCGATGGGTGCTCCTGGGGACAGAAGGATAGAAAGAAACAACCTCAGCAGATGCCTGAACCACAATCTAGTGCCAAGGAACGTCTCTGGGATTTAGTGGCTCTGAGCTATCACTGAAATTGATGCTAATTTTCTTTGCTGTTTAATTACTGACTGAGGGATGTGAATCGCTGATTCCCAGGGAAGTGGAAAGGTGGAGGGAGGGGAAAGAAGCAGATGAGTTATTTAGAAAAGTGAGACAAGATAGTTTTCCCTGTCAAAACAAAGCAAAATAAAAAAGGGCTGAGAATGTAACATACCATTGAGTCACAGCCTCCTTCCCATCGCATGTGCTCCCTCCCTATCCTGCTCCTGCTACCTTTTCCACCACCTGACTCCATGGAAATGCTGTCCAGGGTGGTGTGGGTGAAGGACAGTGAGTTCCGCAGAACTCATTCTTGGCCTTGCCTACGTGGCAGCCCAGCTCAGTACATTCCTGGCACAATTAACTGTCCAATGTGTAAGATTTTGCTTGAGCATAGGACAGGACAGATATCAGTCATGTTGCTGGATGCATTACTGGAAGATACGCTGTCACTACAGTGATGGGTGTGGCTTGAAGACCTGCATGGAGCAGACTAGGACAAATTGGAAGATTGTATCAAAAGAAACCTGATGAGGTTCAACAAGGACAAATGCAGAGTCCTGCACTTGGGAGGGACGAATCCCAAGCATTGTTGCAGGCTGGGGACTGACTGGCTTTTCTGCAGAAAAGGACTTGGGGATTACAGTGGGCAAGAAGCTGGACATGAGTCAGCAGTGTGTCTTTTTTGCCAAGAAGGCTCAGGGCATATCAGCTTGCATTAGTAGGAGTGTTGGCAGCATATCAGTGGAAGTGATTATTCCCTTTTATTTGGAACTGCTGAGGCCACATTTGGAGAACTGTATCCAGTTTTGGGCCCCCCAGTACAGAGAGGATGAGGACAATTTGAAGAGGGTCCTGCAGAGGGCAACAAAAATGATTAGGGAGCTGGGGCACATGACTGATGGGGAGAGATTGAGGGAAGTGTTGAGGTAGTGTTTCATGCAGTGTTTAATCCATCCGAAATTCCATGGGGTTGTCCTGTCCCAGGGATGCAGACTTTCAGCAATCCTTCCAGTGCTGCTCCAGACACTGTTCTGAAGTTGGTGCAATGTTGTGCTGTTATGTTACAGACTGATTCATATTTCTGCCATCTCCCTTTCTTGCACTGAGATGTCATGTTGAAAAGAATGTGGATGGGGTGGGGTACAGGGCAGAGTTTGATAGCAGTCTTCAACTACCTGAAGCAGGGTTCCACAGAGGATGGGGTGAGGCTATTGTCAGTGGTGACAGATGACAGAATGAGGAACAATGGACTCAAGCTGCAGTGGCGGAGGTCTAGGTTGGCTATTTGGAAAAATTGTTTCCTAGTTAGTAGTGAAGAAGGAGGGTGGTGAAGAACTGGAATGAGTTGCAGAGAGAGGTGATGGAATCTCCATGCTCAGGGGTTTTCAAGACAAAGCCCTGACTGAGATGATTCAATTGGGGTTGGTCCTACTTTGTGCAGGAGTTTGAACTAGACAACCTTCTGAGTTCTCACTGCATGACTTAGGCTGCCAGGCATATTTCAGATTTGCATATACATCATCAGAATGACCTAATCCCACAGTACAATGTTTCCCAAATGTGGCCACTGTGGCTACAGGGAACCACCAGGGACTTTTCTTGTGACCAACAGCCTCCTGGACTGTGATTGTTGTGGGGGTGGGGAATGAGAGCAGCTGCCTTTTCCCACCTCCGATGCTCTCAGATGCATAGTCTGGGGGTTCCAGTAAGGGTTGGGCAGCTGGTGAGTTCCTCGCCTTCCCAAGGGCTCAGGGTTTGGGCTTCAGCCCAGGGGGACTGGCTCTGGGAATCGAGAGATTAATTTGTCTCCCAACCTCCTTGGTCTCAATAAGTCTGCTGTGAAAAGTGATTCTTATATGTTCATTAATATCATTTGTCACAGAAGACTGACGAGCTAAGAGAAGACTGATGAGCTAGCAATGCATACATTATAATGATTTGGACATGTGTATATGCATATATATTTGTTTTGCCTAAAGCTAACTAAGTATTTTAAGAAAAAGCGTGAAAGTGCCTATGAGCAAGGCTTGGTGATCACTCTCTGAGGACACTAAATCACTTGTCCTGGGAATCCATGGCATTATATATGTGTATAAAGCCTGCATCATAGTACTCCTGTGGAATTTACATTGTGTGGAAAAGATTAACAACCAGTTCTGCTTGTGTCTTCTCCTGTGTTCCTTCCGATTTTTTTATGTCCATTTATGGAATGAATTTAGTTATGTCCACCAATATGGAGATGGTGTGTGACACATCGCCTCTGTATTGGTGTACATGACAAAATTTGTTCTGCACATGGTCGATCTGGGGGTTCTCAGTGTGGGAGCGGGCTTGGGGGAGTGGAGGTTTCTGGTTTGGGTGTGCAAACTTGGGTCTGGGTCTGAAGAATTTGGGGTGGAGGAAGGGGGACTCCAGATTGCAGCCAAGGAGTTTGGAGTGGGCTCAGGGCAGGAGGATGGGATGGTGGTGCCGGGTCTGGGCAGGAGTTAGGGTGCTGGAGGAGGCTCAGGGCTGGGGCATGGGGGTCTAGGAAGGAGCTAGGGTAGTGGAGGCAGCTCAAGGTTGGGACGGGGGTTTGGGGTACAAGCTACTTACCTGGGATATCTCCCATTTGGTGGTGTTGGACAACAGGTGGCTTCATTCTGCCACATGCTCTCTTGCAGACACTGCCACCCACAGCTCCCCTTGTCCGTGATTCCATGCATGGCAGCCCAGAGCCCCTGAATGGGGCTTATTAGGCAGCTGAGCAGTCGCACGGCCTTGCAGCTTAGAGGGAACCTTGGTCCTCTATTTCTTCTTTTTTTTCTAACTAGCAACACCAAATTTTTGTTCAGAATAATGCACTTTAGAAATATAACCCTCTTTTGCAGTAAGGAGATGTGCACAAGCTGATACTGATTTTCCTCCCTCGCCTTCAGTCACTGAACTGTGTGGATCAGCTCCTGGGCTATTTATAGCTCATGTTCTGGTGTGGGTGGTCTTCTGTGTCCCCTGGTATCTTTTTTTGCACACTGATTCAGTGATGAAAGTTCGTAAATGAAAGAAAGATAAATAATATTAAATAAATTAATAAAATTAATATATTAAATAAATATTTAATGTAACAGATAACATCCAACCTTGATCTGGCAAGACTTTTCACATGAATAATTACTCATGTTAAAATTGGTGAAACTTTTAGTCCCACAGATTCATAGAGATAAGGTCAGATGGATCATTAGATGATCTAGTCTGATCTTCTGTATAACAAGGGCATGACCATTTCACCCCTTACTCTGCACTGGGCCCTGGAACTTGTGTTAGCTATGTTCCAGAAACACCTCCAGTCTTGGTCTGGATACTCAAAGAGATGAAGAATCCACCACATCCTATGTTGTTTGTTCCAGTGGTTAAGGACTTCAAACGAGTCAAGGTCCCTTCATTCTTTTGTAGAGCACATTGTGAAGGAGTGTGGGCATCCTGTTGTTTTCTGGCCAAGCAGATCCATCTGAGGTAAGTGAATTTCCTTTTCATCCTAAAACATAAAGCCCAAGAAAATTCCTCTGAAACAACCATGATGGAAATACTAACATGACACACAAAACCTCAGTCCTGGCATTTCCTGGCTAGTTGAGTGCTCGACTTTGCTGCCTACGTAAGTTATTTTAAATGTAACCGTTGAAGTGCATAATAGAGATAAACCTTCATGCTCCAGGGCATCCTAACTGGGAGGGGTCAGGAGGGAACTCTCCAAATGGAGGGTTATGGCATAACTGTCCATTCGCAGCTCATGAAGGTCATTGCTGGAGACTGAATGCTGAACAAGACAGACCTTTTGTCTAGTTCAGTGTGGCAATCCCTACATTCATGGCATAATCCCACATCACTTTGGGGAGAGGGGGCAGATCGTACAGGGAGCTGAGAGTCATAGGAGCTAGATCCTGCTGCTAACTTGCTGAATCACATATTGGGAAAGATACTTCTGCCTTCTGCTCTTTTTGATTTCCTCAGCTATCAACTGGCAATAATGAAGCTTACTTAGCATTACAGAATGCTGCTCTCTGTGCGCACCCGTGCTGTGGGGGAGTTATCGAGACAGCACATAGCACCCACCCTTAGCTGTGAAGTCACTCTAGCATGTGGTGAAATCCTCCCCGGAGCTTTGTGAAATCCCCCATGTTCGCTGCCTCTGCCAGTGGTGTTTTTTTTTTTTTCCAGCCATGTAACACCCTGCCTGCCCTGACAGTGCATCCGCAAACAGCTGGGATCCCAGCTGTAATTAAACACTATCTGTAATTGTGGCAATGAAGCTGGAGCACGATTGTTAGCAGGCTTGCTGTAAGGAAAACAAGAAGCAAGCCCAAGCCGACTCCGGGGACAGGGAACTGTCAGCACAGAAAATGGGGAAAGTATAGAGAAAATGGAAGAATAGGCCAGTATTTAATCTCTCTATAGGGTCTGATCTAGAAACTGATCCAGGTGGGAAATTATACAAGGCTGGTGCATCCTCACTTCATCTGCAACAAAACGCCTTTGCTGGGAAAGGTTGAGAGGGAAGCACTCCTGAGCAGATAGCATATAAACCTCTGGGAACAGACCACATGGCGGGAGCTTGCATCGATTCCAAGCTCTTCAGGGCAAGGACAGGTGTGTAGTTTCCTGTGATGTACTGGTGCACCTTTGCCAAGCTGGAATGGCTTTGGGGTTGTATTACACTGTGGTGTGAAGGAGCGCTAGCTGTGGCCCAGGATCCCATTGCGCTAGGTGCTGTACAAACGCAGCCTAAGAAGATGGCTCCTGGTCCAAAGAACATCCCAGCCTGCAGCTCCGTTGCTGTGGGAGCAGACATTAGGGAGGAAGTCTGAGGCTTTCCAGTATTTGTTATTTAGTGAACTCTCTTCTGTTCCTATACCATGCTGATCGCCATGGTAGCTGAGTGCCTCGCAGGCAGGCACCGAGTGAGGCCACTCATGTCTGTCTCGTGTTTGCTCTCTCATCATGTGCTCTTGGCCTGTCATCTGGGAGAGGGGAGGTTGAGGCTGGTCCCTTGTGCAGACAGCACAGGAGCACAAGAGTAACCGTAGTAATACACTTTCATAACAAAGAATTGCTCATCCCATTGCGGCTCTGAACTGAGTCTCCTCCAGTCACATCATTCCAGTTGCTAGAAGGCATTTGAGAATGGAGAGCCATGGGAACTCTGAGCCTGGAACTCACCTTCCTGGAAGAGACAGCGATGGTCAAGGAGGGGAGATGAGGCCGCTTTCGTCCTCTGCACTGGAGAAAACCTTACAGGCTGCTGCACAGAGGAGCTGCATTGTGCAATGTGCTCCTGCATTGCAGCGTGCTGAGGAGCTGGGCCTCATAGGACTGCCAGAGCTGGTGCTATAGCTTGTTAAAGCCCAGGGTTCTTTGAGTTGTTTGGTCCATAGATCTGGTTATCCTTGGATTTTACCCTCCCTCTTCCCTTCTTCTAGATAGAGTGCCACCACAGCTAAGAAGCCACCTGCCTTCTCAGCTTTATTCAGACCCTGGATGCAGCTATCGTTTATTGCCCAGGGCAGGCATTGAGCTTGAGACGAACTCAAACTCAGGGACAAGTTACGAAGACCCTAGTTCTAGGGTGAAGTCCTGGCCCCACTCAAGCCCAAGGGAGTTTATCATGTTGTCAGTGGAAGGGTAATTGCATGGGAATTATTTGTCCCCAAGCAGATCCCCCAAAGCCTTGTCTATGATGGAAATTTGCACTGGAATGGTGCAGTGTGTCCACGTTAGTCATCTTGTGTTGCCCCTCCTCCTGTTGCGGGAGCACTGCATTGTGAATAGCCATCCCACAGTTCCCCTTGCCACTCCTAGAAAGGCCGAAGCTGAGGTGCTTTATGGGTTATTACATATATGTTGCAGGACCTTGCGTTGCACAAAACCTTTTCCATTGGTTTCATTCACCTAAAGGCTGGGCTACTTCAGCGCCTGGATGGGAAACCTTTCCAATAAATCCACGGTACTGCAAAATAAGTAAGGCGAGAGCCACTGTACAGCAGAAGATCGACCTGCTGAGGGTCGATCTTCCAGGGTTTCTTTTCATGCATGCACAAAATGATGCTCGCAGGGGTCAACATCGACCCAGTACTCCTCAAGAGAAGTGAGGAAGAAGAAAGGTCGTTGGGAGAAACGCTCCTGCTGACCTTCCTCCATGTGGGCAGACATGGAAGCCGACTGTGGATACATTGATTTAAGCTATGCAATTGGAATAGCTAAAATTGCGTATTGGTGGTCGACTTCTATGTCTAGCATAGACAGAACCTAAGCAACTTCGTAGTACCTTAAAGACTAACAATTTTATTAATTAGTTAGTGAGCTTTCATGGGTAAGACTCACTTCTTCAGATCTCTTCATCAGGTCTTACCTGCAAACGCTCATTATCTAATAAATAAAATTGTTAGTCTTTAATGTGCTACAGGACTGCTTGTGGGTTGTTTTTTTGTGATACAACAGACTATGTCTACACTCGGCAAAGTAAGTTGACTGCAGATACGCAGTTCTAACTGCGGCATAGCTTACTTGGTTGTCCATAGTGAAGAAGGTGTCCGAGCAGCACAGGGGGTTGACTCTGACCCCTGAGAGGTCGATTTCACACATCCCTACCAGATATGTGAAATAGAACCCTGGAAGAGACTATTTACCATGGTACTGCATGCAGGAAGCAGTGGTGTTAATTCATCCTGTGGCACTCTTGCCATGGAGCTAGGGCAGCTCCAGATTAATATCGGTGAGCAGTGATTGGTAGGTCTAGTTGTAGGTTAGAAATAAACAAAAAGGGCCCTTGGCCACTTGAGACCATTTAATATCCCATGGCCCCTTTTGGAAGGTCTGGCATGATCCATCCTAAGGAAACTGATGTATAGAGCACAACTAGCCTCCAGTACATGAGGACTGCAAGGTAACTCAGTTCACATGTCTGCAGACCCCCACCCCCACCCCCAGAAACACCTGTCTGCCAGGGCCCTCTCACTTGGAGTGACATTCCTCCAGCCGGCTTTCATTTTCGAGCAGCGTTTCTTGGCTCACAGCCGAGAGTTTTGCATTGCGATTCAATGAGACATTTTAAATCTCACTCCTCGTTCTTGGAGCTCCCACTCATTTAAATTGTCACAACTTGGGATCACCTGTCAGCCCTGTCGCCTCAAGCTAATGAAGAACAGATTGGTTCAGAAGAAGATTTTTATATTATACAAACATACAGAAAATGGGGCGGGGGGTACCAGTTATTTTAGCAGTGACTGACATTTTCACAACAAACTGTGGGAGAAGCTTTTTTTTTCCCCATGGAAAAGATTGACAGGAACATTTTTTGAAGGGTGGGGGTGCGATCTTTTGCAGAAATATTCCACTTTGTCTGAAAAAGGAACCCACCTTTTTTCCTTAGCATTGCCACAATAATTGGGTCAAAAACTGCCTCAAACAGCTAAAGCTGCTGACTGAGGCTTGGGGATTCTGTGTTCTAGTCTTATCTCTGCTATGGGCTCCCTGTATGGAATAAGGCAGTTACACCCCTGTTCTGTTCCTGAGTTTCCCAATCTGTGGAATAGTGCTAACACTACTGACCTGACTGACTGACTCCCCTTCTGGCTCCAATGGCATTTGTAAGGCTTCGGTGAGCCTCACACAGAGGAGACTAGAGAAAGGGAAAGTTTCAAAGGACATGAATTGCCTGCCACTCCCTCTGCAGACAGCATTTGTGACAGAACACATCTCTGGCACCTTCAGATGTCACTAACCTTGTGATCCTGGAGGAGAGCTAATTTGTGGATTCAGAGCCTTTAAAGCAAGAAGGGAACCCTGTGTGTAACACCTTCCATTAACATGGGCCATAGGACTTCTGTGAGTTAAACACTGAATCAACTAGACTAGATCTTTAAGGGTACTGGTCAGGGTCCATCTTCCAGGATTTAATTTAGCATGCCTAGTGGGAACATGCAAAATTCCACCATCAGGGCTCTACAGTTGACCCTGGTACTTGTTGGATATTAGGAAAAAATATTTCACCAGGAGGGTGGTGAAGCACTGGAATGTGTTACCTAGAGAGGTGGTGGCATCTCCATCTCTAGAGTTTTTAAAGTCCTGGCTTGACAAAGTCCTGGCTGGGATATTTAGTTGGAGTTGATCCTGCTTTGGGCAGAGGCCTGGACTCGAAGACCTCTTGTAGTCCCTTCTACCCCTAGGATTCTATGATTCTATGATTGTCGTGAGGAGTAAGGGAGATTAACGGGGGAACTTCTCCTGTCAACCTCCCGCTGGGTGGATGGCCAGAAAAATGAATCTACGATATGTTGATTCCAGCTACACAATTGCTGTATCTGGAATCACATATCTTAAATTGACTTTTCAGCCTAGTTTAGATCTGGCCTTAAAAAAATGGCCAAACTTGATCTAAAAGCTTCCAGTGAAGGAAAAAGGGCCACAGGCCGTGGTAAGTTAACGCTGTCTCTCACCTCCTGGGGGACCCAACACTACACTCACAGGCCAGCACCTTATCCATTAGGCTATGGGGATCAGATCGTTATGATGTGAGAAGAGTAATAAGAAGCAACTAATGCTTCTGGAATTGCTGCACCTTCTTCTGTCACAGAAAAACTGCACTATACTCAAGGGTTCTCAGACTTTCCCAACCACGGGCTGAACTGAAAACTTCCCACATCTCCAGATAAACTGAAGAAGGTTGCTGCCAGCCTTATCCTTAATCTGCTTGGATCAGATTGGAGACTGCTCTGTCGGGCCTGCAATAATTGTGTGTTGGCTTGTCATATAAAATAAAGGTAATCGCTGGCTGTATTATGAAGCCCCACAGGGCATCTCCTCAGCTGGTGTGAACTGGGCTAGGCCCATGGAGTTACAAAAATTTACCCCAGTTCTGTGCGCTACGTTTTGGGACTCTCCCTTGGTGAGGTAGCACAAGGCGCTTCTAATGGGAAAACATCACTATAGCCCGCTAAATCTATTGACTAAACTGCGCCAAAGCTATGAAGGTCACAGTCAATTGAGAACAAGGTCTATTGAAAATGTCACCGTAATCCATAGCGGTTGGTATGAATCGCTGTACTGGATACTTTGGGCTCTGCACAATAAAGCAGCTTTTCTTTTAAGAGAAAGATCAGGCAACTCACATGTCAGCCTGACCTTTCAAATAGCATCAATGGCATGTCATGACGGAGCAGAGCAGTGGAGATCAAAGCCAAGAAGCTCAGCTGAGGTGAAACTGTACATATGTTCTTTCACACTACTCCTGTCTCAAGAGGCTGCTCCCCTCTGTCCTTCCCAACAGCACTAAACTCTCTCACAACTGTGAACCTCCCCACCCCTTGGCCTGCACTTCTCTTAATTAGTTTTAAGCTGCAGAATCGATACAGGCAGCAGAAGTTGTTGCCAAAAGGAAAGTTGTTGATGAAATCAGGAAGCAGGAGTTGTTGACGAAAACCTTACTAGGCCTCAGAATGTACATCCTTTTTAAGTATCTTTCCTAAAGTCTCCACCTGTAAATAATAGAGAATCATTCTGGAATTTTGGAGGCAGGAAAAAGTTGTACATAGCCAACTGGACTCAGACTAAAGCTTTCTTCATCTAGGGTTGCCATATTTGAATTTTCAAAAAAGAGGACACCCCTGAGAGGGAGTGTATCCGCATCAATAGCTACCAACGCATGTTGTATTAATGTACTAGATATACTTTCTTGGTGGTCACTCAATAACGAGTAGGACATCTTCATGTCACCCTCCTGTTTGTTAGTCTGTTGATCAGCCCGATTCTGGAGCTGCAGATTATCACACAATGGGCAGGTGTTGGTAGCTGTTGGAGGGGCACAGGGCAGTTTTTAACAATCTTTTCTTCTTCTCCACCTCTCCTCATCTAAAGTACAGCGGGACCTCTAAGACTGCACCACCCCCTCATGGATTACTGCTCTCCCAAGTGTTGACACTGAAGCTGCACTTTTTCATGTGTGCCTTTAGCATATCGCTTCTGCTGGCCCCCAACTCTCCTCTGTCCTTCCTCCAATTTGGAAAACAGATTCTGTTTTGGGAGGCACTGATCAGACATCCAAACCAACATGACCAGCCCGACACAACATTAACACAACATGAGCTGGTAGATACTGATACAGATACACTCCCTCTCAGAGTGTCCTCTTTTTTATACTGTAACCCTACATTCAGGAACTATTAAGATCACCCAAACTGCTGAAAAACTTAGTACATCCTTGAAGATATTAATGAGGATGGAGAGAAAAGTTAGAGTAGGCTCTTCTGATGGGTAAATCAACCTATAGAGCAAGTGACACAAAGGACAGAAAAATACTGACTCATCAGTTTTGCAGCAGACAAATGATAGATGTGTGTGACCTAAATCCTGGATTTGACTGTTAGGGAAAGGCAGACCAAACTGGATCCAGACTCTGTTGACCATCTAAGGGGTCAACAGAGAACCGAGAACAAGTATTCTGGCAAATGTTGGGGCAGCTCTGAACTTTATCATCTTGCTAATAGGCAACATTCTTGTTGCATGGTGTCATATATGAGGGCTATAAATCTTTTCAAATCAAGCCGAGGCCAACAGTGATGGGATACCACTGCTGTCTCAGACCTTCCCCTGGGCTGATGTGAAATGACTTGGGTGGGTCACAGTCTGCTTCGAGTGAACAGACTTCACAGCATCCCAACTGGTCCCCAGAAGCTTGTTAACAATAGCTGCTGCTGATAAAGATGGTCATAGTGAGGAGTGCCTACTTGTCCCAGGTGAGTTTGGGTCCCCATTGTGCGAGGTGCTGTACAGGCTGAAAAGCTTACAAGACAGACCATGGGTGAGAGAAGAGAATGACCTTTTTACAGATGGGGACAGAAGGCACAGAGAGAGGATTTCCAAAAGAGCTCAGGATCCAGGACCTTCCCTTATGCTCAGTGTATGTGAACACAAGAAATTTAGTATTCTTCTCAAGTGTGTGAGAGGCAGGAAGAGTGTATTTTCCATTGTTTACAATGTGTGTGTGTATTCTCCATTGTTCTCAGTGTGCATGTGTGTGTGTTGTTCACAGTGGGTGGGTGACTACTGCTTTCCTTGCATTTTTTTCTGAAATGCTGGCTGTGCGCTTTATGGTTTTATTGCCGTGCTTCTAATGAGCACTGGGTGGCAGACGCTGATTTGTTATGCTAGGGGGCTCATGAACACTGTTCCGCACATGTTGGCTTGTTAATTGGAAAATCTGTCTTACAGTGGTAGACTCTGGGAGCTCAACCTATTTGGCTTAAATGACGAGCAGGTGAAGGGGAGACTTGGTTACAGTCTAGATGTGTTTACACGTGGAACAAATATTTCATCTACAATCAGTCACCAGCCTAGCAGAGAATGGGATAACGTAACCCAATGCCTAGAAATTAAAGCTAGAGAAATTCAGACAGAAAATAAGGGATAAATGTTTATTGGCGAGCATAATTAACCACTGGAACAATTCACAGGCCATGGTGGTTTCTCCATCAGTAGTAATTTTTAAATTAAGATTGGGTGTTTCTTTGAAAGCTGCACTTTAGGGCTCCCTCTACCCAGCACCCCTATTTCGAAATAAGGGCTGTGTCTACACTTGCATTCCTCTTTCGAAAGAGGTACGCAAATGAGGGAAATCAACAATGCAAATAAGGTGCAAATTTGCATATTTGACACCTCATTTGCATATTCTTATTTCTAAGTAGCTTCTTTTGAAAGAAGAAAACCAGTGTAGGCACTGCCTTTTCAAAAGTCAACTCCATCTTCAAAAGAATCCTTCTTCCCATCAAAAAAGGGAAGAAGGATTCTTTGGAAGATGGGGTTTACTTTTGAAAGAGTGGTGTCTACACTGGTTTTCTTCTTTCAAAAGAAGCTATTTCGAAACAAGAACATGCAAATGAGGTATCAGATATGCAAATTTGTACCTCATTTACATTTTTGATTTCCCTCATTTACGTGCCTCTTTCAAAAGAGGAATGCAAGTGTTGACACAGCCAAGATGTTTTGAAATAGGGTTGCTACACACAAAATATATATTTCAAAACAGCACCTAGCCACAGCACCTACATTGTCTGCACACATGGTGCTTATCTCAAAACATCTATTTCAGAACAGGTGCTGTTAAGAAAGGGAATTGTGCTATTTCCAAATAGGCACTATTTCTCCTGCAATGAGGGTTACCGATTTCGAAATAATCACCCGCCATTTTGAATTTAGACGCCAGCAAAGTTACTTCAAAATAACAGCTGTTGTCTTGAAATAAGTTGGCTGTGGGGCTGTAGCCGAGGAATTATTCTGAGGGATGTGCTCTGGCCTGTGTTCTACAGGAGGCCAGACCAAATGATCACAGTGGTCTCTTTCTGGCCTTGGAATCTCTGACTCTGTATTTCTGGGGCTGGTGGGCACTGGGATAGTGATACTACTTGTCTGGCTGTTCAGTGCAGAGAGTAGAGTGGTTTGTTATTGTAGGGTTGCACAAACTGTTTTGCTATTCCCAGGCTGGCAGGTATTTTGATGGGATTTTCTAAATATAAAATGTGAGCTCTTGAAATAGTCCTGTCGGGAAAAATGGTTGTCTTCTGTGGAGAACTTCATGGATTTTGCAAAAAAAAACAAAAAACAAAACCCCAAGGGAAGCTCTTCTGTGGGTTGGCTGACCTTGGCAGCCTCCTCTGTGCTGGATGAATAAAGCACTGGCCTCCTGCGTTCGGTGCAAACTCTGCAGTGGTGCAGTGGCTGCTTGTTTTATTCGTTCAGGTTTTATGTTATATGCATTAAACAAAATGCATGTGGAGGCCTGGCTCCCCAGTGGCTGTAAGTGCACGCAGCTCTGTCGACATCTGCAGAGAGACTCTGATTTGTGCCAGCCGAGGATCCAGCCTGGCAATTTTAAAGGTGTGCACACAGCACGTCATAAAGAAACTAATTGCAGGCAAGTGCTGCAGCTGCAATGAGAAAGGGCTGAACTGACTCCAAACTTTCTTGCTGACGTGGTGAAGAATGAATAAACAGCATTTTGGCATGAAGGGCCTGATCCTGGATGATACTGTGTACCTCACTGAGAGTCAACTCCAAATCAGAATTCTGGTTGGGAACTTCCTTTCGAAGTGGTTTTTGGATGGAAAAAAATCATTTTCTGCACAAAGTATCTCCCCCTCCAGTACATGTTGATTTTGCAGAAACATTTCAGTTTTCCATGGGAAAATGTAAGGGAATCATTTTTGTTTCAAGTCAGCCTGATGTTAAGCTGCCTTTGCCTAGCATTGTGCAATGCGTCATGGGAGGTGTAGTTTGGGTGCCTTACACTTCCACCCTCATCCTCTCAAATGGGCTGGGCACCTTGGCCGGACTGTGCCTCCCATCATGCACTGGGGCCTCCCCCGACTGACCCGCATGGTGTTTTGTAGGAGTGCTATGACTGCAGTTCATGATGGGAGATGTGAACAAGAAAACCAATGTGGGGTTTCCTGTAGGAAGTTAACTCTGATTTTCACTCAGCTGTCGTCAACCCTTATTGAACTGAGGGCCCTCAGGTTTTTGTTGGGCTGGGCCCAGAAGGGTGTGTCATGCATCACTTACTGCTGGAATGGCATCTCCTCCTGATTGCTCTGGGGGTTAGCTCAAGGCTGACACTCCCGTCTGCCATCTGCAGGCCATCCCGCTTCCACAGTCTACCTGCAACCTCTTGTGCAGCATCAAGAACCATAGCATCCTTCTCATGGTTCGGCCCTCTGGCTGTGTCACTGTATCCCCCATCCCCTTCCAGGTGAGTTTAGCTCCTCAATAGTCCAGCCACTTCCCCAGTGGAGAGTGGCAGGGGGACAGACCCAGCCTGGCCTTCCTGCTGCTTTGGGTCCCAGCCCAGGGGCCCTGACAATAACAGCTGCCTGCTGCACCCCCTTTCTCAACTATTGTTATACTTTCCTGGACGCTTATCCATGGCCACAACACTCTCAGTCTCAACAGCCTACCTGGGAGCTCCTTCACTTCTCCCCAGGTTGCTGCCTGCACTGCTCTGTCCAAAGCATGATAGGATTGCAACCCACTCCAGACAAAATCTTCCCTCCTCAAACTCCAGGCAGCTACTGACCCTGCTATCTGCCCCGAGACTCCTTTTATATAGGAATGCCAGGCCCTGATTCGCCAGTCCTCACAGTCCCTCTCCTATAGGTTGCTTTTGTCACAGCCTCTCTAGAGCTTTATTTATCCCTTACTGGCCAGAATGGGACATACTGCATCTACACTAGCAAGTCCATTCGAAATGGAGCAGGTGCAGCAGAGGGCAACGAAAATGATTAAGGGTCTGGAGCACATGTCCTTTGAGGAGAGGCTGAGAGATCTGGGCTTATTTAGTTTGCAGAAGAGAGGACTGAGAGTTGATTTAATAGCAGCCTTCAACTTCCTGAAAGGGAGCTCTACAGAGGATGGAGAGAGACTGTTCCCAGTGGTGACAGAGGGCAGAACATGCAGCAACGGTCTGAAGTTACAGATGGAGAGGAGTAGGTTGGATATCAGGAAAAACTACTTCACCAGGAGGGTGGTGAAGCACTGGGATGTGTTGCCTAGAGAGGTGGTCGAATCTCCATCCCTAGAGGTTTTTAAGTCCTGGCTTGACAAAGTCCTGGCTCGGATGACTCAGCTGGGGTTGATCCTGCTTGAACCTGCCTGGAAGGCGGAGCTCCATGAGAAACACGCGAGGCTTCAGAAATGCTGTTGAAATCGTCACGATCCCATAGAATGTTTTCATTTTGATGACCCAGCAAATCCCAATAAAACCATTTCCCTGACCTGCTTTTGCCCATGTCTAGGTGCTTTGTTGCTAAGCCCAGGGCTTCTCCAATAGAAGGTGAGCACTCCACACCTCCTATGAGTAAAAGAACAGCCAGAGCACAACAGCATATCTGTCCAGCCCCACTCTCAACTAGTTCCTATGCCAGGATCTGTGAGAAATGATGGAGCAGCCAGTCTGTTCTGGGGTATCCTGGGGAAATTATGCTGTGGGTATGTCACTCATGGGGTTTCAGTGCAACACTCAATTAGTTTTGCATGGGACTTTAAATGGGACTGAGTAGCCATGAAGCTACTCGTAATGTCCATAAATTCACCAAGAAAGACTAGAGCATGGCACTTCTCTAGGCTGGTGAGGGATGCAGCCATGGCTGTGTCTGCTGCAGAGCATCAGAGGTGCCACACAGCAATGTAGACCACTGGCAAGGAGGGACTGATGCAGAGGCCCTGCCTGGCTGGGAAATTTCTGCAGTGGGATGCTTATGGAAGCCAGCAGGGATGTACTGGAGTGAAGGGCTGGATCGAGGTTGTTAATGCAAATGGCAGGAAAGGACACACAGGGGACACAGTGCAGCGTGTGTTGAAAGGTAAATTAATCAGTGCTTAAGGAAGCTGCCTGCTGTCTCCCGGCACTAGCTGCTAATGCAACAGGGAGGGTGGTGTGAAAAGTACTGGGCCTCCAGAAAGTGCCACGTGGGGCCGATAAAGCCTCTGAGTTGGGAGACAAAGGGAGAAGTTACAGGGTGAAACTAATGTGAGAAAAGCTGTAGAGGGTAGGAAGTGACACATGGAGTGAGGTCAAAAATAAGGCAAAAACAAAGGCAAGGAAGAAAATCAAGGGGGTGCCCACAGACAAATGTCCCTTCATGGACGCTCTTCGTTCTGTTCACCCCTGGCTTAGACTGCCTTAGATTGTGCCATATAACTCACTAAGAAAGCAACAGCTGTTCTTCAGTGGAGCTATGCAAGGCGTAAGGGCTTTGACAGGAGGTTGCAGCTGAAGCTCAGAATATTGGTGGTTCCCACATTTTTGGATGGTTGAGAGACAGGGGAGCTGACAGCCTAGCCAGGTCCCTCGGTAAAGTAGGGGGAAGCCCTGGCTCCATGCTCCTGGGAGGGGCAGGGTCTGTGGTGGAAAGGCTAGGACCAGCTAACCCTCAGCACTACCCAGACCATGCCCTCCTGCCCTCAGCACTGCCTCAGCAGTGGTGGTCAGGAGCTCCAGTCCCTTTTGAATTGATGGGGGCTGGGGCAACTGCCCCATGCCTCCACCTCCCCTCGTCAGTGGGCCTGGAGAAAGACACCGTCCGTGAATACTTCTAGTTTAGAAAATACAAGTTTGCACTGGAAAAACTTCTGTGGAAAATTTTTGCCCATCCCCAGGCACAAGGAGAATGCAGAGGCAGAGGAAGAATGAAGGAAGAAGAGGGCTGAATTCAGCTGTCCATCCCTGTGCTTGGTGATTTGGCCTGTCAATTTCCTGGCCTCTGGGATGTTCACGCATCGCCCTGACCTTGATCACCCCTGTGCACATGAAGCACAAGCCTTGAAGGCCTCTGGACAAGCATCCACTAAGACTTAGTGACGCACTTCAGAAAACCTCTGGCCCGGCATGATGGCCTGATGCTCCAGGTCTGATATCGCTCGCTTGCCAGATGAATTTCATTCAGAGGCTGTGATTTGACTAGAACATGCCTGGCAGGGGCTGGATTTCAGAGGGGCTTTGGATATTTCTTTTTCTCTTTCATTTTGACCAAAAAATATTATGTCTGGGCTACCAGTATCTTTCCATCTCTCGACCTTGCAGCCGTCTGTGCAAGAACAATGCCTTTGCGTGGCAGAACTTGGGGTGTGCTCTTTGTTATTAGCTAACATCTGACGCAGCAGGAGGGCTCCCTACTCTTGCTTCATTCCTCTCCCCCCTCTGACAATCTCCAGAGGGTTACAGGAGCTGTATTAAATCCATTGCTCTCTCCCTGGAAGGAAGGGGGAGTAGAGCATTCTCACCTGGCAGCTCAAATCCAATTCATCATTCAGTTAATGGAGAATCTGCCACTTATGTGATAGGTGTCTTCAACTTATAGACACAACAGCTCTTTTGTGAAAGTACATAGGACATACCACACCTCAGACACCTGTCTTTGAATGACAGCGCAACCCACACATGCATGCATACTGTGCATAGGCAAACACACAACTCCCTCCCTCCCCACAGACACACAAAAATATAGGCACATGCACCATACACCCCCACCTGTACATACCCATCTATCATGCACACTCCTGAGCCAAGTACACTCACAAGGATGTACTCATTGTGTGCACACATATGAATGCACTGGTACGCAAGCCTCCCCACTGACGTAGCTCGGGTGTTGAACAGTAACAGAGAAGTGGCCGTGTTAGTCTGTATTCCAACAAAACAAAGCAGCAGAAAGGTAGCACTTTAAAGACTAACAAAATGATTTATTCAGTGCTGAGCTTTCGTGGGACAGACCCACTTCTTCAGATCAATTGCCTTGAACGATCAATCGATTGATTGATCTGAAGAAGTGGGTCTGTCCCACGAAAGCTCATCACTGAATAAATCATTTTGTTAGTCTGTAAAGTGCTAAAGCTCAAGTGTGGTCATGTGTGCACATGGAGACGGAGACGCATTCACAAACACACACACACTCACAGAGGCAGACGTACAGATGTGCGTGTGCACACGCAGATGGAAATATGTAGCATGTTGGATGGTGGCGTGTGTCTGTGTGTGTCAACAGATGTTTCCATCCCAGTCTGTCTCACAGCTACATGTGGTTCCTCTTTAGCAGAGGGGCCATGGCACCTCCAGCTGAACAAGTCATTTTGTACAAGCTGACTGACTTACAGTACTTGTTTGTGCTAGATTAGTGTGTGTTTTTCTGTTGCACTCCTCCAGTAAATATGATACACTTGAGAGTGTGAAAATGCCCTGGCAGCCTCATTCTTCCCACAAGCTGTTCTGTGACCGATAATTCTGAATTATTTCCATGCCTGTTTGACTGGGGTTGGGTCACTAATTCTGGCACCGGTTCTCAAATTCCAACTACTTCTCCTCCTTGTCATTGTCAGTGAGAGGGAAGATGGATCTTCTCAGGTCTGACCCTGGCATCTGATGGTATCTTAGCTCCAGCAGGGCTATGCTACAGTTGTCATGTCTTTCATGGATGGGAAGAAGCAGCTCTGGAGATGGCAAATCTCCCCAAGCAGATTTCCAGGGAAGCCATGAAGCAGACAGCACAAATAACATTAAAAATCACAGTGCATTTGAAACCAGGATTAGAACTCTGCCCTGATAGCCTCCAACATGAGTCTCTGCCACTGGGGCCAAAACCTGTCACAGCATCTTCTGTTTGGAAGTCCTTTTACTTCTCTGTAGGCCCAGCTACTACAGGGAGAATGTGCTCATTCAGCTCATACAGAAATAGTATGTTCTCATGGCTTAGCCACTATAACACCAAATCATTAACTGAGTGGAGCAAGTGTTATTTACTACTTCCCCTGATGCACAAACCCAGTGGTCCCCCAATGAAACGAATAGGCTGAAGGTTTAAAACAGACAAAAGTTCTCCTTCAAACAATGCACAGTCTTGCCAGGGGATACTGGGATCCACTTTGCCAGGGGATACTGTGCAGGTCAAAAGTAAAAATGGGTGCACGGAAGGATTAGAAAAGTCTACTGAGCATAGATCCATCAATGGCTGCTTGACAGGTTGGGCCCAGTGGTGCTACACTTCGAGGATAATCCCTCTAATCTTTCCCACCCATGTGCAGAATACGTTTTTCCATGTGCACCGAGGCATGTGAAAATGTGCATCACCTGTAGAAACACAAACCTAGTTGTGGGTGCTCTGCTAATCAGCTGGGGGGCATCTGAATCATTCCCGTGTCTCCACACAAGTGCCCAGCTTAGAGGCAACGCTGGTGCTAGGTGCTGCAAAACCTATAATAAGTAACAATTCTTGCCCTCAAAGGCTGTGTCTACACTAGCCTCAAACTTCGAAATGGCCACGCAAATGGTCATTTCAAAGTCTACTAATGAAGCGCTGAAATACATATTCAGCACTTCATTAGCATGCGGGCGGCCACGACACTTCGAAATTGACGCACCTTGCATCTTGTCCTGATGGGGCTCCTTTTCGAAAGGACCCCGCCTACTTCGAAGTCCCCTTATTCCCATGAGCTGATGGGAATAAGGGGACTTCGAAGTAGGCGGGGTCCTTTCAAAAAGGAGCCCTGTTGGGACAAGACGCGTGGCAGCGAGGAGTGTCAATTTCGAAGTGCCGTGGGCGCCCGCATGCTAATGAAGCGCTGAATATGCATTTCAGCGCTTCATTAGTAAACTTCGAAATGGCCATTTGCATGGCCATTTCGAAGTTTGGGGCTAGTGTAGACATAGCCAAAGAGTGTGAGTTTCTTGAGGCCCTAAGTGCAGAGATAGATGAACTGAAATCAGAGAAATCTTTTCATAAAGCCAGTGCTGCTCCTGTGCAGAAAGCACCTGGTTTTATTAATGAGCACTGAGTTGTTAAATGCAATCATCAGCTCCTCTGCCTTTGTGCTGGAGTCCGACTTGGCTCAGGTCAGAATCCCTAGCAGCTGAAGAGCTCCACATGATCCAAATTCATTTATTAAATAGATGTCCGAGTGCTTCTGTCAATTAGTCTGATAGAATCATAGGTGGGAGCAAGAGAGGGGTACTGGTTTAGCTGGAGATTAGGTGTGCCAATAGAATGTTTAATTCAGATCCACAGCAAATGCCCTGTGGAAAAGTAATCCTGCTGAACTTTGGGTCCTGATTGCTGGGAGGCAGGTAACACAAAAGTTAATTAGGGAACAGTCTGGCACTGTGGGGTAGATCCTCATCTCTTCTAATGCAGTCCTTCTGATTATACCCAAGAATTATTCTGGGCTGGATTCCAGCTGTGCTCCTTTACACCACACAGGCAGTACAAAGGGGCATCCTAGAGGGTGTAATTGACATTGACTCCCAGTTTACCCTGGCAGCGTAGTGTAAAGAGGTTTTCGCATAAGTGACAGCAAGCCCCACAGATTTGAAACCCTCTTAAGCAAGATGGACCAACTATTCCGAACATTGTCTGACAGTATCGAGTCAGACAACACTAAGGCCACTCTGCATTACCCGGAAGATTGACCAGCTGAGGGTCAATCTTACGGGGTTCGATTTCATGTGCCTGGTGGAGATGCACAAAATCGACTTATTGGGGTTGGCAGTCAACCCTCATACTTCTCATTATCGTGAGGAATAAGGGAGATGGATGGGAGAGTTTTTCCCCTCAACCTTTCTCAGTGAGGACAGCCAGGTAAGTTGATTCTAGCGACACAACTGCCGTAGCTAGAATTGCGTATCTGTAATCGACTTACCTGCCTAGCGTGGACCAAGCCTAAGTGATAGCGGGATGAGGCATAGGAGGGGAATCAGGCAAATTTGCCATAATGAGCAGAAGAGAGCTAGGGCAAGAGAAACAAGAATCAGGCTTAAGGAGAAATAAGCCCAGCTGGGGAAGGGACTGGGTGGGACCCTGAGGAAGCAGTGAAGACTCAGAGCAAGGAAAGCTGTGAGGGCAGCCTGGGAAAAATGTGGACAAAAATTTTAGAAGCTGGGTGGAGACTGGACCAGGAAAAACTAAAATGCAGGGAGAGAGCAACAACTTTAAATGGTTAAAATTGAAACCAAATGTTTTGCGAAACCTGAAACAATCTTAAAATGATTTGCCAGAATTTAATGGCTCTAGTGTTATTTGTGGTGCATTAGCATCTGGAATCCAGGCTCCTTTATGCTCGGTGCTGTACAAACCCAGAGCAAACCCGGGCAGCCTCTGCCTTGAACAGCTTACAGTCAAAATTAACTTTAGCGTGACAGTTTTCTCATGGTGTCTGTACTTCCAAGCAAGGCATTACAGGCAGACTTGGATCAGATTTTCTATTGGTAAATGTTGGTAAAAATTGACTTTACTGTATACAAACTGCCAAAAATTTCCATTGATAATAACTGAAATGTATGGAAAGGTGAAGTCAGAAAGTTGTTGCTTGAGAACCTAGAGTTTGATTTAAGGCTGTTGACTTTGTATTGTTAGATGTGGGATGTTGACAATTGGTGGTCGTGTAAATTGTTGTGAAGCTTTAGCTATTTAACTCTCAATGCCTGAGGCCATTAAATATTTATTGTCCTCCCCTCCAATTTCAGAAAATTTAAATTGATACTTGGTGGTGGAAAAATATTGACACCCTGTAATTCTGTGCATTTGTGAAAATTAAAACCGGCAAATGGGAAAAAAAGCTTAAAATAAGCCTCTGTTACCCACTGAAATGACAGAAAAATCAAATTCTGCCAAGCCTAATTATAGATAACATTTTTAAAAGACCCAAGGGACTGAGGATTTAGGAGGGATCTAAATACCTTAATAATCTAAATCTCAAAGAAAACCAATTTGATTTAGATTCCAGAAATGGGACTTATGCTCCTCAGTCCAAGGTCCTTTCAAAACATTTGTTGGTGCTGTTCAGCTTTCTTGAAAAGATGTTTTATACTGAAAGCTTCCTTGGACAGACACAATGACTTATGGCTGCAGAGGAAAGAAACAAACAAAGAATAATAAATAATTTGCATCAGTCTTTGCTGACAACTACCCCGACAATGTAATGTCTGCTAGGACAAGGATTTGGCTAGACACATAACCCTGGAGGAATGGGGTTTGATTTGGACAAGACAACCAGCAACTTTGGTTTGCAGCATAATAACATTTCTTTAAGAGAAAATGGTACCTTATACTGGCTGGTTGTTGTTCTTGTTTGCTATGTGTATTTTCATAGCACATCGGAGCCCCAGTATAAACAAGGATGCCTGCGTCCTAGGTGTAGTTAAAAATTAACATCTGGTTTGAGGAGTAGGATTGGAGGATCTGTGGGGTAAGAGGTAATTTTAGGCATAGATGACAGATGTGCGGTTGTTACAGGGTATTAACATGCAACCCAGAGCCAAGTATTGCATATAGCTGGATATTTATTGCCAAAGGATTCTTTTATAGCCTTACGGGGTTTCCTAAGATAAATGATCACACTTGTAGAAGTGAACTAGAAATTAATTTCTCATTAGTGGGTAGCTGATAGAGTCTTGGTAGCCTGTCATTGTGAAGAGGAAAATAAGCTAAAATTAGATATACTAGATTATTGTTATGGGATAATTAGTGCATCAAGTACATGCCCAGCAAAACAGTCAGAAGGGAGATAAATAAATAGATATCTGGTTGCCATGTCTTCAGTCTCATACAGACATCACTTGCCCTCAGCAAAATGAGAGCACTTGGGATATTTGTGGGGCTCTTAACAAGTTTGAGAGACTTGCCTGGGTTTGTAAATATTCATCAGGGTAGAATTATCTTTGTGTTCAAGAAAATCTCCAGGGGTGGGGGAATGAACTCCATGTGGTAAAGAGATTAATCTGGTAGCAAAGGATTTCCATGCCAGACACAACTGTGTGATAAGTATATCAAAGAAAAAGCTCAACAATTTGTTGTCATTTTTGAAAAAGGGCCATTTTCTGACCCCCCAAATTGCCCATTTTTAGTCCAACAATTTTGGCCAGCACCCATGCCCTTTGTGCTCCCACATGCTGCTTCTGTGCATTCCCTGGCAGCTGGGCAGGTTCTTCTGCTCTTTCCATCTCCCTGCCCCATATTCGGAGATAAGGTGGGCATGGGCAGACAGGAGACTGAAGATGCCTGGTAGAGTGAGGAATGCATTCATGCTGCATCATCTGCAGGCAGCAGGCCAGAAGATTTTACAAGCTGTCTCCTGCAAGTCCTGTCTAGCTGAGGCTGTAAGGAATGAACTGGGAGAGGCTGATGGGGCTGTGCATCACAAGAAGCTGACTTTAAATGCCCTGTATAATTCTCAGGAGAAAGACCAGGGCTGACCAGAAATGTTCCATTAATGCTTTTATTTATTTATTTATTTATTTAGGTCAGAAAACAGAGTTTTTGACATAGTGAAAGTATTTGTGGAAAGTATCAGATTTTTTCCTCAGGTGGGAAAAATTCCAATTTTCCATCAAACCCTCACCCAGAATTTTGAGTTGAAAGCTGACCCTCTTTTGTTTTTTCGCAGTTTGCAGCCAAATTTTATTTTTACATGTGTGTGTGTGTGTGTGAGAGAGAGAGAGAGAGAGAGAGAGAGTTTCTGGATGAAAAGTTGAAAATTTCTTCTTAAAAGAAAATAAAAATGTTTTTGTCAAACATTTCCATAAGGAAAGAAAGAATGTTCCTACCAACTCTAGGCAGAACTCTCAAGGGATGATTCTTCACTGAATCAGAGAAACTGATCTGTAAACTGCCCCCCCTCCCAAGCACACACTTGTCTCTGATAAAAACAAAAAGCAGTCAAGCAGCACTTTAAAGACTAGCAAAATAGTTTATTAGGTGAGCTTTCGTGGGACAGACCCACTTGTTCAGACCATAGACTAGCTTCCAACAGACAACGACACGAGAGGATGCTATGCTTAAAATAACCTCCTGTGTCAGGCAGGAGGGCAGACTCTATAAAAACAGTGATTCCTTCTGGCCTTAAAATCTACCTTTCTCTGCCCCATCAGAGGCAGGAGTCTAAAAATGTGGATCTGGTCACCAGATGGCTTTTGTTTAGCCCAGTCACTTTGCTCATATGGCTGCCAGCCATCACAACACAATGGACCCAGGGCAACTGGGCAGTACCAAGAAAGCTACCAGGGATCAGCCTCACAGTATGTACCCCGAGCGACGTACAGGAGTGTGTATGTGTGAGGAAATCATCCTCCCTCACAGCCAGAGGGATGTTAGGTTCCAGATGATGTCACTAGAGAGTTTCTCTCTTTCACTTTGTCTTTCCTTGTGAGTATAGTGCTAAATCGTGTGTGTCTGGTGACAGGGCTAAGGATGTGAAATGTGCCCTCACGCTAGTTGCGGTCTCCTGCTGCATCTCCATAATCTCCAAGGCAACTCAGAATTAAATGTGGCCTTGTCACTGCTAATAATGCAGCCAGGGGTGACGGACAGAGGACTGGCTTATTGGAAAGCTGCACTAAAGGCGGGGATATGCTCACTCTTCGATCACCCCCAGGTCTATACTTTCTGAGGTCCCACAAGGCTGAAGCTTTCAGTCTTTCTCCTCCTCTTTCCTTACCATATTCTTAAACAGGTCAATCTCCATCTCTAGAGGTTTTTAAGTGCCGGCTTGACAAAGTCCTGGCTGGGATGATTTAGTAGGGGGTTCATCCTGCTTTGAGCAGGGGGTTGGACTTGATGACCACTTGAGGTCCCTTCCAACCCTAGGATTCTATGACTTTATAATCTTCTTCCAGAAGTAATGATGGGAAGCTTAGCTGCCATGCAAACTGGTCTCTTTAATGCAGGGGTGGCCAAACTTTTTGGTCAGGTTGGGTAGGGAAATTGTACCACGGACCAGAAAGGGAAGGTTGGGGGAGACCCTGTCTACCTTCCTAGAGCCCCTGCCTCCTATCCAACCGCCTTGTGTCCCCGGATGCTGTCCTGGGGCTATCCATATGCTTTATGAGAAGATGCTTATGAATATGATATAACTAATCTATGCTTTTTGCAAAATTCTTCTTGTAAGGTATCATTGGAATGCTTGTAATCTACTGAATATGATTTCCCCATTTGTATGCATGTGACATTTCTGTATCTGAAGTTAGGAATATTGACTTTAGATTTATTATCAATGTGTTCTTGCTGGGAAAAGACTATTACCAGCCCATGGGGAACAACAATGAAGAAGCCAGACACAGCTAATGGCCCATTAGCAAGAGACAATTGGCTGGGGAAGAACTGTCTTTCTGGGTGCTGTGCTGCTACTGATTCATGGACTCTGTTGAGCTACAAAGGCATGGGAGAATATCGCCTGATGCTGGACTCCATCTTGAATTTTGTACTTTTCCACAACGGGTGGAGGGGGCGGCAGGGCATCAACCAAAGCTTTCCTGTCTTAGGGAAATGCTATCTAAGTTATGGGAAGTAAACAACGATTGTCTTCAGCTGGCTTTACAGGCTACCTCCCCATCCTGAGGAGATACTAGCAACACCTAGAAACAGAAGGACTGTAACAAGGGGGCTAGGAGAGAACTGCTGGTCCAAGGTCAGGAAGGATATTCCTGGCCTGAGAAGGACTTTACCTGAAAATAGAACTAGGTCAGAAATTATTGATTTGTAAAATGTTTCTTCAGTATATTTAAATGAGCTTGTGTGATGTTTTATTTTGTTTAGTAACCTACATTGTTATGTCTGCTGTCTGTTATGATCATTAAATCCTACCTTTTACACTTAATAAAATCACTTTTGTTTATTAATAAACCCAGTGTAAATAATTGCTGGGGGTGGGGAGGAGTCTTTGGCTATGTCTACACTAGCCAAAAACTTCGAAATGGCTATGCAAATGGCCATTTCAAAGTTTACTAATGAAGTGCTGAAATACATACTCAGTGCCTCATTAGCATGCGGGTGCCCGCGGCACTTTGAAATTGACGCGGCTTGCCGCCACGCGGCTCGTCCAGACGGGGCTCCTTTTCGAAAGGACACTGGCTACTTTGAAGTCCCCTTATTCCCATCTGCTCATAGGAACAAGAGGGCTTCGAAGTAGCCGGGGTCCTTTCGAAAAGGAGCTCCGTCTGGATGAGCCGTGTGGCAGCAAGCCGTGTCAATTTCGAAATGCCGTGGCCGCCCGCATGCTAATGAGGCGCTGAATATGTATTTCAGCTCTTCATTAGTAAACTTCAAAATGTCTATTTGCATGGCCATTTCTAAGTTTTTGGCTAGTGTAGACATGGCCGGAGTGGGCAGCCTGTGTTTCTATTGGTGGTGCACATCCACACCTGCCTTGGTGCACACAACAAAATTTATTCTGCCCATGGACTGAAGAAATTACAAGGAACTCTGGCTGGAGGCCTTGTGGCCCTGCCACACCCTGTCTCCCCAGAGAGACCACAGAGAAGTCCTCCATGGGAGAATGGAGTGTCCACAGGAGGAAACAGCCAATAAAGGGCCGGGAAGGCCTATAAGAAGGAGCTGCAGGACCAGTGTCAGCTCAGTGCTGCTGGAGATATTGGGGAGAGAAAACCAGAGGTGACCGGCTGCCTGAGGGAATGGCAGCACCACAGAGATCTCCGAGTAGAGAGCTGGTGAGAGACTGGAGGCTATAGACAGCTACTGACTGGCTGTGGAAGAGCCATGAGGTAACGATGAGGAGACTGCGGGCCCATGGAGAAGTGGCTCAGAGAATTAGAGCAGTGTTCAAACAGACTTAGCATGTAGCTGCTATGGACAGAGTGCCGGGGCCAGGGCCTGGAAACGAGAGCTGGAGGAGACTGGAGGGTCTGGCTTAACAAGATGGTTATGGGGTGCCTGGGAGGACAGGGAGGTGTACTTAGTGGGATTTCAGCATATCAAGTGACAGTCACAAGGGAAGCTCTGTGAAGGAGCCCTTCATGTCACTATCCAACCTTGTGCGTTTCTTGTCCTCTGACTGCCTCCCCAGGACCACCCGAGTCCTGCCGTGCTCCCCATTCCCCAACCACCTCCCTGGAGCCTTCTGCTCCCTATCCATTTCCACCCCCTCCCCCACCCTCTGACCTCACCGTCCAGAGCATGGGAGCTGGTGGCACTGCAGCTGCGCTGCCCAGCTGGAGCTGCAGCTCTGCTGCATGGAGCACCTGGGCTCATGGCATGGTGGCTGCACTGCCCAGTCACTGGGGGAGCTGAGGGTGCTGGGGAGGGGGAACAGAAATGGAGGGGCGGCTTGCTGGCCATGCCACTTGCTGCTCTGGCTGGAGTTGGGCTGGCTCCTTCCGGTGGGAGCTTGGCTGCAGACTGAAGGGTCCAATGAGCCGGATGTGGTCTATGGGCTGTAGTTTGGTCCCCTCTACTCTCAGTTCTGTTGCTATCCAGCCCATATTCAGTCTTTGGCCTTCCCTTGGATCATCTTTCATTCACACTCATTGCAAGGGCATCGTCCCAACAGAACTCTAAGGGCTTACCTCGACATGCCCATTGCAGCGTAGACTAATCTCCCACACTCTGCCTTCACTTGGGGTGAGACACCTCTTCACAGCCTTTTTGTTTGCCATATCACTGTGTGCAAACATGTGACCCTCACCACATCTTAATTTCCATAGTGGAGAGTGTAGTGACTTCTTTTCTTGTGGCTGGCAAGTTTCAGTTCTGTATCTTAGGATGGGTTGACTTGATGTTTTGTGCGATCTCCCTTTTAATGTTACCTATGTCTCTTTATCACAGAGAACTGGGCTCAGCTCTTTCCTTTTGCACCATGCAGCTTTGCTATGATGCTGAGAATCGTTGAGCCTAGATATTGAAATTCTTTCACCCTTCTGGACGTCTTTTCTGGTGAGTCCTCCTCCTTCGGTTGTCAGAAAGCGAACACTGGTAAGACTGAGGCTCACTCCTGCTTGCTAAAAAGAGTTCTGCCACTCTCCAAACCTTGGTCTTATGGGGTCTCACCATCTTCCAGACATCATGATGTCATTGGTGAACAGCTTATTCCAAGGTGGAATTTGTGTATATTCTCACCTATCAGTCTGTGACAACCACAAATTCAAAAGGCTCAGCACTGATCCCTAATGCAGGCCAATGCTTATTGGAAGGTCTCTGCTGTGGCCAAAGTGTGCTGATTGCTGTTTTCACTCCACTGCACATCCTGCTTAAGATGGCTATATCCTCCTGGTACATCTCTCCATTACAAATTCCACTAAACTCATTCTCTGCATAAGAGAGACCCAAGCCTTCTCCAAGTTCACAAAAGCCATCGCTTGTTGCCTTCTCTTTTCTCAAAACTTCTCTGAGGACTTGTAGACCAAATATAGCATCAGATGTGCATCTCACAAGCCTAAACCTCACCAACCCTTCCCAATGTCAGTTGTTCCACACTCTTGCTTGTCAATAATCTCCCAGACTTTCATAGCATTTGACATCCCCTTAGGTGTACGACCATCCACACGCAGTGTAATCTCCCTTCTGTTTTTGAAAATGGGTGCTGTAAAGCTTTTATGCCATTCATCAGGCCTATTCTCTTAGGAATATAATTGAACATACTTGTAAAATACTTGATGCTTTCACTGGTACTTGCTCATGCCCAGCTACTTTCTGTTGTCCTTTTCCTAAGAGTCTCTACAATCTTTCCTCCTGCATGCAATCTGTCATGCCCCAGTCTAGTTTACACGCTCTTAGTTTCTCTCCTGGTACTCTTCATTCACCTCTTTCAGAATACTCACTCCACACTCGCACACACACATTCATTTGCAGGGCACCATGTTCATTTTTAATATAAGCAAATGCCTTCACAGCCCTTGTTGTTTCTCCCTGGCCTAGTAAGGTTGTAGATGGTCCTTTCTCCTTTGTAGTCTCCCAATCAGTTATCCTCCATCATAGGCCATGAATTCAGCTGTCCCAAAATTTCAGTGGGCCTCCTCTTTTTCATTTTCTCCTCTTATCGCTGCGAAAGCTGCTGCCCTTCCCTTTGACTAAAATTTACCTTTTTCTTTTCAATGGGGTCTTTCGCCTGAGAATTCTTACACCAGCTCTCCCTTCTCATTCTTTTGGGCACTGGTTTCATTGCCTGAGCATTTTGTGTGCTGCTTCTGATAGCTTGTAGTGGGGCAGAGAGGTTGCCCCATTACCTGCAGGGGAAGGACCCCTCTGGGATCCATTTTGTACTGAGCCTGCCCCCTCCCAGTCACCTGATCAGAAGTCAGGATGTGGGGCCAGGACTATAACAGCTCAGCCTGAAGACTGTCTGTGCTGAGCCTTCAGGGGAGTCAGAGGACGGCTCTGGGCTCTCTGCCTGGGAGGCTGAGAACTGGCTGAGTGAGGCAGAGGCCTGGACTGGGCCATCTGGGCCCCTGCTGGTCCTGGCAACCCATGGACCCCAGCAGAACTTGCTAGCTGAAGAAGATATGGACCTAGAGGACTGAACTGTATACTGGCCGCAGCCTGCAGCCCGAGCCAGCTTGAGGCAGCAGAGCCAGCAGGCCTGGATCAGGCCACCCAGACCCCAGCCGGACCTGGAACCCGAGAGCCCCGAGAAGTTGGCTGCACATTGGGTATGTGCCAAGGGGGAGACCAGGAGCCTTCCCCATCTCTGCTAGCCCAGGCCAAGTGTCTGTGCCTTGTGGGAACTGTGGACTGGGTTTGTTGCCCTGTCCTGAGCTGGGGCTGGAGCTCCCCTCAGTGAGGAGACAACTGGTGTCTTTTGGGCTGTTTGCTGCTCTGCCCTGATCTATGGCCTAGACTTTATAAGATTGTTTGTGTTGCTGCCCTGCCTTGCACCAGGGCCTGGGATTTTCTGTTTGTATGCTGCCCTGCCCTGGGAGAGGGCCTGGGCTTTCTAGATACGGTTGCTCTTGTTGCCCGGCTGCACCAGGGCCTGGGCTCTCTTGACTCTTGTTGCCCTGCCCTGAGCTAGGGCTGGGGTGTGTTGACTGGTGGTTTTTCTGCCACCCTGAGCTAGGGCCAGGGTGCATTGGGAGCACGTGTGCACTGCCCTGACCTGAGCTCATGTCCTCAGTGCCCACTTGAAGCAAGGCCGGGTTTTCAACTGTTGCCCTCACCCACCTGAGGCAAGGTGGGACTCAAAGAACAAGTGAGTTGGGGGGTTGTTGTGGTACCCAGGGCAGTGGGGCAGAGTGGCTGCCCACTGACCCAGAAGGGGAGGAACCCTTCTGGGAGTCCAGACCAGCTACACAGCTGTTACTTTAGTTTGTACTAGTTAGCCTCTACGCATCCCTGTGTGGAGTCAGGAAATCATAGAATCCTTGGGCTGGAAGAGACCTCAGGAGGTCATCGAGTCCAGCCCGCTGCCTACAGCAACTAAATCATCCCAGCCAGGACTTTGTCAAGCCAGGACTTAAAAACCTCTAGGGCAGGGGTGAGCAAACTTTCTACTTTGGGCTCCACTTTTTGTCCCTGCAACCTGTGTAATGTCATCCAAACTGGTGGAAATTTCAGTTTTGTTCATATGAACAAAAAAAAAATATGTTGAATGTCAAAACTCTATTAATCGGTATATAAATGTGAATACACAGCCATAAAACAGTAAAACGTTTTGACATTTTTAATGATATGGATGAGCACAGGACCCAGCAGCTGATCGTGCTGCACCACCTTATGAAATTTCACACCCCCTACTTTGCTCACCCCTGCTCTAGGGATGGAGAATCCACCATCTCTCTAGGTAACGCATCCCAGTGCTTCACCACCCTTCTAGGGAAATAGTTTTTCATAATATCCAACCTATGCCTCCCGCTCTGTAACTTGAGACCATTGCTCCTTGTTCTGCCATCTGTCACTACTGAGAACAGCCTCTCTCCACATTCTTTAGAATCCCACTCTAGGAAGTTGAAGGCTGCTATCAAATCAAGTCTCACTCTTCTCTTCTGCAAAGGAGATAAGCCCAAATCCCTCAGCCATTCCTCATAGGTCAAGTCGTCACGTTTTCTTGGTTAAAGGATTTTTTTCATTTTCTTTTGCAAGTTTCTACTGCACAGACCTGTCCAAATCCCACAGGTCCAAATGCTTCTGAACTCTGCATTCTAAGGTCCTGAGGAAAAAGTCTGTGCTGTGTTCACAATGCAATTGCAGGGACTTCCCTTGGAATTGATTTTTTTCCTGATCGATCACTGCTGATTGTCCTACACTGATATAAGGTCGGGAATATTTTCCTTCCTCTGAAACCATGTGTTTACAGTCACCATGCCCAGTGCCACACAAGTCTGTGGGACTGTTTCCTCAGCAGAGGTTCTGCTTCCAATGCTGTGCCCTTTATGGGCTGTATTTCATATCCAGCCTTTGCGGCTTTGATTCTAGTTTTACTGAGTCATCAGGTGAGGAAAAGGGGGCAGTCATTGTTCTGATTATTAGGTTTGCTCTGCCAGCTTCTGAGAAGGTGGCTGGTACTTTGCTCTGGTTCTTGGTCCCTGCCAGTTTTACCCTGCACTTGATTGCTTGCTCTGTCAGTTGCAAAAGCTGACAGAGAGCAGAAAGGGAGAACTGTTGCTGAGCCAGATCCATTTGGAGGTGTGAGATGCTTTTCCACAGCTGTGGCATTGTGAATTATACCTATGGTGCTGACTGCTGTCACCTCCAACCTCCCGTCAGATGGAACTGCTCTGAAAACTCCTTGCTGAGAAAGAAGTAAAGGCCATCTGTCAGGGTAGTCTGGTCTTTAGAAAGTCACAAATAACCACATTTCCCAGCCAGATAGGGTAATCTTAGTTTGTGGCTCTTCCCCTGCATTGAAGGCAGGATTTCATGGAATGGGTCTCATCTCCGCAACTTCCTAGTGTCCCCAGATCTAAAAGGTGTCATGTAAGATATCAGTCAAAAGCCAATACCATATGGATCATTATTGATACTGCATGGTGTACGTATGGAGTTGAAATTAAAAACTGCAGATGTCTTGGGAATTGTGTCTGCCAGAAAAAGCTCTGGACAGAGTAATGTTCTGCCTCTTAGACGGTAGTTCTGAGGTACATTAAGAGACAAAGGAAATGCAATGTACTCAAAAGTGCAAGAAAATGATCAAAGTGACAACAGGAGGAGATTGCAGGAAACAGAGCAGCTTGCGTGGTAGCAAACACTGGTTTGGGAAGAACCAGAATGAAACTTTCTTCTCCTCCCAGCTTTAATAACTTGTGTGTGGGTGTGTGTGGATGTGGGTGGGGGGTGGGAGGAGGATAAACCTTCAAGAATATCCATTTCAAAGGGATCCTTTATCCGTCTCTTTATCTTTCACTGCAGAAGACAAAGAAACTGAGCATTTGAACTTCATGGGAGATCCTGACTGGAGATGTTCAGCCAGCTAGCTGGGAGGCAGCTTGGTAAGGAAACCCATTCGAACAGAGGTTGGAGCTTGTTTTGTTAAGTCTTAGCTTCTGCAATGTGTGTTTCCTGATAAGGATTTTTCACTCTGCCCTTCCTATGTGCACTCACTGGAAATCCTATCTCCTTTTGTTAGCAACCATTCCCTCCCCAGTGCTGTGCTTGAATCAAAGCGATGAGCAGGGCAGTTTGTCTCTTTAGGGGGATAAGCAAACCTTCTATTTCTTCTGAATGTCCCAGAAGAGTGAACATAAGAACATAAGAACATAAGAATGGCCATACTGGGTCAGACCAAAGGTCCATCGAGCCCAGCATCCCATCTGCCGACGGTGGCCAATGCCAGGTGCCCCAGAGAAGGAGAACAGAAGACAATGATCAAGTGATTTATCTCCTGCTATCCATCTCCTGCCCTTGTTATGAAGGCTAGGGGCACCATACTTTATCCCTGGCTAATAGCCATTTATGGACCTAACCTGCAAAAATTTATCAAGCTCTTTTTTGAACCCTAATAGAGTCCTGGCCTTCACAGCCTCCTCGGGCAAGGAGTTCCACAGGTTGACTGTGCGCTGTGTGAAGAAAAATTTCCTTTTATTAGTTTTGAACCTACTACCCATCAATTTCATTTGGTGTCCCCTAGTTCTTGTATTATGGGAAAAGGTAAATAATTTTTCTATATTCACTTTCTCCACACCATTCATGATTTTATATACCTCTATCATATCGCCCCTCAATCGCCTCTTTTCCAAACTGAAAAGTCCCAGTCTCTCTAGCCTCTCCCCATATGGGACCCTTTCCAAGCCCCTAATCATCTTAGTCGCCCTTTTCTGAACCTTTTCTAATGCCAATATATCTTTTTTGAGGTGAGGAGACCACATCTGCACGCAGTACTCAAGATGTGGGCGTACCATAGTTTTATATAGGGGAAGTATGATATCTTTTGTCTTATTATCGATCCCTTTTTTAATAATTCCTAACATCCTATTTGCTTTACTAACTGCCGCTGCACACTGCGTGGATGTCTTCAGAGAACTATCCACTATAACTCCAAGATCCCTTTCCTGATCTGTCGTAGCTAAATTTGACCCCATCATGTAGTACGTGTAATTTGGGTTATTTTTTCCAACGTGCATTACCTTACACTTACCCACATTAAATTTCATTTGCCATTTTGCTGCCCAATCACTCAGTTTGCTGAGATCTTTTTGTAGTTCTTCACAATCCCTTTTGCTTTTGACTGTCCTGAACAACTTGGTGTCATCTGCAAACTTTGCCACCTCACTGCTTACCTCATTTTCTAGATCATTGATGAACAAGTTGAACAGGATCGGTCCCAGGACTGACCCCTGGGGAGCACCACTAGTTACCCTCCTCCATTGTGAAAATTTACCATTTATTCCCACCCTTTGTTTTCTGTCTTTTAACCAATTCCCGATCCATGAAAGGATCTTTCCTCCTATCCCATGACCACCTAATTTACATAAAAGCCTTTGGTGTGGGACCGTGTCAAAGGCTTTCTGGAAATCTAGGTATATTATGTCCACTGGGTGCCCCTTGTCCGCATGTTTATTAACCCCTTCAAAGAATTCTAACAGATTAGTTAGACACGACTTCCCTCTGCAGAAACCATGCTGATGGATGTTGCCTAGCCATGTGGTTTGGGGAAAATTTGGGACCGGGGAGAGTGTGAGGGCATCCTTCCAGGGGTCACCCAGGGTGTGGCTGTGGTGCAACCAACAGGCTGCTGGAGACAGAGATGCTGGTGCAGGGCAGCTTGTCACACAGACACTCAGCGCATGCTTGTCTAGATGCTGCCAGCACTTAGGGTTGCCAGGCAAGTGGTGGCCTCCCCTGGCACTGGCTGGCTTGCACTCAGAACAGGAGAGTGTGAAAACTAAATCCCACCTAGAACAGTGCAGCCTCAGGGGGTGGGGGGCAGTTAGTTGGTGGCAGCTGCTGGCTACATGAATGAATGGGGGTGGACTACTGGGAGGCTGGGTCCTCAGCCCCTTAACCTGCAGTGTACTGAGCACCCACTAAACCTCTGGGAGCGCAGACTGCACAGCCACACCTATGCTTGGACCCTGCACAGCCAGGCAGGCTGCACAATATACTCAAATACCCCTCTGCACCTTTTGTGAGTAGGGAAGTTCTGCCTGCTAACAGCCACTGGAGGAGGGCTTATTATCCCGGATCTTTGGATGGGGGCTTGAGCCAGTGTCGTTGCTCTCGAAGAGTGGCCCTAAATAAATCGAAACCAGCCCCAGGTGCTAAATCCAGGCACAGGAGTTATAGGCGCATGCTGCAGGGGCAGGAGTAGGAACGGCCAGGCGTACTTTGCCCTCTATGCAAGGCTCAAATAAGTTAGAGCAGCCAACAAAGCTGCTGTAGGTCAGGCTGGGACCTCATCTGCCCCTAGAGTGGGACAATGCTGGGGGACACAAAGAAGGTGTTAACAGCTATCTTTACAGCCTCTGGTCCATGGACTCCAGTATGATCCCTGTGTTAATGACATTCTTACACTCTTCTTGTGCCTTGCTTGGCCTGGGCATGAGTGACTGATGTTCTGCTGCATGTCCATGATCTATGGCTCTTGTCACTGCAGTCTTTGAGTGTCCTGTGGTGCTGGAGGACCTAGAAGAGGTTTATCTTATGAGACAGTCAGTCTGGAAAGGCAGCAGTAATCCATGGTCTATTACGCAGAGGTACTTGGAATTGGGCATTGAGTAATTAGGGTCAGTGTCAAGCACCTGGGCCCCAGCATGATTCCTGAACACCACATGGTACCAGGAACAAATGGATGTGAAGCAGGACACCATGAGTGGAAGAATGGAGTGACTGAAAGCTCTGCTGGAGCTGAGACTGTCTGGAAAGTGGGGAAGGCAACCAGGAGAGCCTTGGACAGTGCTTCCCTCACTATCTGCAAGCAAGTGAAAAGAAAGACAGGAGGTAACTTTAACGCCTGCCACTAGCAGGCTGTGATGCATCTGATGGATTCAGCCATTTTCAGTTAATTACAGCAGAGGGGTCTGACTACAGAATGGCAGGGCAGAAATTTGAGGAGGACAAACATTGTGCATGGGCAGGAGCTGCCTTGCAGATGAATCAGGGTCTGTAGAGTGACAGGGATGTTTGTTGGTAAGGCCTCTGCCTCACTTGCTCAGAAGTGAAGGAAGCAGGGAACTGCAGGAAGGGCAACAATAGGGGCTGAATTAAGGTTGCACAGGCATCCTTAATTAAGGCAATACCTAACTTTGGAGCAGTTCAGTGTTTTGACCAGAATGTTCTTGTTCCGTCAGGGAGATGGAACCAAATGATCAACTGGAGGAATGGGACATTCTCTAGTACTCATTGGGACCTTGCTGCTTGTTTCTTTGACAGCAGAATTAGCTCAGGGCTGAATATTGCTGAGAATGCTTGGCTAAGCGGCCAGTGTCCTTCAGCCTTGCACTCAGTGCTGCAGTGAGTGGAGGGGAGTTGCGCTGGGATTAATGAATTCAGGAGGGAACCTGCTGGGCAATTGCATGCACTAAGGATTTGTTGATATTACTCACTGCCAAACAGCATTCCATGTCGAGGCTAATGGGCTCAGTTGCCCAGAAGGCCAGTCCTGCTTGTGTGAGGGGGAGATGGATGGGTGTGTGTGTGTGAGAGACTTGTTTTCCTGATTGATTTAATTTCAGTCCCTTTGTTATTTTAAACTCTGTTCCATCTTCTTGAATACGTAAAAGTCAGAATGACTCAGGAAATGAGAGGATGGTTATGATCAAGGTGTCCGGTTCCAGGGTCCCTCATCACTGCAGCAATTATATGTTTTGCTGGAAAAGTTTTGCTTATCTCATTACATTTAGACTGGCGTGTGTGTGTGTGTGTGTGTATCTCATTACATTTAGACTGGTGTGTGTATGTGTCCTCTTTGTTTCTTCAGCTTGTTTGCTCTGTGCATTCTACAGCCCTTAGATATGGTCAGTTGTCTCAGCCTAGTCCCCTGCATAAGATTTGCTAGCACAGAGCTCGGAGGTTTTAGGGTGTTCCACTTGTAAGGAATGTGGAAGCAGGAGCAGAAGGAATTTACGGAATGTGCTCTTTATAGATCATTTACATGGAAGTGTAACAGAGAGGAAGCCGTGCTAGTCTGTACACTATCAAAACAAAAAGCAGTCAAGTAGCACTTTAAAGACTAGCAAAATAGTTTATTAGGTGAGCTTTCGTGGGACAGACCCACTTCTTCAGACCATAGCCAGACCAGAACAGACTCAATATTGAGTATTGAATATTGAGTCTGTTCTGGTCTGGCTATGGTCTGAAGAAGTGGGTCTGTCCCACGAAAGCTCACCTAATAAACTATTTTGCTAGTCTTTAAAGTGCTACATGACTGCTTTTTACATGGAAGTGGGAAGAGCTTCAGGGATTGTCTATGTAAATAGTTGCAGATATTAGGAATCTGAATACATCTACACCTGTCAGTGAGCATTTCAATGGAGCAGGCCATCGCATCCAAGACATGAAATTCTGCATCCTAAAACAGATTTTAACACCAGTTTACAAAGGGGGACATCAGAATTGGAATTTACTCTCAAGTTTGACACTTTACACATTGGCCTGGCTAAAGAGAGCAATTACCTTACACATTAGACAGACTGGTTCCCCATCTTTGATATTCGTAGTGACCTCAGGCAACTCACTTAAGTTAATAGACACCTGCAATGAGTAAATTTCTTCCCCCTTTCTATTCCCCTTTGCCACCCTCCTACTGTCTTATGTAGCTGGTTTGTCAGTTTTCATTTAATTTTTTCTATCTTTCTGTTAAATTCTCATTGTGCCAGTTTACTTTTACAGATTTTCCAGCTCTGAAGAAGTGGGTCTGTCCCACGAACACTCATCATCTAACAAATCATTTCTTTAGCCTTTAAAGTGCTACAACACTGCTTTTTTGTTTTGCTTTGTTCATAAGACCTGCTGCATAGTCAAATGATGCAGAGGTATTTTGCCTTTTGTAAACAACTTGTTTGTTGTAACGTCACAAATTATATTATCACCAAACATAGGAATTGTGGAATATCACCAATGCTTAAAATAATTGTGGGGATACGGGGCAGTTGTCATCACTGTGTAAGATGTGGATCACACAGGGCTCCCCTCAGCAGAGCACTGTGGAGTAGAGTGGGGAGGAGGTACTGTTTGGTTGCATTATTGATGGAATCCCCTAGGAACTGAACCTGGCCCTTTTTGCAGTCACCTGCCATTGCTAGTATTTTTTGCACGACTGGTTTTCTTGCTCGCTGTCATGCACACTTCATGGGGTGCTGTTCATCTTTGAATTGCAGTGATCTTGTCCATCAGCTTGGAGCCAGGTGTAATATTTATGGGGTTTCTGGGCACTGCTAGGAGAATCAACCCTGGACAAATTGCTTAAAACTGAGCCACTTACAGCCCAGACTGGGGGCTCCTTCTCAATAAGGCAAACCATGCCAGCCACAAAAATACTTGTCAGCCCCTCTGGCCAGCCAGAACTTAAACAGGCAAACCCCAGATTCTCCAGCAGTTCCACATGCCCAGACCAGCAACCCTGTTTACTCAGGTGAGAGGTTATGAAGACCTATTTCACGAAATGCACACTGATTCTTCCAGCCCCCAAAGAGACTAGCCACATTCCCAGGTACATTCCTGTACTTAGATCTTACCCAAAACAGTATGCTGGGCCAATCCTTTAGAATCTAAAATCTAAAGGTTTATTAATAAAGAAAGAATAGGGTGAGAGAAAAAAATTAGTGGTTAAATTACATACATCAATCAAAGCTTTTGATGCAAGCCACTGCTGATGGTAAAAGCTGCTATCTTGAAAGTCTCTAAAAATACATCCTCTAAGGTATGGCTCCCCAGTCCATACAGGCTTAGTTCATTGCATAAATGCTGTTGCAAATTGCTCTCATGATGGAGGTTAAGAGCAGAGGTTTGAGGACTGAAAGACAAAGCTGGCCACTGCCCGGGTTCTACTTATAGACTCCTGCCACGTGGAGAGATGATCTCTGCTCCTAGGCATGTACTGAATTGTGGACCACCTGATCAGGTTATCTGTTGGGGTATTCTGCCATTGACCGCATGGTTAGACATCACGTCTTAGTCAAGTTCCTGAGAAGTGGACTGGAGTCTGATATGGCTGTTCCTTTGTTCAGCCCATGCCACTGGGAGGTGACCACACCTTCCATTGTGAATCCCAGCCCTAAAACAGTTCTAATACAGGTATAGAGCCAATATCTATAACTTCACATACAAAAATGGCACAGATATACAAGCAGTATAAACAGATTCACCAGATTCACCAGCTTTCATTAGATACCCCTCTTGGCCCGCTTGGCATGAGAGTTGGTGCAAACTTAATAAAGTGGTTATAGGAATGGTTTTATATTTATTGTAAAAATCTGGTAACATCACATCAGGGCATCACTAGGAATGGGCACCAGGATCCTGCACTAACTTATAGTGTCTTGACCTTGAATTTCAGTGGCTTGTTTTCCAAGGGTGAGTTGCAAACCAAAAGGAAGATGTAACTGGTTGGCTCTCCCCTTAAGGGCTGGGTGGCTGGGGTCAGCCAACCCAGATCACAGAATGAGGCGTATCAGGACGATTGCCCTGTAAAGGGCCACAGGAAACTGCAAAGAAGAGAGAAAGCTCAAGACTAGAAAGGAAAGCTCTCCAGGCAGGGAGACCTGGGGCAGACCCTGGACTGCAGAGGCCCCAGGACAGGAGGTCTAGGTGTGGGAAGAGATGCCTGACAGTAGCAGTGTAAATCTATGAATGGACTTTGTTTGGCAGGGAGTTGAATTTTATTTACAGCTTTATTTTATATCAGCAAACCCCAATCCTTGAGAAGGGGTATTTTTGACCAAGAAAAAGTCAGAAGCAAAGATTATGTGAACAGTCCAGAGGAGACACGAAAGCTTTAGATCATTAGGGGGTGCAAGGGAGGCAGGTGGCCTGGTTATAGTGAGGCTGGTCCACTTTGGCTGGGAACATCTCCTGTCTTGCTCCACTTCCAGGCACTACTGTCAAGGGAGCAGAGGGAGAAGGGAGGAAACACTCCACCAACAACAAACATCATGTCCTCCTGCACAAACAAGACAACTGGCTGCGAAGGCCATTTGTCTCAGCTGTCAAGGAAGTTGTCATGGTGTTGCCTGTGACTGAATTGCGGAGCCTGTACGGTTTCAGTGACAAGGCAATTTTCCTCTCCCTCTCCCTGTTTAACATCCTCTCTTGATGCCCTGGTGCCTTCCCAGAGCAGGCCCTAGTGCTGCATTCCTGCAGAAACCCATGGGGTGTGGAGATTATTGGACTCAGGTCCAGCCCAAGGTTCCCTATAATCTGAGCACTTGGGTGGCTCCTCAGGAGAGAATAGTATCAGAGGGGTAGCCATGTTAGTCTGTATCCACAAAACCTGTAGGAGAACACTTCAGTCTCCCTGGTCACTCAGTAGCAGATTTAAAAGTAGCCGTCCTACAACAAAAAAAACTTCAAAAACAGATTCCAAAGAGAAATTGCAGAACTACAATTTGTTTGCAAATTTGACACCGTCAATCAAGGATTGAACAAAGCCTGGGGCTATGTCATCACTTACCGAGAAGGTTGAGGGCTGCTACGCAATTTTAGACACCAGTTGCATACCTAAAATCGATTTTGCAGCCATTGACGTTGGTCTCTGTTCTCACTGCAGAATGTCAAGAGGAGTGCTCCTGTCACTGATCTTCCTTAATCCTTGCAGCTTGCAAGGAGTTTCGGGGTCGACATTGACCCCAGCACGTACCATTTCATGCACGCGCAAAACAGCATCCCGGAAGATCAAACCTAAGCATGAGAAGAATAAGGGGATTTCAAAAGGAGTGGGGTCCTTTTGAAAAGGACCCCTGTGTAGCCACGCCAAACTGCACGCTTTCGAAAGTGGCGCTTTCAAAGTGCCATGGCCGGAAGCATCCTAATGCTAATGAGGCACTGAATATTCAGTTCAGTGCCTCATTAGTAATCTTTGAAATGGCCATTTGTATGGCCATTTCGAAGTTTTGGCCAAGCATGGCCACAGCCTGGGTGTTCACACCTCCACATCAGCTGCTGGAAGAGGGCCACATCCTCCCTGCCTGAATTGACCTCATCGTCTCTGGCCTTCCTCTTGATTGGTACTCCCTCCTTTTCATGAGCCTGTATACCGTGAGCTGCCTCCAGAATCTCCACTACATGCATCTGATGAATGGGGTCTTTTCCCATAAAAACTTATGCTCCAAAAATCTTGTTAGTCTATAAGGTGTCACAGGACTTCTCATTCCTCTTTCAGGAGAGATTATGATTAGCAGAGCCTGGTGCTATTTCAGATTTTGTTTGTGGGAGGGGGACACACTTTTAACCATGATTCCAAGGGCTATTTAGGCACTTGAAAACTCTAGTTTTCTGGCAGATTATTTAGCATTTAGGTGATAGGAGCCTTGTTTCTAATTCCTACATAAAAGACAAATATTGGATCTCCTCAGGCTACTAACAACAGGTTCTGACATCTTGTGGCAAGTCACTTAAGGGACATTGCTAGGTTCTTATTTTGTTACTAAATCTGTGGCGAGAGAAAGAGAGAGAGACCCTTTCAGAAGTCCTGGTTTCCAGCTCAGCTCTGGGAGGGAAGTGGGCTCTAGTGAGTCACAGCAGGAGCAGATATGTCTGGGTTCTATGTAAGAACATCAGAATGGTCAGACTGGGTCAGATCAAAGGTCCGTCTAGCCCAGGAACCTGTCTTCTGACAGTGGCCAATGCAAGGTGCTTCAGTAGGAATGAACACAACAGGCTATTACTGAGGGATTCATCCCATCACCTATTCCCACCTTCTAGCAAACAGAGGTGAGGGACATGCAGAACTTAAAACAGGGCTACACTAACAGTTAAGTCGACTGTTGATATGCAATTCTAGCTATGGCAGTTGCCTACCTAGAATCGATTTATCTGCGGTCAACTTACCTGTCCATCTACACAAGGGTAGGTCCATGAGAGATTTGACCTTTCTCACTGCTTGCAATATCGAGGAGTACACAGTCCAGCTGCTGACCCTTGATCGTTCGATTTCGCATCTCTACCCGGCAAAAGAAATCAAACTTTGGAAGATCAACCCTGACTGGGTTACTCATCCGCATAATCTAGACATACCCATAGTGTTGGATCTCTGCCCACACTGGCTAACAGCCATGGAGGGACCTATTCTCTATGACATTACCTAGTTCTGTTTTGAACCCTTTCACAGGCTTGGCTTTCATAACATCCTCTAGCAGAGTTCCAAAGGTGGACTAAGGAAATATTTCCTTTCCTTTTAAATCTGCTGCCTTTAACTTTCCTTGAGTGATTCCTAGTTCTCGTGTTATTTGATGGAGTAAATAACACTTCTGTATTCAATTTTTCTATATCATTCATAATTTTGTCGACCTCTGACCAGGGCTGTCCTGATGATGGGCGGGGACTGGGGTACCCCCTAGTGCCTCAGGTGCAGGCTCTTGATGCTCCCCCCAGCTGTAGACCTGCCCCTTCCCCACTCCACCACACCCTACCCCCTTGGCCCTCTCCCCCAGGCAGAGGGCCCTAGGGGTTACCTGAGGCTGAGGACTGAGCATGGCAAAGACAGGAGGGGCTGCTCCCCTTCCCCTCACACTTACCACGCAGGTGGCAGGAGCCTTCTCTGCCCTGCTGCACCATGTTGCCCTCTTGGCCTACTGCACCTCGCTTCTCCACAGGCAGTGGGAACTGGAGGGGTGCTCCACTTCCTGCTGCTGCAGAGAAGTGCAAGCAGGTGGGTCAAAAGGGCATTGTGGCACTGAACAGCATGGCAGAGCTGGCTGCCATTCCCAATGCCCATGTGTTGAGTGGCAGAGGAGGAGAGAAGGCGACCCCTGCTGCCTCTGCCATGCCTAGCCCGTAGCCCCAGGTAACTCCTCATCCTTCCTGTCCATAAAGTGGTTGGGGTGCCTGCTGTGGTGCCCCCAAAGGCAGGGGGCCTGAGGCAGCAGCCTCAGTTCATCCTATGAACAAGATGGCTCTGCCTCTGTCATGTTTCCATTTCTTTTCCAGGCGGAAAAGTCCCGCTTTTTAAACAATGCCTTTTAGCTCTCTTGCTGCTTCTTTACTTGGTTGTTAAGCTACGGTGGCACTTTTTTGGTTCTCTTAAGCCGCGTCTGCACGTGCCGGCTACTTCGAAGTAGCCGCGCCAACTTCGAAATAGCACCTGCCACATCTACACGTGGCGGGCGCTATTTCGTAGTTGAAATCGACGTAAGGCGGCGAGACGTCGAAGTTGCTATCCCCATCAGGAGATGGGAATAGCGCCCTACTTCGACATTGAATGTCGAAGTAGGGCACGTGTAGCTGATCTGCGTGCCACAACATCGAAATAGCGGGGTCCGCCATGGTGGCCATCAGCTGAGGGGTTGAGAGACGCTCTCTCCAGCCCCTGAGCTCTATCGTCACTGCGTGCAGCGGCCCCTTAAAGCTCCCTGCCCCCTGCGTTCCTGTGCAGGAAGCTGAGAGCGCGTGCAGGCGGCAGCACTGACATGTGGCCAGCCTGCATGCCTCCCTGCAGCCCCAAGCCACCACCCCTGCTGCGATGGCCGCCCACCAGCCCCCGAAGCGCCCCCAGGGCACCCCTCCAAGGGGAGCCAGGGCTCCCAGCCTGGCAGCCAGCCTGGGAAAAGGCAGCAGGGCCCCTCCTGGATGGAGGCCGAGATCCGGGACCTGCTGGGGCTCTGGGGCGAGGAGGAGGTGCTCCAGGTAATGGGGAGCAAGAGGCGGAACGCGGATGAGTTCACTCGGCTGGCCGAGGGCCTGGCTGCCTGGGGTCACTCTGCCCGCACTCCTGACCACGTCAGGAGTAAGGTCAAGGAGCTGCGGCAGGGTTATGCCTGGGCCCGGGATGTGGCCAGCCGATCTGGGGCCGCCCCCACCACTTGCCCCTTTTACAGGGAGCTCAGGTCCATCCTGGTCCCCCGGTACACCTCCTCCCTACCGGCCACTCTTGACACCTCGGCCGACGAGCCCCAGCAGGCCCTGGAGGTGGAGTCCACCCCGGAGGCAAGCCCCGCACCCCGGGGGCCCCCCCAGGACCCCACTCCTGGGATGCCGGAGGGGGAGGAGGGGGAATCCTCCTCCAGCGACGAGGGGCTCCACATCGCCATGCCATCCCAGAGCTCCAGCAGGGCGTCCGCCCAGAGGGTGTCCCCCGACCGTGGGAGCGGACAGTCAGGTATGTACCCCCCCGGTACACACCCCTGGGGTTAAGGGGCGGGGACAAGAGACATGACCAGGGCCCTCCATATGCCCAGATGACCATGGCCCCAAGGACAGCAGTGGCATGTCCCTCAGAAGAGTGCATCAGCCCCTGCCCCCCAGCAGGACAGCGCCATGCCCCATTCCTGGGGATGGGGGGAGAGGAACCTAGGGTCCCCCGGGGGGGTAGGGGGTGGGACACCCATCAGCAGCAGCAGCATCTCCCGGGGACGGGGATGGGGAACCAGCAGCAGAGGGCTGGGGGGACAAGGGCCATGGCTCGGGGCCCACACTAATGGCTGTCTCCACTCTTCTTCACCCCGTGTTCCGCAGCTGCACCATCGGAGGGCCCGGAGAGCGCCGGCGAGGTCTCCGTGGTCCCGGAGAGCCCACCGGGGCCATCGCTGCAGGCCAGCCCCTCGGCAGAGCACTGACCAGCCCCAGGGCGGGGCCGACGACAGAGCCACCACCCGAGGATGGCCACGGACCCCCAGCTGCTTGCGACCCTCCGGCGTCAGCTGGAGGTGTTGGAGCAGCGCCTGCAGGTGTGGGAGCAGCGGCTGGAGCTCCAGGATCGAGCGCTGGCCTGGCGCCAGGAGGCATGGGGGGCCTTCAGGTGCACATTCGAGTGCATAGCGGAATACCTGGCCCCCCCTGCCGTGCCGCCCGCCCTGCCCGCCGCTCCACCCGCCGCTCCGACCACCGTCCCACCACTGTCCGCCACCCTGGGGCCTTCCACCGAGGGGGACCTGGGGTGTGCTGACACCCGCCGGCCATACCTGCCGGTTCGCCCGGCCCCCACCCAACCTCAGCCAGGGCTCAGGCCGAGGCGAGGGTCGCGCCCGCCAACCCTGGGCGCCGGACAGTAGAGGGGTACGGGGCCCAGGACGTCCCCCCCCACTTTGTACATATCCCCCATCATATTTTTGTGTATATAGTTTGTGTTACACCCCTGTTCTTTTATATGGTACCTGCCCCCCCCATGTAAATAGTCTCCCGCCTTTTGTTCTGCTCTCTCTCTCTATATTTGTAGTATAAGAGAAATCACCGGTTTTTGGTTTCAAAAACAACAGGTCCATTTTTATTTGCAAGAAAAGTGTGTGGGGGGGGTGCTCTTGGGTGCTCTGTGGTGTGGGTGTGGGGGCAGGGAGTGTTGTGGAGGATGGGGGGGTTCAGTGGGGGGGCCTGCCAGTGTTCACCCCGCGGCCTGGTTGAAATAGGCCCGCAGGGTCTCCCGGACCCGGATCCCCTCAGGGTCCATCTGGCAACTGGGGGCAGCGGGTGGCTGCACGTCAGCCCTGCCAGACTCCACAGCCCAGCCCTGGAAGAATGCCTCCCCTTGCTCTCGACCAGGTTGTGGAGTGCGCTGCACGTGCCCACAACCTGGGGGATGTTGGTGGGGCCTGCATCAAGGCGGGTGAGGAGACACCTCCAGCGCCCTTTGAGGCGGCCAAAAGTGCGCTCAACCACCTGGCACGCATGGTTCAAGCGTGTGTTGAAGCGCTCCTGGCTGGCTGAGAGATGGCCTGTGTAAGGGTGCATGAGCCAGGGACGGAGTGGGTACGCCGCGTCTGCGACAACGCAGAGGGACATGGTGGTGTCCCCCACAGGGATCTCCTGCTGGGGGATGTAGGTCTCTGCCTCCAGCCAGAGGCACAGGCCTGAATTCCTGAACACCCAGGCTTCGTGGGTGCTGCCAGGCCACCCAACATAAATGTCCAGGAAGTGGCCCCGGCTGTCCACCAAGGCCTGGAGGACCACAGAATGGTAGCCCTTCCTGTTCAGGACGCGTCCTCGGCTGTGCTCCAGAGCACAGATGGGGATATGGGTCCCATCCAGAGCCCCAAAACAATTTGGGAAGCCCAGGCTGGCAAACCCCGCGATGGCGGCATCCGGGTCCCCAAGCCGCACGAGCCTGTGGAGGAGCAGGGCATTGATGGCGCGGACGACCTGCAGGGGAAGGACATGGGACAGCACCAGTGAGGGATGTGCAGGGTGTGTCTGGCCCTCCCCCCCAGGGCTCCCTCCCCCATGCCTCCCTCCCCCCCAGGGCTCCCCTCCACCCCAGGGCTCCCCTCTACCCCAGGCCCCCCGCCCAGGTCCTCTTACCTCCATGAGGACAGCCCTGATGGTGGCCTTGCCCATGCCAAACTGCTGCCCCACGGATCTGTAGCTGTCTGGAGTGGCCAGCTTCCAGACAGCGGTGCCGACCCATTTCTCAACCTTGAGGGCACATCACATGGAGGTGTCCTGGTGCCTCAGTGTGGGGGTGAGCCACTGGCAGAGCTCCAGAAATGTCTGCCGGCTCATGCGAAAGTTCTGGAGCCAGCGCTCGTTGTCCCACTCGCTGAGCACCAGCCGCTCCCACCAGTCAGTGCTAGTGGGGTAGCTCCATAGCCGGTGGCGTGTGCGCCGGGGGGGCGGGTCAGAGGGCAGCAAGGTCTGGGGCTGCTTCCTCCTCCCTTGGGGGCAGCTCCTCTTCTGCAAATAAAAGGTGGTCAGCTGCCTCCTGCATAGCATTGAGCAGGGCGAGCACTGCTTCTGCAGGGGCGGCTGTGTGGACCTCTGGCTGCTGCTGCTGCTGCTGCTGCTGCTGCTGCTGGGGGTCCATACTGCTTCGCCGAGGTGTGCGTGCCTATGGCTCTGCAGACCGCGTGCTGTGCAGGCTGAGTGTGTCTGGGAGAGGCCCTTTAAGGGAGTGGCTAGCTGTTGCCCCAGAAGCTCTAGTCCGCCCTGTGACCCTGTCTGCAGCTGTTCCTGGCACCCTTATTTTGATGTGGGCCACTTTGGCGTGTAGACGCTTCCCTGCAGCACCTACTTCAATGTGGTGCTGCCCAACGTCGAACGTCGACGGCACGAGCCCTGGAGGATGTGTAGACGCTATTCATCGAAATAGCTTATTTCAATGTCGCATACATGTGTAGACGTAGCTTTAGTGTGTTTTTTAATTTGGGGTATACATTTAATTTGAGAGGCTTTGAAAAGTGGCCCTGCGTCTTGCAGGAATTTCACTTTTGGCATCGTACCTATTAATTTCTGTTTAACTTACCTCATCATTGTGTGGTTTTCCTTTTGAAATTAAGTGACGCAGGGTTGGGCTGTTGTGGAGTTTTTCCCACCGTAGAGATGTTAGTAGTAGTAATAGGCGTCCTTCAGTCTGCATAGACTATGGATCGCGCCCTTTATAGTTTCAATTGAGGACTTCATTTACAGCGTCTGCTGTGACTATGAAGACCCACACAAGAGTTACAGTCCTTGCTGCATCTCTTGCAGATATGGGGGGTGTCTGGCAAGTCCTTAGTGTGCTTTCTGTGCGTTCGCTTCTCCTCTGCTAGCTGTCTGATCCTCATAGAGATGTTAAATTTCACTATATTATGGTCACTGTTTCCAAGTGGTCTCGCTACATGGACCTCTTGGACTAGATCTTGTGTTATGCTTAGGGCTAATTCCTGAATTGTTTCTCTTCTTGTAGGTTCCAGAAGCAGGTATCCCAAGAAGGGCCTGGGACACCTCCCTTCCCATTGCTTCAGGCCCAGGGCCTCATGCAACCCCTCTTCCCTGCCACAGGGCCCGCCTCCGAGTAACACAGCCCAAGGGATTATATGGCCTGGTGGAGCTGCAGCAGGGGTCATTTCCCTCCCACTCACCACCCAGGCAAGGAGATCTGGGAGCCCAGCAGCCTGCTCTGCTCCACTCCCCGCTGCTGTGCAGCTCTCCCCCCCCGCTTTTTCCACAGTAGCAGGAAGCGTGGCACCCTGGGGCCAGAGCACTCTGCTTCCTGATGCCACTGAGAAGCCACACACAACTAACCGGGAGAGATCAGGGCAGAGTAGAGCAGAATGGGCTGCTGGGCCTCCAGCTCCTGCTGTCCGTGTAGTGAGTAGGGGGGATGTGACCCCTGCTGTCACTGTGCCAGGCCCCATAATCTCACAGGTCCCTCCCATCCATAGGATGGTTGGGGAAGCCACCTTGGGGCTCCCAAAAGTGTGAGTCCTGGGGTAGCCACCCCAATTTGTCACATGGAAGTGGGGGCTCTGACTCCAAGAATAGTCATTTAAGGTGTTACAGAATTACAGAATCCAAGGGCTGGAAGAGACCTCAGGAAGTCATCAAGTCCAACCCCCAGCCCAAAGCGGGACCAATACTAACTAAATCACCCCAGCCCGTCAAGCCGGGATGTAAAAACCTCTAGGGAAGGAGATTCCACCACCTGTCCAGGTAACCAGTTCTATTGCTTCCCCACCCTCCTGGGGAAACAGTTTTTCCTGATATCCAATCTAGACCTCCCCCTCTGTAACTTGAGACCGTTGCTCCTCATTCTGTCCTCTGTCACTAATGAGAACAACCTCTCTTCATCCTTTTTGTAATCCCCCTTCAGGTAGTTGAAGGCTGATACCAAATCCCCCCTCACTCTTCTGTTCTGTAGACTAAAGAAGCATAAATCCCTCAGCCTCTCCTCATAAATCATGTGCTCCAACCCTCTAATCATTTTTGTTGCCCTCCGCTGGACTATCTCCAGTGCACCCACCTCCTTTTTGTAAGCGTCAAGAAACTTTATCTCGGCATCCTATCCTGAGATAACATGTACGAAGTCAATATGGGGGTAGTTGAGATCCCCCATTACTATTGAGGTCAGTAATATATCTCTGCTACTATATCCTTATTGTTTGCGTATGAATTATTATCTGCAGAGATTCTGTGGTACAGTTTGGTTCAATTAAGATTTTTACTTCATTTGGTTCTATATCTTTCACATACGGTGCCATTCCCCCTGTACAACCTATTCCGTCCTTCTGATATATTTTGTATCCTGACATGACTGTGTCCCATTGATTATCCTCATTCCACCTTATTTCTGTGATGCCTATTATATCTTATTATTCAGACTTCTAGTATTTGTACATAAGCACTTAAGACACTTGTCACTTTGGTGCTGCCTGCCATTTCAAGATGTGATTGAATTCAACTCTGTTTCATTTGACTGTTTCTTATCAGATCTTACTTATATTTTATCATCTTCCATCCTCTCCTCCTTACCAGGATAATAGAGAATCTCCATTAATAGGCCCTCCTCTGTCCCATCCATGTGCTCTGCACCTGTCAGTTTTCTCCCAGTCCTTAGTGTAAAAACAGCTTTACAACTCTTTAATGCTAAGTGCCAGCAACCTGGTTCCATTGAGGTTTCGGTGAACCCTGTCCTTCTTGACTCTGTTCATAAACAAACTCTGCCCCAAAGTCTAGGCTGCTCCCAGCTTCCAAATTCAACCTCTGTCACACTCCAGGGCTATGGTTACACTGCCTAGTTATTCCAAAACAACAGCAGTTTTCTCAAAATGACTGTGCTGTCGTCTAGAATGTGCACAGGCTTATTCAAAATAATTTCAAAATAGCAGATGCATTATTCCAAAACTGATAACCCCCAAAGTGAGAGGAATGATGCTTATTTTGAAATTGCTGTTGCAAAGGAGGCGCTGTTGAGAGGCGGAATAGTGCTATTTCGAAATAAACTGTAAGGGGCTCCAGTGGCACCATTTTGAAATAGTGCGATGGCCCCGGAAATGCTCTTTTGAAATAGCTGTGTGCTGTGTTGAAATGCATTTTGTTTGTGGTTGTGTTATTCTGAAATAAGATATTTTGAGCTAGCTGTTTTGAAATACAGTAACCCCTTCACATACATGATTTCGAGTTGCGCTTAACTCACAAGTCAACTTGCTTAACTCAGTTTAAGCGCAACTCAAAATCCTGCTCTCCCCAGCCCTGGCTCAAGCCCCGGTCCCTGTTCAATGCCCCCGTGGCCCAGCTCACCTCCCCGGGCTCTGGCTCACCACCCCCTGTGGCTCCACCTAATCCCTCCCCGGGTGGCTCCAGTTCATCCCCCCAACCCCCCAATTCTACCCTCCCATGCCTTGCTCTGGCTCAACTCCACCCCGCTCATTCTTCTTTCAGTCCAACCCACCTCAGGCTTAACCCCCCGTCCACAGCCCCAACCCACTGCCAGGCTTAACCCTCCCCAGCTGCTACCCCACAACCCCAGGACTTATGTTTCAAAGGAGCTCCAGGTGCTCCTGCTGCTTCCCTGGCTGCAGAATGTGCGTTGCGCTGGGGAAAAAGCTGCACCTCACTTCAGTGAAATTCGAGTTATGCGAGGTGCGTGGGAACACAACCCTTGCATAACTCAGGGGACTAGTGCATCTTATTTTGAAATAGGGTTGCAGTGCAGCCATAGCCTGGGTTGCAGTTAAGGGCTCCATGTGGCGCTAAAGTACAAAATTGGGGGTGTGGCTACAGACCCCCAGTCCTCCATATGGTGCCCCTAATATTGAGTGCCCACAGTGCCTGCAGCCGGTAGCATGTTTCTACTGGTGGAGCGCATCTGCATATGCCTCAGTGCACATAACCACTGCACATGGATGGCAAAAAGTAGAGGGAATGTTGGTCCAGCCCCATGTGAAAGGCTCTGGGTTCAGGAGATGGATCTGTGCCCCTTGTGGAAGATGGAGGACAGAGCTAGTGAGCCCTAGAGGGTGGTTCCAGGGTCCTTGATCAACACTCTCGCTGGCTCTGGGACTGCCTGGGTTAGGGAAGGGGAGGAATCTCGCTCCTGCAGGGGGTATGGATGTCAGAGGGGCAGAGCTGCAACTATTCCTGGGGTGGTGGAATGTACTACAAAGGGTCACTAGCTCGACTACCCTGCAGGGCCTGGGATTTAAAAGCGAATCCTTCTGGACTTCTACCCATCCACTGAGTTGCAAGAGATCTCCCTTAGCTCTGGTTCTGTGCCTCAGTTTCCCCACACTTCCCTTTCTGTTCGGCGGCACTTTGACAGCCCAAGGCAGGAAGCACCATGAATTTTGCTACTCAGTGTTGCTTTTGCCACACTCTCCTCCCTGGCTTTAGCTAACAGCTGCGTTGAGAGGAAGGCTGCGTGGGAACGTGGAGCACTGGGAGGCTGGCTCGTGCTCAGCCTCCTGGCATTTGGATACTTTAAGCTGAGCAGCTGTGCTGAGTGGGTGGCATGAGGACATGCCCAGGAGGCTTGAGCTGGCAGGCAGTGGCAGATTTATCCCGGGCGGGGGGTAGTCCTTTCTGTCCCAAGATTCAGATCCATGTAGAAAAGCTGCAAATGCAGAGACCACATAGTGAAGGGACACTGTGCTGCACCTGTAGTAATGGTAGAAGCATTAACTCTGCTGCTAAATGCAGGTGGTCTTTCAATTAGCAATTGCTCATGGAGAGCAGGGACAGCCCTGGGAGGAAATATTTCATCTTTGCTGCTGCGGGCTATTGCTGGATAGTGGGCCAAGGCCAGCATCTGGTTTGCTACTAAAAAGCCACCTCTCCCCTTGCATTCAGCTGCTGCACACATTCATTTGCTTGAGGCTCTGAGTTCCTAACGAGCCCAGGCTGCAGGCCAAGCTGGGAGAAGCCGGCCCAGAGCCGTGGGGCACTCTGTGTCTAGCAGTCTCCCTCAGGAATGCTACTAGGACTTGAGTGCAGCACAGTTCCTTGCTCCAGGGAGCCATGTGATGCAGAGTGGGCAGGATGACAAGGCTCCTTCCCCAGACCCTGGACTCTAGCTCACTGCAACTGGCTGGTGCTTAACTAGAAGCTCTGTTTGGATTTGGTACTAGGAGTTCTGCCCTGTTGGAGCTGTGCTCAGGCTCCGCACAGTGACTCAGAACTATCTTCCTAAATCAAACTTTTGTTAATTGGAACAGTGGGAATAAAGCAAAGCAGCCAATGAAAAGGGCTTTCAAAGAGGTGGTCTCCAGCATGTCTGTCTTCTGCAGAGTCCTTCATGCTCCTGTAAAGATCTAGGCAGGGCCTCCATATCCCAGCACCTGGGGGCCTGGGTCCTTCTCCTTGCTTGAAGGAATGTGTCCTCTTAGACCTAGTCGGGATCTTTATTCAGTCAAACTTGGATCTCCCTGGGGCAAACCCATCCAGTGAGCATATCGGGGGTCTGAAATAGAACTCCAAAGTGACTGACTCTTGCATTGCCTCTTATGTGTCACTAGGTGGGTGGCTCACTTGAAACATCAGGTTGCCTTCCTGTTTGTTTCTCCAGTGACCCTCAATAAGACGAAACCAATGTTTCGAGGCAGCAGACAGCCCAGTGGCCAAGTCACATATTCGCAAGCAGGCCTGTTGATTGCCCTAGGGCTGAACAGACAATGGGCCTTCTGCGACCTCTTGAGGTCCCTTCCTGTTCTATCAAAACAAAAAGGCAGGCCGGTAGCACTTTAAAGACTAACAAAATAATTTATTAGATGGTGAGCTTTCATGGGACAGACCCACTTCTTCAGACCATAGCCTTACCAGAACAGACTCAATGTTTAAGGCACTGAGAACCAAAAATTGTTATCAAGGTGACAAATCAGAAAAATTGTAATCAAGGTGGGCAAATCAGAAGAGCAGAGGGGTGGTGGGGGTGTCAAGAGTCAGATAAAGCAAAGTATGTAAAACAGTTCTTATAATGGGCCAGGTAATTGCCGTCCCGGTTCAAACTACGTTAATGTGTTGAATTTGAATATAAAAGAGAGCTCCCCATTCTCTGTTTGTATGCAATAGTTAAAGTTTCTTTTCAGTAAAACACAGACTTTCAGGTCATTGACAGAATGGCGCACTCCATTAAATTGCTGGCTGACAGGTTTGTGTATGAGGAGTTTTTTTATATCTGTGTTGCGTCCATTTTTTCTGTGTTGAAGAGCGTTTACCATTTGTCCCATATACATAGTATGTGGGCATTATTGGCACATGCTGGCATATATGATGTTAGTTGAGGAACATGAGAATGTGCCTGTGATTCTGTGAGTAACCTGGTTAGGTCTAGTGATGGTATCTTCAGAATAGATACATGGACAAAGTTGCAATGGGGCTTGTTGCAAGGAAAAGTTCCAGGACTGGTATTATTGTGGTATAGCCTGTGGTTGCTGGTGAGAATCCTTATAAGGTTGGGTGGTTGTCTGTAGGAGAGAACAGGCCTGTCACCTAGGGCCTTCTGGTGTGTGGCCCTTGTAGGTCTTTAATGATATGTTACAGTGGTTTGAGTTGCGGGCTGTAGGTAACGACCAGTGGTGTACTGTTTTTGGTTTTTTTGGTCCTATCTTGGAGTAGCTGGTCTCTGGGTATTCGTCTGTCTCTGTCCATTTGTTTTTTTTATTTCTCCTGGTGGGTAATTCAGGTTTATGAATATTTGGTAGAGATCTTGTAATTTTTGGTCTCTGTCAACAGGATCAAAGCAAATGAAATTGTACCTAAGGGCTTGACTGTAAACAGTGGATCTCGTGTGTGCAGGATGGAAGCTAGAAGCACGTAGGTAAGTATAGTGATCAGTGGGTTTCTGGTAGAGTGTGGTACTGATCAGGCCATCCTTGATTTGTACTGTAGTGTCCAGGAAATGTATTCCTTGCGTGGAATGGTTGAGGCGTAAGTTGATGGTGGGGTGCAGATTGTTAAAGTCTCTGGGGAATTCTTCTAGAGTCTCTGTACCATGGGTCAAAATCATAAAGATGTCATCAATGTATCATAAGCAAACGAGGGTACTAGGGGATGAGAGCTGATGAATCGTTGTTCCAGGTCAGCCATAAATATATTAGCATATTGTGGGGCCATGCGGGTGCCCACAGCAGTTCCACTAATCTGGAGCTACAAATTATCCCCAAATCGGAAATAATTGTGGGTGAGAACAAAGCTACAGAGGTCAGACACCAGACTGGCTGTGGTGACGTCAGGGATGGTATTCCTGATCGCTTGTAATCCATCTTCATGTAGAATATTAGTGTAGAGAGCCTCTACGTCCCTGGTGGCAAATATGGTGTTGTCAGGAAGTTTTCTGATGTTTTGTAATTTCCTGAGGACGTCAGTGGTATGTGGGAGGTAGCTGGTGTTCTAGCTAGTTCTAGCATTCTACGATTCTACGACATAGTCCTCCTGACAGTTGGACAGTGCTGTACCTGTGCTTCTGGCATCTGGCAAACCATTGCTGCCTCTGCTGCTGGCATGTTCCCTGTTTTTTGCCCAGCCAGTGAGCAATACATTGTACATGCACCATCAGTAAAACCAGACCAAACCAAAAAAAACCTAGCTATAATATATATCTATATCTATATCTATATCTATATCTATATCTATATATATTTAAAAAGTTGCCATGGGCATAATTACTGCAGCCAGGACTGGGTAGGCATTTTAGAACTCACTGCTCAACAAACTAAAAGTGTAAGAGAAATAAAATTATGAGAGTGTAGAGACCAATCAAAACCCTAAACTAACAGGCGTGAAGAGAAGAAAGTGACAAGAAGTAACAACTACCATAATACAAATATGTTTTGGGATGTGAGTGTTAGACTGTGTGCGAGAGACAGAGAGCGACAAGGCAGAGAGTGTGAGTGTGTGTGTGCGAGCGAGAGACATGTACGCACAGGACCGAGAGAGAGGCTGTGGGCTGCTGGGGAAATCAAGGCAGACAGGCACTCGCATGGCTCACCAAAACTGCATGCAGCAAGCTCTGTCCTCCTGAGGCAGTAGTTGGCTCTGTACCCTCACCCCTTGTGAGAGATGGGGTACAGAGGCAGGGGAGACACCTGGACAGCTGCACCCTCCCCTGTTCTGCACTGCTAGGGTGAGGGTCCCTGGAGCAGTTGCTGCTAGACTGAGCAATGTGGGGGAGGGGCACCTGAACACATGCAATCATAGGGTTGGAAGAGACCTCAAGAGGCTATCAAGGCCAACCCACTGCTTAAAGGAGGACCTATCACAACTAAATCTTCCCAGTTAGGGCTCTCTCAAGCCAGGACTTCCACCACCCCTCTTGGTAACATATTCCAGGGCTTCACCACCCTCCTACTGAACTAGTTTTTCCTAATATCCACCCTAGACCTCCCCCACTGCATCTTGAGACCATTGCACCTTGTTCTGCCATCTGTCCTCTGCTAATCAGCCAGGCACTACTTGAATCATTCCTGCACTGCTGGAGCCCCCTGGCAATTACCCCTTTTGTCCCCCGTCCATGGGCTTGGTCATAAATTATTAGAGAGCAGACCCTGGTCCATCCCAGGCAGTACAGCTACTTCTGCATGCTGGGCCTAGAAGGAAGGAGGAGGTGAGGCTGAGTGGTGGACAGACAGGAAGATCTACTGATGTTAGATGCAATGCAAGGTAGATTCACAGGCCTGGTGGGGAGGGAGAACCCTTAGCAATGGCCTGGAAGGCAGAACACCAGGCTCTTGGGATCCCTAGGGAGCTGCAGCTAATGCAAGAGCTGGACCTGTGTCTGCTCAGTGCCCTGGGCTCATAAGTCCCCACTCTGCAGAGTGGGACCCTGCTGATCTCATTTAGAAGGGAAAGGCTCAGGTCACTGCCTGGGGGTGGAGCTGTGGAGGTCCCAGCTGCCCACAGAAATTTGCGCAGTGTAATTTACAGTACAGTGTTAAAGCAGATGGGCTGTGGGGGCAGGTACCCTTCCATCACGTTAGCCTGCCCTGGCAATTTACCTGTGTGATTGTGCACAAACAGCTGCACTGGTTTAACAAGTGGTTTAACATGGCACCTTTACAGATATGTGGGCCAGAGCTTGTTAGGGGCCTGTTAGCCTGTGTAATTGAACAGGTGTGACTGATGGGGGATTATCTTTGTGCATTAACGCATCTTGCAAAGATAATTGCCCTGCACAGAGTTAATGAATCACCTTGGCAGGTGGAGGTTGTAGGGAAAGCCCACAGCCTGATTGCAAATCTAGAGGCAATTACTTTTCTAATGACACCTTACACAATTTGCAGCTCTCAGTGTCTCTTCGCTCTGTTCCTCGTCAGTGTGTGTGTCTCTGTTTAAGAATCACTGTCTCATCATTGCATTTTGGAGCTCACCTGCCAGTATCTTTCATACCTTCCTTGTCTGGGTTTTCAGTGCCTCCATCTCTCTGCTATTGATTATTTAAGCCTGTGAGACATTTTAGGGTGTGTATGTGTGTGTAAATAAATGAAAGATGCTACACAAAAGAGAGATGGATTGCACTGTTACAGGCTTTTAGGCATTTGTGTACAACGATCAATATATCAACAGCGATGGTCCAGACATGATTAAATCATGGCACATGGTCTGTGGGACATCTGTGGAAATTCCCACCCTACTACATGCATACCATCCTGGCCAGGGGCCTTTCCTGCTGCCATGCTGTCGATGGCTCTCTTCAGTTCATCCACAGTTGGTTCTTGATCCAGTTCGTCCATTACTGGTAGGAGCTCGACGGCATCGAGGGCTGCGTCAACTACAACGTTCTCGCATGAGTACAGCTCGGAGTAGTGCTCAACCCAGCGCTCCATCTGTTTGGCTTTGTCAGCGATGACTTCACCAGATTTGGATTTCAGAGGTGCCATCTTGTTCTGGGTGGGTCCTAATGCCTTCTTCATACCCTCATACATTCCTCTGAGATTACCAAAGTCGGCACAGGTCTGGATGCTGCTGCATAGCTGGAGCCAGTGGTTGTTGGCACAGCGCTTGGCTGTCTGCTGTACTGTTCTTCTGGCCACTCTAAGTGCTTGCTGGGTACTCTGGCTCGGTGAGCGTTTGTACTCCAGGAGTGCAGCACGCTTCTTTTCAATGACTGGAATCATCTCATCGGAGTTAGCTTCGAACCAGTCATTCATGTTTCTGGCTCTTCTTCCAAACACCGACAAGGCTGTGTTGTAAACTGTATCCCTCAGATGTTGCCATTTGGATGTCACATCAGCGCCCCCAGGGCCACTGCGCAGATTTTGCTGGAGGGTCTCTCTGAACTTTTCAGCTTTCTCCGAGTTTGCTATCTTTCTGGCATCAATGCGGGGCCTTCCGGCAGGTTTAGAGCAGTACACCACCAGAGGTAATCAAGTGTGCCGCAGACACACTCCTGGAACCCCTACATGAGCTACTGTGCCTGTGCTGGAAAGAGGGTGAGGTTCCACAGGATATGCGCAATGCTAACATTGTAACATTGTATGAGAACAAAGGAGACAGAAGCGACTGCAACAACTACCATGGAATCTCCCTCCTAAGCATCACTGGTAAACTGTTCGCTTGTGTCATCCTTGGCAGACTCCAGAAGATTGCTGAGAGGGTGTACCCCGAATCGCAGTGCGGATTCTGCGCAGAGAGGTCTACCGTTGACATAGTCTTCTCTCTAAGGGAGCTGCAGGAGAAGTGCAGGGAGCAGAGGAAGCCACTCTACATAGCCTTCATCGACCTGACCAAGGCCTTTGACTTGGTCAGCAGGGATGGTCTGTTCAAACGGCTCCACAAGATAGGCTGTCCTCCACGGTTACTCAAGATGATCCAGTCATTCCACAAAGACGTGAGAGGAAACATCCAATATGACGGCGCATTATCGGATGCTTTCAGAATCAGGAGCGGCATCAAACAAGAATGCGTGCTTGCTCCGACATTGTTCGGGATCTTCTTCGCACTCCTCCTGAAGCATGCCTTTGGATCTTCAACAGAGGGCATCTTGCTGCACACAAGATCTGATGGGAAACTGTTTGATCTTGCAATTCTGAAAGCTAAGTCTAAGGTGTGGGAAGTCCTCATCGGAGACATGCTGTTCGCAGATGATGCTGCTGTAGTGTCTCACGCAGAAGACCAGCTTCAAAAACTACTGGATCAGTTCTCCAAAGCGTGCAAGGACTTTGGGCTTACCATCAGCCTAAAGAAGACAAACATACTCGGTAAGGATGTTGCTGAATCCCCATCAATCAGCATTGACAACTATACATTAGAGTTCGTCCACAAGTTCGTTTACCTCGGGTCCACCATCACTGACACCCTGTCGTTGGACACTGAGCTAAATAGGAGGATCGGAAAAGCGGCCACAACTCTGTCCAGATTCAGCAAGAGAGTGTGGAATAACAACAAGCTGTACACTCACACCAAAATGGAAGTCTACAGAGCCTGCATCCTCAGCACCCTCCTTCATGGCAGCGAGACTTGGACCCTGTATGCCCGCCAGGAAAAAAGGCTGAATGTCTTCCACTTGCGCTGCCTCAGGCGCATCCTTGGACTATCATGGAAGGACAGAGTGACCAACACCGCCGTCCTTGAGCAAGCTGGAATCCCAACCATGCACACCCTCCTCAGGCAGCGTCGGCTCCGCTGGCTTGGCCACGTCCACAGGGAATGATAGAAGGATTCCAAAAGATATCCTGTATGGTGAGCTAGCCTCTGGCAAAAGACCTCCCGGACGCCCCCAGTTGTGCTACAAAGATGTCTGCAAGAGAGACCTCAGAGAGGTAGACATCGAGCTGGACAACTGTAAAGAACTAGCAGACAACTGCAGCAGATGGAGGCAGGGGTTACACAAGGGCCTTCAGAAGGGCGAGATGAAGATCAGACAGCTAGCAGAGGAGAAGCGAGCACACAGAAAGCACACTAAGGACTTGCCAGACACCCACCACATCTGCAAGAGATGCAGCAAGGACTGTCACTCTCGTGTGGATCTTCATAGTCACATTAGACGCTGTAAATGAAGTCCTCAATTGAAACTATAAAGGGCGCGATCCATAGTCTGTGCAGACTGAAGGATGCCTACTAATACATGCATGCAGGCACAAACAGGTGGATGTACTCATGAGCATGCTCATCCCATTCAGAGACCATGATCTGGTTCTTTTAGAAGAGGAACAGGTGCTGGCTTCTTTTGGGTGCGTGCCAGCAACTTCTCAGGTGCTGCCCGGGGTCAGCAGCGTGGTCTGCAACTGAGGTTGACTAAACCTCCTGGAGAGCTGGTTTATGAACCATTCTTGTGTGACTGCCTGGTGGAGATATCTGGTCTGCTCAGAATTCTGCAGAGCCTCTGAGCGAAGGGAGTGAATGTTCTTTTCTTAGCACAAAGGGCAGATGCTTTTTTTTGCCACATCTGGAGCAGACCAGTGATGTAGCTTGTCCAGGTACACCTAATTGCAGATTCCTCAAAATAGTGTCCTAACCCAGAAGGTGTGGCGGAAATATTTGTGGATCCCAGCAGCTGATCGACTTATCCTCTGAATGCACAGCATGAAGGAGACTTGAGTTCCATTCCCACCTCTGTAACTGGCTTGCTGGGTGACCTGGGGCAAGTCATGGCTGTGCCCATGCCTCAGTTTCCCCATCTGTGTAATGAAGTCAGTGATACTGCTGTCCTTTGTAAAGCAATCTGCTGACAAACAGACCTATGCACAATCTTAGTGTTACAATGTAATCAGCCCTTGTCCTCCCAACCCAAGTGAGGGTCATTGCAGTTGACATGACGGTTACATTTACCAGTCTTGCTGTGGTGATTTCAAATTGAATTTTGCATGTGCATTGAATAGTTGAACAGCTAGTTCCTGGTGAGCAGCGGGAGCATTGCAGATGTGCTCCTGTCTCGTGGATGGATCCAAATTACTATACAACTTTCAATGTGAGTTTCACAGTCCTCACAGCAGTTACAACACTGAGTTTCCCCTGAATGACTTATGTCAGCATCTAACATCCAAAGCACCCAGCGTGCTCTGTTCCTGCACTGGTTCCAATCCACATGCAGCAGTCACTTTACTTGTGGCTGACAGACAGAGGCTTCTAGGCTTCGTCTACACTTTCATTCCTCTTTCGAAAGAGGCACGCAAATAAGGGAAATTGAAAATGCAAATGAAGTGCAGATTTACCTATCGTGTACCTCATTTGCATCTACTCCTTTTGAAAGAAGAAAAGCAATGTAGACGCTGCTCTTTCGAAGATGGGGTTTACTTTTGAAAGATCAGCGTCTACACTGCTTTTCTTCTTTCGAAAGAAGCTCTTTCAAAAGAGGAATATGCAAATGAGGTGCCAGTTATGTAAACCTGCACCTCTTTTGCATGCCTCTTTCGAAAGAGGAATGCAAGTGTAGACGCACCCCGTAGGGTGGAAGCTGGCAGCTGATTTATGTGAGTGTAGTGAGTCAGTATGGCCTCCTGCAGACCCGGAGGCAGGGGAAGCTGTGCAGAGGTCCTGGTGGGCGGGGCCAGAGTCAGGAGACCAGAGGCCCGCCCCTCAGAGGGCGGGGCCAGGGGCTAGAAGAGCCAAAGGCGGGACCCAGGAACCAGTCGGGGCTGGGCCTCCGGGCAGGGAGGACGTGCCTGCACGAGCTCCTCGGGGCCGAAGGGAGAGGGCCTGCAGCCGCCTGGCCAGGCCGGAGGAGCAGGCCCCCAGAGGCTCCACGCAATCCCGGGTCCGTATGTCCCAAGGAGACTACCCGGACTTCCCGGACCTACCAGGGCCTTCCCGCCGGCGGAGACCCCCCGCCTTGGAAGAGGCCCTGGGAGCGGGCTGCCCCAGAGTCCCGGCGGATCCTTACAGCACTCAGACCCAGGACCGCCCTGCGTCTCCTGTATTGCTGCCGCCTGACTACCCTACCGACGTTGTTATGGACGATTGGCCGGAGCCCCCAAAGGCGGATGACCCAGAGGAGACCGACCTAGGAGGACCCCTTGACCAGATGGACTGGGACCTGCCGCCAACAGAGGGTGAAGTAGGAAGTGGCCCGGGGAACGTTGCTCACGAACCAATGGCAGTGTGTTGCGGTCTGGATCCCCACTGCCAGGGTTGCATGTGAGCGACCCCCAGGGCCCCGGGCCGGGTCGCAGTGGAGTGGGAGGGCCTGCGACCCCCTACCCCCCTCCCTGACAGGGCCAGCCCCCGCTGAGCCTGTCTGTAAACCCTTGTGTTGCTGCCCTGACCCAAACTGAGGGCTGGGCCGGTGTTTACCCTTGTGTTGCTGCCCCGCCCCAAACTGAGGGCTGGGCTGGTGCTTAACTCTTGTGAACTGCTGCCCCGCCCTGGACTGAGGGCTGGGCCCAGAACTATACAACTCTTGTGAACTGCTGCCCCGCCCTGGACTGAGGGCTGGGGCCTGTACGGTGGTAGCGGTGAGCCGCTGACTGCCCCCTCTTTTGTTGCCGCCCGCCCTAGACCAAGGGGCTGGGCGTCGCGGGATGTGTTACAGTGAGGCAGTGATATTACACTTGTTTTATATTATTTACAAGGCATCTGTTCTCCACCCACAACAACCTGCCCCGTACGTGGGAGGTCCTCTGATAGACAGTCCCAGAAGTCTCAGGGCATGAGCTTAGTGTATGTCTGCAATGCAGTGGAAGCCCAGGGTTTGAATGTGTACTGCTAATCCTGGCCTCCTGGAAGTGGAGGGTCTGAGTTAAGCTGGGACCCAGGATTCAAGCACTATTACTTTACAGTGTAGACACAGCCCCACTGGACATGTGCTCTGGGAGTCAGCCAGCATCATCTCTCACTTTGCCCTCTGGACAATCAAGTTTCTTGGCCAGTCAGATTTTTCCCACAGTGCCCCACAAACAGGGGATGGACACATTTGATGCAGCACCAAACAAGTCTGGGGTTTGGATGGATCGACTTGAGTCTACACAATGTGGGATAGGGACCCAGGGTTCACCAGTTTCTAACCTGGGCTTGTGAATGAGTGCAGGCGCTCAAGCCCTAAGGTAACAATGCAATGTAGACAGACCCTTAGCAACCAACAAATTTTGTGGAACTCTTCAGCTGTAGGTCTTGAACTCTGGGTAGTGTTTTGACACAAGCTTAAACCATCCAACTCTGTGGGGTCCTATGACTCTACCCTACAGAGTTATTCTGGAATATTTTATTCTGGAGTTATTATTCCAAAATAAGATATTCTGGAACAATGCGTCCACACTACATGGAACCCCCAGAATAAGAAAAAATTATTTCAGAATAGCATGTCCACACACAATAGAGACTATTTCAGATTAGAGCCCCTGGAAGCATAGAACCCCTAGCTGCATCTACACTAGCAAGTTATTTTGGAAAATCTGGCCCTTTTTTGAAAGAAAACATGGCACATCTACACACAAAATGTGCTGTTCCGATCCGAAATCAAAAAGCACGTCTCTTCTTCTGGAAGCCCTCTTCTGCTCCTGGTTTAGGAAGAATGCCTCCTTTTGAAAGCTTCTTTTGAAAAAAATAACATGTAGACACTCCGTGGGCCCTTTTTTGGAAAAAGCAGTCCTCATGGTGCTGGATTTTTCAATCCCTGGCTTGTTCTTTTGAAAGAGTGGGGGCTGAGTGGATTGATCTTTTGATTTGCTTTTTTGTTTGTGGTTGCACTCTTTCGAAAGAAGTATTTTCAGAAGAACTCTTCCGGAAGAGCTTCTTTTGAAGGATCGCTGTAGTGTAGACATAGCCCCTTTCTCTACACATCAGTTTTATTTCAGAATAATACATTCCGGAATAGCTTATTTCAAAATAGACCCCATTCCATGTCCATACAACACCTATTCCGAAATACCTATTTTGGATTAGGTGCTATTCCTTGTAAAATGAAGTTTACAGAATTCAAAATGGCTATGTCTATATTTGCATTCCTCTTTTGAAAGAGGAATTAAAATGAGGGAAATTGAAAATGCATATGAGGCACTGGCTACGTCTACACTAGCCCCAAACTTTGAAATGGCCACACAAATGCCCATTTCGAAGTTTACTAATGAAGTGCTGAAATGCATATTCAGCTCTTCATTAGCATGCGAGCGGCCGCGGCACTTCGAAATTGATGTGCCTCGCCACTGTGTGTCTCGTCCCAACGGGGCTCCTTTTTGAAAGGACCCCGCCTACTTTGAAGTCCCCTTATTCCCATGAGCTCATGGGAATAAGGGGACTTTGAAGTAGGTGGGGTCCTTTCGAAAAGGAGCCCCGCTGGGACGAGCCGCGCCGCGGCAAGGCACGTCAATTTCGAAGTGCTGCGGCCGCCCACATGCTAATGAAGCGCTGAATATGCATTTCAGCACTTCATTAGTAAACTTGGAAATGGCCATTTGTGTGGCCATTTCGAAGTTTGGGGCTAGTGTAGACACGGCCACTGAGTTACATATCTTGCTCTTCATTTGCATAAAATATTAGGAATAAGGGTTCTTCTAAAAACAGGGTTTATTGTCGGAAGAGCCATGTCTACACTGCTTTTTTTCTTCCAAAAGAATCTCTTTCAAAAAGTGCTTATGCAAATGAGGCATGAGATATGCAAATCAGTGCCTCATTTGCATTTTTGATTTCCTTCATTTTCATTTCTCTTTCAAAAGAGGAATGCAAGTGTTGATGTAGCCAATAAGCCGTCAGCTATTTCAAATTTTTTTCAAAATAGCAGTTTTGCTGTGTAGATGCTCATGCAGTTGTTTTGGATAGCGGCTGTTATTCCGAAATAACTTTGCTGTGAAGACATACCCTCTTGGTACTGGCTTAGCATGAGATGTGTGCAGTAGATAGCAGCTACAGTTACACTACAGTGATCTATTGACAGAAGTTATCATCAGATGAGATTTCCTGACAAAACTCCTGTCAACAGAGTGTATCTACACACAAAAGCCAATTGGGAGAGCGCTCAGCTTGGCAGACAGAGGGGCCAGACTGCCCGGCTGCCCTCTTGACAAAATCGGCACCTGGAAGCACAGCAGACAGGGCTGCCCATTGTTCTGGATGCCCTGTCTGTCAGCAGAAGGCCCCCCAGAGCACCCTGACAACTTTTGTGTCAACAGAATCTATCGATAGCAGTGTTTAGCCTTACGGTGGAGAGGCAGAATGCTGCCAGCAAAGGTGCTGAGTTTTGTTGATAAACAGTCGGCAAAACGCATCTTGTGTGTGGATGTTTCACCAGTTTTGTGACAGTTTTGTTTTGCAGACTCCTGTCCTTCAACGACTGGGTTGTGGGCATCACTGACAGGGCACTTTTTAAAAACTAGATTTATTTAGCATTTTTCCTGAGGGTGGGGGTAAGCTCTTCTTTTCACCATCCTTCCTTTGTTTGCTACCTTTGCAGTTACTTTTTCTTTGTCAAGTGCCTGACACCTTCCTGCTAAGAGCAATAGGGAGCCTGGGACAGTGCAGGAAGCAAGACCCAGCCTGACAGTTGCAGAGATATGAGAGAGCCAGGGACAGAGTGAGGAAATGGCACTTCAGTGTCTTAAAGCCACTTGTACAACTGAAGCAGCTGCAGGAGTCTCTCTAGCTCTATTCCTGTTCAGAGCCACCTGGGTTTCTACAAGTTCACCACTTAACCCTGCAGCTATTTGCAAACATGAAGCCAGGGCATGTGCTATTCAGCCAGCTAAATGCAATAGAGCAGGAGCTGTTTTGACAGACTTGCTGTGGCCAAGTGAGTCAGAGGCAGATCCTAGTAGTTAGCAAGACTGGAGAAAGCACCTGACTTCTGTGAGCAAAGGTTGTGTGTGGAAGTGAAACCATTTCAGCCTGTGAGGGATAGAGAGAAGAGGATGCAGGAGGGTCCTGAACTCATCTCCCAGCTGTTGGAAAAAGCTGCTAAGGCTGCACTGTGCCTTTGCTGATGAGGATGGGGGCATGTGGCCCAGAGCTAAGAGTTTGAACTGTTAGTTTCCCAGGGGCTATCTGGCACTGCAGGAACTAGTTCTCTGATTATGGAGGTGGTGCTAGGGGCTAGGGCAGGTATGTCTGTATCTAACCTGACCCTGGGGCTAGGGTTGCCAGATTTTTGGGGAGGGTTTGCAGGACGGGCAGTCCCAACCAAGGGATCCCTGGCCGGGAGCAGGGCAGGGGGATCCTGGCAGCCCCACAGCTGGGAGTCTGCTACAGCTGGGAGGCAGAGAGACCCAGCTGGCTCCCAGCAACAGGGCTACTGGGGTCTCCCCCTCCCCCAGCAGGGGATTCTGCCACTGGGACTTCCAACAGGGCTCAGCCCCCCCAGCCATGGGGCTGCTGGGTTCCCCTCCATATCTCCGCAGGGGCTACTGCAGCTGTGAGCTGGCTGGGGCCCGGATCCCTACCAGCAGCCCCAGCTGTGGGAACCCTGGGCAGGGCTGGGAATGTCTATGACAAGTCCCACGTCCTGCCCCGTGGGACATTTCAGTGTATATGTGGCATGCGGGACTTGTCATAGAGATTTGGGACTGTTCTGCACATTGTGGGATTTCTGGCAACCCTAAGCCCTGCTAGGGTTAATGCAACATTGCATGTGTGACCGTGGGCTGGAAATGGCTCTGCCTGAGCTGTTTCAGGTGACTTTTACACTGAGGTGTTTGAACTAACCCACTTGCTATGGAGAGGGGGCAGTGCCCACACCACTGCCTACCCAGATGCACCTCTGATCATGCCCACATTCCTAGTGCAGTGCACAGTATAGCAGGGTGGTTTGGTCAGACAGCAGGCCTAGTGGTCTGGGCTTCTGACTCCAGTCTTTCTAACAATTCATGGTGTCCTGGCCCTCAGGGGGAGGTCACAGCTAAAGTAGCCTCTTCTCTGGTGACCTCCTAGCTCTGCTCTCCTTAGGCCAGGAGTCAGAGCTCCAGGGTGGGTATATGTCAGTACATCACGATATTAATCATTTTCATATGGGTGTAAATCATCTTCATACAACTGCTGTATTAAGTCTCCATATATAACCTTCATTTTCATGTAACCGTATCTTAAGTCTTTTGTTGTATATCTCCTTATTAAGTCCTTTTATATAGAAACTTTTTATGACTTTGTCTTAAGTCTTTTATATTAAGTATGGTAAAGAAAATGTCTTTATATGAGACTAGATCTCTCCCCTTTTACTTAATTGCCCAGTTGTGTGAATGAGATGTGAATGGATAAGGCATCTGACAAAGTGGGTCTTTGCCCATGAAAGCTAATGCTCCAATATATCTGTTAGTCTATAACAGTGGTTCTTAACCTTTACTGAAGCCTGCACCCCTTATCAAAAATCAAAAATGGAGATGGAGGGGCAATACACTCTTAAATGCATATTAAATGTATGTAAAATAGTTTTATGTTATTACTCACCACAAATAGTAGTACAGTAGGCATACAAAAATACGCAAGAACTACCCAGAAATTTTGCAGTTTTGCTATGGAGGTAAACTGTAACCGACGCGCAAACAGTTAGTGGCTAACTGAATTCATACACGTGTTTAATGAAACAAAGTATAGCTGTGTCTACACGTGCATGCTACTTCGAAGTAGCGGCACTAACTTCGAAATAGCGCCCGTCGCGGCTACACGCGTCGGGCGCTATTTCGAAGTTAACTTCGACGTTAGGCGGCGAGACGTCGAAGTCGCTAACCTCATGAGGGGATCGGAATAGTGCCCTACTTCGACGTTCAACGTCGAAGTAGGGACCGTGTAGACGATCCGCGTCCCGCAACGTCGAAATTGCCGGATCCTCCATGGCAGCCATCAGCTGGGGGGTTGAGAGATGCTCTCTCTCCAGCCCCTGCGGGGCTCTATGGTCACCGTGGGCAGCAGCCCTTAGCCCAGGGCTTCTGGCTGCTGCTGCGGCAGCTGGGGATCCATGCTGCAGGCACGGGGTCTGCAACCAGTTGTCGGCTCTGTGTATCTTGTGTTGTTTAGTGCAACTGTGTCTGGAAGGGGCCCTTTAAGGGAGCGGCTTGCTGTTGAGTCCGCCCTGTGACCCTGTCTGCAGCTGTGCCTGGCACCCTTATTTCGATGTGTGCTACTTTGGCGTGTAGACGTTCCCTCGCAGCGCCTATTTTGATGTGGTGCCACGCAACGTTGAAGATGAACATCGACGTTGCCAGCCCTGGAGGACGTGTAGACGTTATTCATCGAAATAGGCTATTTCGATGTTGCTACATCGAAATAAGCTATTTCGATGTTGGCTTCACGTGTAGACGTAGCCTATATGTACTTACGTGCCTGTGCTTGATTTGTGTTTTCAATGAGTTTTCTTCTAAAAAATCTGGCATGTCTTGCACTCTCAGAAAGGGCATCACACACCCCCAGAGGGTGCGTGCACCCTAGGTTAAGAACCACTGGTCTATAAGGTAGCACAGGACTTCTCATTGTTTTTGCAGATCCAAACTAACAGGGTTACCCCTCTGATGGAAAAGGCATAAGAACATAAGAATGGCCATACTGGGTCAGACCAAAGGTCCATCCAGCCCAGTAGACTGTCTGCCAACAGTGGCCAGTGCCAGGTGCCGCAGAGGGGGTGGACCGAAGACAATGATCAAGCAATTTGCCTCCTGCCATCCATCTCCAGCCTCTGACAATCAGAGGCCAGGGACACCATTCCTACCCGTGGCTAATAGCCTTTTATGGACCTAACCTCCATGAATTTACCTAGAAATAATAATAACTGGAGATACACATCTCCCAGAACTGGAAGGGACCTCAGGAGGTCATCTAGTCCAGTCCCCTGGCCTCTTGGCAGGACCAAGCACCCTCCCTGGTATCTATTTGCTGCCATCCCTAAATTGCTTCCTCATGGATGGAGCTCACAACCTGGGTTTAGGCAGCCAATGCTCAAACCACTGAGCTATCCCTCCCACCATGACATGGCATGACAAGCAAGCGCCTCCAGCAACAGTTGCAATGGTTGGGAAGGGGGTGGAAGTCAGATTCAAGGACAATAAGACCTGTGAAGTGGGTTCATTAAAAGAAGACTGGACATATCCAGGGCCCAGTGAGTCAGCAGCAAGCACCTGTTTTGCAAGGCTCCTCTTTGAAGTGTAGCAGCATTAAGACAACATCCAGAAGGCACCACAGATTTTGTATATGCATAAACTAATGCATGACTAATTACTATAAATCTGCATAAGAGGGAAGTGGCTGTAAATTTAGGGAATCTTGCAGAGGGCCGCCAGGTCTCTTATCAGCATTTGTAGCACTGATCCAGATTAGCAGAAGCCCAGCTCCAGCCCTTTCCTATTTAACTTGTCTGATCAGTGAAGCTAGGGGGGAGCAACTAGCTGGTAACAAGAAGACAGAGTGTGCTTGTGTGTGAGTGCATGACTGTGATATATCATACGTATATGCTAAAGTAGTGTTTGAGACCTGTGTTACCAATGAAGATGGCATTTTGCCTTATTCCCCTGCAAAAGGTCCTGCATAATTCTTCTAAGGACAATAGGTAGGGGGACCTGGGCCTTCCCTAGTCAGTAGGTCCCAGCCTAGGCAGTAGTACAAGAAGGCCTATTTTTGGTTGGTCCCTTGCTCAACTTCCCCGGGCCACTTCTTACACACTCTACACCTCAGTTTGGGGTGTGGTCGTAATTGACTTCACAGAATCACAGAATCATAGGGCTGGAATGAACCTCAAGAGGTCATCTAGTCCAGTCCCCTGCTTCAAGCAGGATCAACCCTTACTAAGTCATCCCAGCCAGGACCTCGACCAGCCGGGACTTAACAACCTCAAGGGATGGAGAATCCACCACCTCTCTAGGCAACGCATTCCAATGCTTCACCACCCGTCTGGTGAAGTAGTTTTTCCTAATATCTAACCTACACCTCTCCCTCTTCAACTTCTGACCATTACTCCTTGTTCTGCCATCTGACACCACTAAGAACAGTTTCTCCCCCTCCTTTTTAGAGCTCCCCTTCAGGAAGTTGAAGGCTGCCATCAAATCACCTCTAAGTCTTCTCTTTTGTAAACTAAAAAAGCCCAAATCCCTCAGCCTATCCTCATAGGTCTTGTGCTCCAGACCCTTAATCATTTTTGTTGCCCTTCGCTGAACCTGCTCCAGCTAATCCACATCCTTTTTATACTGGGGGGCCCAAAACTGGACATAATATTCCAGATGTGGCCTCACCAGTGCCGAATAAAGAGGAATAACTACTTCTCTAGATCTGCTTGAAAAGCTCCTCCTAATGCACCCCAGTATGCCGATAGCTTTCTTGGCTACAAGGACATACTGTTTACTCATATCCAGCCTTTCATCCACCATAACCTCTAGGTCCCTTTCCATCATACTGCTGCTGAGCCAGTTGGTCCCCAGCCTGTAACAATGTTTGGGATTCTTCCGCCCCAGGTGTAGGACTCTACACTTCTCCTTATTGAACCGCATCAGATTTCTTTTGGCCCAGTCCTCCAATTTATTCAGGTCCCTCTGGATTCTCACTCTACCCTCCAACATATCTACCTCTCCCCCTAGTTTTGTGTCATCTGCAAACTTTTTCTAGATAGCTCAGAACTTGTTTCTTTCCCACAGATGGCTGCCCTCCACCTTCCCATACTGCATCATCTAGGACTGTCCTGGGGAAGTCGACTTTGTGAAGACTGAGGCAAAAAAAGCATTGAGTACTTCAGCTTTTCCTGCATCATCTGTCACTAGGTTACTTCCCTCATCCAGTAATGGCCCCACACCTTCTCTGATAACCTGTCTATTGTTCACATGCCTGTAGAAACCCTTCTTGTTACTCTTCACATCCTTAGCCAGCTGCACTTCCAATTGTGCTTTCGCTTTCCTGATTACTGCCTGGCATTCTCCAGCCGTATGTTTAAACTCCTCCTTAGTCAGCTGTCCATGTTTCCATTTCTTGTATGCATCCTTTTTGAATTTAAGCTGACTAAGGATTTCCCTGTTAAGCCAAGCTGGTTGCCTACCATGTTTGCATTTTTTACTACACAGCGGGATTGTTTGTTCCTATGCCTTCAGTAAGACTTCTTTAAAATACTTCCAGTTCTCTTCAACTCTTTTCCCCTTCATCTTCATTTCCCAAGGGATCCTGCTCATCCGGGCTACGTCTACACGTGAAGCCTACATCGAAGTAGCTTATGTCAATGTAGCAACATCGAAATAGGCTATTTCGATGAATAACGTCTACACGTCCTCCAGGGCTGGCAACGTCGATGTTCAACTTCGACGTTGCGCAGCACCACATCGAAATAGGCGCTGCAAGGGAATGTCTACACGCCAAAGTAGCACACATCGAAATAAGGGTGCCAGGCAAAGCTGCAGACAGGGTCACAGGGTGGACTCAACAGCAAGCCGCTCCCTTAAAGGGCCCCTCCCAGACACAGTTGCACTAAACAACACAAGATCCACAGAGCCTACAACTGGTTGCAGACCCTGTGCCTGCAGCATGGATCCCCAGCTGCAGCAGCAGCAGCCAGAAGCCCTGGGCTAAGGGCTGCTGCCCACGGTGACCATAGAGCCCCGCAGGGGCTGGAGAGAGAGCATCTCTAAACCCCTCAGCTGATGGCCGCCATAGCGGACCCCGCTATTTCGACGTTGCAGGACGTGGATCATCTACACGGTCCCTACTTCGACGTTGAACGTCGAAGTAGGCTACGTCTACACGTGCCCCAAACTTCGAAATGGCCAAGCAAATGGCCATTTCGAAGTTTACTAATGAAGCGCTGAAATGCATATTCAGCGCTTCATCAGCATGCGGGCGGCAGCTGCGCTTCGAAATTGACGCTCCTTGCCGCCGCGCGTCGCGTCCAGACGGGGCTCCTTTTCGAAAGGATGCCGCCTACTTCGAAGTCCCCTTATTCCCATGAGCTCATCATATCCCGGCTGCGTCTACACGTGCACGCTACTTCGAAGTAGCGGCAGTAACTTCGAAATAGCGCCCGTCACGTCTACACGTGTTGGGCGCTATTTCGAAGTTGAAATCGACGTTAGGCGGCGAGACGTCGAAGTCGCTAACCCCATGAGGGGATGGGAATAGCGCCCTACTTCGACGTTCAACATCGAAGTAGGGACGTGTATACGATCCGCGTCCCGCAACATCGAAATAGCGGGGTCCTCCATGGCGGCCATCAGCTGGGGGGTTGAGAGATACTCTCTCTCCAGCCCTTGCGGGGCTCTGTGGTCACCGTGTGCAGCAGCCCTTAGCCCAGGGCTTCTGGCTGCTGCTGCTGCAGCTGGGGGTCCGTGCTGCATATACAGGGTCTGCAACTAGTTGTTGGCTCTGTGTATCTTGCACTGTTTAATGAAAGTGTGTCTGGGAGGGGCCCTTTAAGGGAGCGACTTGCTGTTGAGTCCGCCCCGTGACCCTGTCTGCAGCTGTGCCTGGCTCCCTTATTTCGATGTGTGCTACTTTGCCGTGTAGACGTTCCCTTGCTGTGCCTATTTCGATGTTGGGCTGAGCAACGTCGAAGTTGAACATCGACGTTGCCAGCCCTGGAGGACGTGTAGACGTTATTCATCGAAATAGCCTATTTCGATGTCGCAACATCGAAATAAGCTATTTCGAAGTTGGGTGCACGTGTAGACGTAGCCCCCATGAGCTCATGGGAATAAGGGGACTTCGAAGTAGGCAGCATCCTTTCGAAAAGGAGCCCCGTCTGGACGCGCCGCGCGGCGGCAAGGAGCGTCAATTTCGAAGCGCGGCTGCCGCCCGCATGCTGATGAAGCGCTGAATATGCATTTCAGTGCTTCATTAGTAAACTTTGAAATGGCCATTTGCATGGCCATTTCGAAGTTTGGGGCATGTGTAGACACGGCCGTAGGGCGCTATCCCCATCTCCTGATGAGGATAGCGACTTCGACGTCTCGCCACCTAACATCGAAGTTAACTTCGAAATAGTGCCTGACGCGTGTAGCCGTGACGGGCACTATTTCGAAGTTAGTGCCGCTACTTCGAAGTAGCGTGCACGTGTAGATACGGCTCCGGTCTCATAGGGAATCAAAGTCTGCTCTTCTGAAATCAAGGGTCTGTATGTTACTGCTCAACCTTCTTCCTTCTGTCCAGATCTTGAAATCTACAATCTCATGGTCACTGCAGCCCAGGTTCCCTCCCACTTCTATTTCTTTTACTAATTCTTCCCTGTTTGTGGGCAGCAGGTCAAGCTGCGCATGGCCTCTGGTCGGTTCCTTCAGCACTTGTACCAAGAAGTTATCCCCAACATTCTCCAAAAACTTCCTAGATTGTCTGTGTGCTGATGTATTGGTCTCCCAACAAATGTCCGGATGATTAAAGTCTCCCATGAGAACCAGGGCCTGTGATTTGGAAGCTTCACTAAGCTGCCTGAAGAAAGCCTCATCTATCTCCTCTCCCTGATCTGGCGGTCTATAACAGACACCAACTACAACATCATCTCTGTTACTTCTACCTCTAAGCTTGACCCAAAGACACTCAACTGGATTTTCTCCTTCCTCATACTGGAGCTCTGAGCAATCATACTGCTCCTTCACATAGGCTACGTCTACACTAGCCCCAAACTTTGAAATGGCCACGCAAATGGCCGTTTCGAAGTTTACTAATGAAGCACTGAAATGCATCTGCTTATGGGAATAAGGGGACTTCGAAGTAGGTGGCGTCCTTTCGAAAAGGAGCCCCATCTAGACGAGCCGTGTGGCGGTGAGCCGCGTCAATTTTGAAGCGCCGCGTCCGCCCGCGTGCTAATGAAGCACTCAATATGCATTTCAGTGCTTCATTAGTAGACTTCGAAATGGCCATTTGTGTGGCCACTTCGAAGTTTGGGGCTATTGTAGACACGGCCATAGAGCGCAACTCCTCCTCCTTTTCTCCCCTGTCTGTCCTTCCTAAACAATTTATAACCGTCCATGACTGTGCTCCAGTTATGCGAATCGTCTCACCAAGTCTCTGTTATCCCAACCACCTCATACTTGTGTGACTGTGCCAGGGCCTCTAATTCTTCCTGTTTGTTCCCCAGGCTTCTGGCATTAGTGTACAAGCATCTTAGAGAAGGGGCCGATTGGCCCACTTTCTCCTCTTCACCCAGGAAACCCACTTGATTGTTCCCTCCTCCTTCCCCACTTACCTCTGGGCTTGTGTCACCTTCCCCTGGCAAACCTAGTTTAAAGCCCTCCTCACTAGGTTTGCAAGCCTGTCCGCAAAGATGCTCTTTCCTCTTTTAGTGAGGTGGATCCCATCTTTTCTCAGCAATCCCTGTTCACAAAACAGAATCCCATGGTCAAAGAAGCCAAATCCTTCCCTGCTACACCACCTACGCAACCACGCGTTTACCTCTGTGATTCGACGATCCCTCCGCGGACCCCTTTCTTCCACAGGGAGGATAGACGAGAAGACCATCTGTGCTCCGTATTCCTTGATCTTTCTCCCGAGGGTTACGTAGTCTGCCGTGATCTCATCAAAGTTGTTCTTGGCTGTATCATTGGTTCCTACATGAAGAAGTAGGAAGGGGTAATAGTCTACAGGTTGAAGAATTTTTGGCAGCGACTCTGTAATATCCCAAATTCTAGCTCCAGGCAAGCAGCAAACTTGCTGGGATTCTAGGTCCGGGCAGCAGATGGATGCCTCCATCCCTCTTAGGAGAGAATCCCTGAACACTACCACTCATCTTTTTCTCTTAGGGGTAGTGGTCATAGAACTCCCATCCCTAGGACTGTGCATCCCATGCCTTCTAAACTGTGGGGATTCTTTCAGATACCTCCCAGGGATTGTATCAGCCCCAATTATCTCTGCTGTATCACCTGTGGAGCGAGGCTGAAAGCGGTTACTTAACTCCACTGGAATTGGAGAGACTGGGACTGGTTTTCTCCTCCTGGAGGTAACATGCTTCCAGTTCTCCTCCTTGTTTTGGGAAACCTGCTGTTCCTGCAGTATTATCTGTTGTCTTCTACCCAGAAAGTCTTCACCCTCTCTGATGGACCTGAGGGTTGATATTTGTGCCTCAAGTCCTTTAACCTTCTCTTCTAAAATGGCTACCAGCTTACACTTGGTACAGAGAAAATCCTTTCTATCGTTCGGGAGAAAGGCAAACATGGCATATGACTTGCAGGTCACAACAACAGCCCTCTCAACAGCCATATCACTCTCCATTTTTTCCTTTTTCAGAAATCCCTTATTTGTTTCTAGTGCTGCCTTGAAGGGCACAAGAGAAACGCTGTATAAGAAAGGTGAAAACAGGTATGGGGCTCCTCCCAAAGGCGAACTCCCAGGCAAACTCCCTGTTACCTGCTCCTGTTCACTGCTCACAGGGTTCGCTGGGGCTGCCTTCTTATTGAGCTGCTAGCTGGTTAGGCCCGGCTCAGAGCCTTTGCCTCCAATCTAATCAGCCCTTGAAGGCCCACCTGGAAGGAAGCTCTCCCAACTCACACAAACTGCCAAACACGCTTTCCAACTGCTCCTCTCTGCAAAACAGATGCTCAGGCACACAGGCAGCTGTGCAAACTGCCCCTCACTGCAAAATGGAACAAATGCACAGACACCACAGACAGAAATTCAACCCTCCAGCTCACAGCGCAGCCCCCCAAATGCCACACTCACCTGAGCTCCTCTAGGATGCTTTCCCAGGCAAACTCCCTGTTAGCTGCTCCTGTTCACTTAAAAGTCTTCTCTTCAAAACCCAGACAATCTGGAGCCCATGCCTGCATCCCTATGGTGCCTTTGTCACTGGGGGCTGGAGAAGATTCACAGCTGGAACAGACGGGTCCCAGTGGATCCGTGAGGGGAGCCCATGCCCATCTCATAGACTCCTAGGGCTGGAAGGGACCTTAGGAGGTCATCAAGTCCAGCCCCATCTTGTGATTCTCATCTGCTCGGGCTGTTTGGGGGGGCAGGGGCTGGGCTGTCTTTGAGGGTAATGGACTCAGACTCACCCACTGGCCTCCTACTTGAAGGGAGACCCAGGAGGAGGGCAACATTCAAAAAGCATGTTCCATTGTCACCTGCACTGTCCCTGCTCTGTGGATAGACAGAGGGTTTCAGTCTCTGGGGCCATATTATGAGTATTTGTGTTACCTTAGGCTCTAGGGAGGGTTTGTACTGGGGGCTTACATTGCCATAGGCACAAATCTCAGAGGTGTGAAAAATCCAACCTCCACATCCAAGCCACCTTACCCTAGTGTAGACAGCACTATGCCAACAGGATAATTCTTCCTTTGACCTAGCTTCCTCCTCTTGGGGTAATGGATTAACTACAGGGACGGAGGACCCCTCTTCCCCTATTGGAAGAGGTTGTATCTGCACAGTGTAAATGTAGACCAGGACCTGAAGGCGCTGAACACAAACCAAAAAGTTGCTCCTTTTCCTAAAGGTGGTACTTTTAGATTGTCAGATAAGTGGGGCAGGGACCATCTTTTGCGTCTCTTAGTCCAGCACCTAGCACCATGGAATCCTAGGCATTCCCATAATTCACCCAGTAACTCTGCACAATGAAGCCCCAGTCCACGACTACCTTACGTAGCCTCTCCCCAACTTGGCATGGTCTGGATGTTGCTGACATAGTTAAAGGGAAGCCCTCTGTGGCCAGCTTTCACTTGGGGCCTGCTCACTAGGAAGCGCGCTCAGTCTTTTCTTGTTCCCTCCCCCGCCCTTGTTAATCAGCAAGAAGAAAATCTCTCCAGCGCAGATATACTGATGTTCAGTCATTATCTTTCAATCCGAACGCAGCCGAGCTTCTCAGCTCTGCCTCGTGACGTGTGGCTTTGTGCTGCGCTGTGAATGTAAATGCTGGTGTCAGCAGTGGCATTGATGTGGTGTCTAAATGTCTCTCTCTCAGGGAGGGGAGTGGAACAGAGCGGAAGCCTTTTATGAGTCGTCAAAAATGGGAATTGGGAACTCTGCAGATTTAATTCCGGCTTGTGCAGCAAACGAGGCAAAGAAATGAGCAAGCAAATTAAGAGCTTGCTTTAAATTCAGGCTTGGAGGGGACCTGGGACCTAGGCCCCGTCAAGAGTCTGACCTTTTGGCATCGCAGGTGAAATGAGGAACATTTCAGGCTGATGTAGTAATAATATCTGGCTCTTATCTAGTGTCTTTCATCAGCAGATCTCAAAGTACTTTACTAAGGAGCAGAATCATGCAACATGCTTAAGAGGGGGTGAAACCACTGGTCTTGTTCTGCCATGAAGTGACTGTTTCCACTGTATGGCGGAACCTCAGCGTTACAGTGCCTTGGGGCGGGAGGGCATCTGTACCTGAAATGTTCTGTTGCTCTGAAGAAGAGCTTACAGAATGCAGACATGGAGGGTGGGGCTATAACTGCCCAGGGGGGAAGTCAGGGCTGTGGGCTGGAGGGAGGGGAGCCAAGAGTCAGAAACCCTGTTCTTTTTGTTTCCCCCAGCCCTGCCCTCTTTCTGTAGTGTGAGGCAAGGGTCACTTGTAGAGTAAAACTAGTGAAAATGGTGTATTCTCTGTAATGTGGAGACTTTAAATCAGGCTTTGATGATTTCAGCAACTCAGCCTGAGGTTTGGGGTCTGTTCCAGGAGTAGGCTGATGTGGCTGTGTGGCCTGCAGTGTGCTGGTCAGACACTAGAGCTGTGTCTACATCTGCCCCCTGCTTTCGTAGGGGGCATGTTAATGAGGGAGTTTGGAAGATGCTCATGAGGCGCTGCCATGAATATGCAGCGCCTCATTAGCATAATGGCAGCCACGCATGATTTGAAAGTGACGCTTTCGGAATGCATGCCGCCCACGTAGACAGGCGCCTTTCGAATCTTCTTCCTGTTTGGTTTTAGGAAGAAGGGGCTTTTGAAGTCAGGGGATCCTTTTGAAATGCCCCTGTCTACACAGGAGGCAGCGTTCTGACAGCGGCACTTACAAATAGCGTGCAGCCCCCATTATGCTAATGAGGCACTGCATAGTCATGTCAGTGCCTCATTAACATCTTCCAATGGGCCTCATTTGGAGGGGGCGCATGTAGACACAGCTCATTTGATTGCACTTGGCTCTTAAAACCTTAGTGTGAGGTTGTGCCCAGATGGGCTTTCCATCTCCCCAGGGTTTTGTTTCACTGTTCCTGTTTCTGTGCTGGTCCTGTCCCATCCAGTGAAAGGTTTAATGCCATTTCCACACCATCCACTGGAAGCTGGTTTCTCTCAGCTGGTAAAATAAATCATATTACACCCCTGGTCAGAACTGGGAAAGATCTCCCAAGACGGGATGCTGGCGAATGGTTGTCAATGGCCTATACTCCGAGATGTAGTAGTGGAAGAGGCTTACTACTATGACTACAAGTTGCCTCACTCTGTGCTCCTGTTGGACAGCACATGCTACCAGGTTGGGGCCTGGCTACTGCTTGGAAAGGAGACTGGATTCCATGTCCCTAGGTGACATAAGGTAGAAATGGATATCCCATGCTGAACCAGTGATGCTGAAGATGAGCTATAAGAGCACTGTCCTTGCCACTTGCCTTTTAAAGATCCTAGCCCCAGCCTCCTAGTAACATGTGTTTACATTCCACCCACCTATAATTTCCCCTGTGCATTGAGTTCTCCTTCATTTCTTGTCCTAAACGGCTGTGTATTATTACTGAAAAAAAATCAGATTTATTTGGGCATAAGCTTCCGTGGGCTGGAGCCCACCTTGTCAGATGCATGATGAAGTGGGAGCTGCCCCACAAAAGCTTATGCTCAAATAAATGTGTTAGTCTTTCAGCTACCATAGGATTCCTTGTTTTTGCTGAAACCTACTAACCTGGCCACCCCACTATATAGTATCACTGGACACTGTTCTCTCACAGAGGCAGCTGCAGTTCAGAGGCCGGTTAGTGACTTTTATAGCTGCAGCCAGGAAGATGCTGGGAGTTGGAAAACGGTTTCAGCAATGGAAGATATCGGCATTGTAATCCTGGTCACACCAAGCAATCAGACCCCTGCTTCTGGGGACTGCGCCGCTCTCCATCACCGCATGTTTTAAGAGCCCATAAGGGCTTTTACTCTGCAGTAGTTTTCAAAGCACAGAGCAGTTGCTACGAGTAATCCTATGGGGTATTGTGTCTTATATGGACACTCATAAGGAGCTAGAGAGAAGCAGATTAGTCCTCCCAGCCTCAAAGGCAGAGGGCTTTATAACTTTATATATATATCCATTTATGCAAAGGCTGACTTCCCTCGTGGGGCAATGCCTGTGATTAAATCTAATAACATTTGCAACATTTAGATTCCCTAGCATCTCCATTAGTCTGCCTGCCACTTTGCCTTTGAATACATACAGCCTCATTAGTTTGTGGGGCCACCTTTGGTTCCCTGTGACTGTGTGCACCATGGCTCATATAATGTTGATTGATGCTTGCACTGAATCCTTCATGGGCTGTTCCTGCGGCCAGAGAGCTAATAAACCACTGATTGGAATGGGAGCTGCCAATGTCCAAAGGGAATAAGATTTACATCTCTTGTCTCGGATCTTAACAGCCACAAAAGGGTAAGGGTAAATTTTTCAAAAGTGCTCCATGACTTAGGAGGAAAGCCAGGGGAGGGTATTTTTCTGCCAAAAAATGTTTTCACTGAAAAATGCCAATTCAGCAACACAAAGTTTTATCAAATTGTTTAAAAGCCAATGACAATTTTCTTTTAAAAATGTTGAAATATTTCATGTTAATATTTTGGAAACAGACTATTTTGATTTTTCAGCGTGAAACTTTTCATTTTGAAACTTCCTTCAATTTTATTAAAAGATCAGTTTAAAATGTGAAATGCTCAGAATTGAAATATATTTTATTCAGTGCAAAATGAATCTTTTTTTGTCTTTCTGATGTGCTGAAAATACTAAAAATTTCCTTTCCAGTTTGACCCTGCGCAGTTTTGTCCTGATTTTCACAACTGCTAACACTCCAAAGAATCTTTTTTTTTTCCATAACTGTTTTTAGGAATCTGATGCCCAGATCAATGGGAATCTTTTTGAGGCTGTACACGTAAATCCCTATTTTCAAAAGTGACTTAGGATCCTATTGTTTAAATCACTTTGAAAGGGAGATGTTAAAAATTTTACCCACCATTTTAGTTTTGGGAGGAAGTGGTTTTACCAGTCATGATGGTTCAGTTTCATGGATTGCAGGGTCGCTACAAGGCAGAGTTAAGGTTGTTTTGGTGGTGTATTTAACTGTGCATTTTTATACTTTTATGCTTTTAGATTTCTTTTTAAGTGTAATCTTTACTCTGAGTGGCGTCAGTTTGCAATTTTTTGCTTTTCCAATATTTGCAACATCCTTGTAGTTCATTTTACGTTGACACTCTCAACCTTAAGTCCATTTTAAAGCTTGTTTTCTGTTGTTATTATTGTCTTAGGGTATGTCTATTGAGTGATTGATCTTCCAGGGATCGATTTTGCCACGTGTGAAGACACAGCAAAATCGATCTCTCTGGGCTTAGCTGTCGACCCTGGTACTCCATACGGCCACATGGGGGAAGGGATGTCGACGCAAACCTGAAGATCCCCAATCTACAACAGGGAAGAAAGTTGATCCTGAGACGTCAACTCTAGCTACGCAAATGGCATGGCTAGAATTGCGTATCTGGGCTTGACTTTGGTCTCTAGTGCAGATCAGGCCTTAGCTTGGAATAATACTTGAACAGGCTGATCATCTGCCTTCTGAAAATCAGACCCATTGACAGTTATATGGGTGCCACCACATGCCATTCCTCTTTCTGTCTCCCGATCTTTTAAGTACAGTCTCTATGTCCCGTCCAGCCCTAGGATTCTAGGGTTCTGTGATATATCCCAAAGGCCGCCTCTTCCTCCTCCACATAAAAAGAGATGGAAGAAGCCTGTAAACAAAACACAAAGTGCACATTGGTTATTTCACTGGCTAAATCATTAACAATGTTATATGCAGTGCTTTTTTATGCCGGTACTTGCTGTTACTGAGTACTGGCACCTCGGCAGCCCCAGCTCAGGATTGGCTAGGGGAGGGGCGGGGCCGGGAGCCAGCTGAGCACTGGTGCCTCTTATGTTTTTTTTTTTTTTTTTACAAAAGAGGCACTGGTTATACATGACAGCTGGGCCTCAGCAAACACTCCCCAGTAGGGACAGGTCCCCACAGCCATTGCTCCGTCATACTACTGATCAAGCATCTCCTGACAAACGCATCACTGGAGGAGAGCACTGGCTTGGTGGGTTGAGAACACTTTCCAGACGCGTGTTGGAACTCCCAAAGGAAGGCAGACGTTCTGAGCTCCCCAGCTGCCCAAACACGAGTTTTTCCTCCCACCTGGTTTTATTTTTTTGGGTCCCAATGTGAGATGAAATTCTTTCCCAAAAAGCTTTGAAATTTTCCATGGGAGTGAAATTCCATTTTCCGCTCAGCTTTATGCTGCAGTCTGCATCGACCGCTCATTAGCATGAGAGTACAAGTTAAGGTGTTGATTTCGTTCTGAGTCTGTGCTGCTTCAGACAGCTTCCTGTCTCTGCACCTGACACTGCCCACAGTCAGGACTGGTAGAGGCACTGGCTACTCAGGATAACAAAGGGCATAGGCTAATGTCAGGGTTTTTAAGGGCTGGCACCATTGACTCCAATGTGCTTTCCCCACTGGGTTGCAGACAGACTGGACTGACTTTAATGCACACACAAGGGCTTCTCTTTCCTTGGCTTCCATCCAAACAGCGGGTTGAAAGACAGATGAGGTGTAATGAAATATTGTTATTATGGAGGAAAGTATTGTTTTTCTAGCAGGTGCACCAGAGCCATGAACCGTTCTCTAAAGCTCTCACAGGTCATTCATGCTCCGTGTAGAATCCAACTCAACCCCTCAGGGTTGGATTCATCATCAGAGAAACGTAACAAATTACCATATTCAGCCCCATCGTCCCCTGCCCCTGCAAGGATCCTCCATCAAGGCTGCTCAGCCTACCCCTAGGTTCTCTTTTCCTAGGCTATGTCTACACTGAAGGGGAAGTTTGAATTAAGATGCATTAGTTAAGATCAATGAGAAGTTCTGTGACACTTTATAGACTAACAGATGTTTGGAGCATACGCCTTTGTTGGCAAAGACCTGCTTTGTCAGATGCATCTGAAGTGGGTCTTTGCCTATGAAAGCTTATGCTCCAAAAAATTTGTTAGTCTGTAAGGTGCCACAGGACTTCTCATTGTTTTTGAAGATACAGACTCACATGGTTACCCATCTGATATTAATTAAGATACATTAATTATGTAGCTGGAGTCGACACGCCTTAATTTAAGCTTCTGCATGGTCTCCAGTGAGGGAGGTCAACGGCAGCAAATGCTCCTGTCAACTTCCCTTACTCCTTGCGAGGGAGTAGGAGAACCAGCACCAACAGGGACATCCTCTGAGTTCAATTTAGCATGTCCCTACCAGACACAGTAAACCGAATTCCAGAAGATCGACCGCAGCAGCATCTATCTTCCATGGAGTGAAGACATACCCTTACCCTCTGTCTACACATTCCCCTTCCTTCCGAAAGGGGCATATTAATGAGTGGGTTCGATAGGAAGAAGGGCTTTTGAAAACTGGGGGGGTCCTTTCGGAAGGTCCCATCTCCACGGGCGGCATGCGATTCAACAAGCCACACTTTCGAATTGCCGTGGTCGCCATTATGCTAATGAGGCACTGCATATTCATTGCAGTGCCTCATTAGCATCTTTCGAACCTGCTCATTAACATGCCCCTTTCGAGGTCTACTCCAGTCTCCCTCCTATGCAAATGGAGTAATGGGAAGAGATGATGATTGAACAGATTTTCTTTTTTCCCCAATTGTTTTTTCAATGAAACCAAAATATTCATGAGCAATTTGAGTTTCCTTTGATATTTTTGAAGCCTCAACAAAATGAACTGTGATAAAAAAGTATATTTTTGTTTTGCCGACAGGCAATACTTGATATATTTTGATCAACTCTAAAGTGGAGCCACCTGGCTCAGTGAGTAAGCTAAATCTTGTGAACCTTTCCCAGCAAAGTGGGTGGGATTTTCCCAGAAAACAGTGCCAGATAGGTTCTGCATTTCTGAATGTTTGCTGCTTAAATTTGCAATGTCCGTAACAGCATGGAGAGCTGCTAGGAACAGGAGCTACAAGGTGAATTCTGATCAATACCAGTGTCACGTGCAGTTCAGTTTCAGTAACCCTGGGCCATCATACAGGTATGGTCCACATAACTCTAGTGTGATAGATGGTATTCATACACCACTGGGGTCTTTGATTCCTATCTGGGGCACCTGGATAAAACCACACTACAGATCAATCTTTGTAGTTATCCCATTGCTTTGTCCACCATAACCTGCATCTATTTCCTGCTGGCTGTTCTTTGCATCTGACTAAGTGGGTCTTTGCCTACAAAAGCTTATGCTCCAAAATATGTTAGTCTAAGGTGCCACAGGACTTCTCACTGTTTTTGCAGATACGGACTAGCACTGCTACCCCTCTGATACTTTGCTAGCGGTCATAACTTGTGGCCTAGTTGTGATGGATGTGGCTCTCAACACTCTGTTAATGCTGTGCAGTCATATTGCAAAGATGAATGGAGCCAACAACCTTCTACTACCAGTGAATTGCAGAAAAGCTGCTCTGGATGGGCTGATGAGGTAGGCTGTATTCATTATCGGAGTTATTAAGACATTTAACAAGGAAACACCAAAGGGATTTGTACTCATTCCTCTGAGACTTGCAGGGCTTTGATCTCCAGGAATCATGCCTGGCACAGCCCTTCTGATGCATTGCAAACTGCCTGGGGTGCAGGTTTGGAGGACTGGTCTGTGCTTGAAATGAGGTGTCCTTTAACCAGGCATCTTATCTCTGCGTTCAGACAAACCAGAGCTGCCAAACACCCTGTTCTGCCTGGTTGTCTAGCAGTTATCCAGCTACTGTCTCTTTGTGCATCAATAATGAGCCACGGATGTCACAGCATGTGACAGATATTCATGAAACAAGCCAGCGAGGTGGGAGGGTTTATTATTCTTTTCATTTTGCTAGTGTTACAGGGGATTAGACCAAGGGACAGGGAGGACGAGGGTCTTGCACAGGGTTGGCAGGAGTGTTGGAATTGGCCCAGTAGTCCTGGAACCCTGAGTCTTGCTTTACCCATTAGCCCTTTTGCAGGGCTGTGCAAGGCTGAGACAGGCTGCTTCTGGCAGATCCCGTCACCAGCAGAGCTCCTGCCATGAAGAGGCGCTGAGAAAGGAGCTCTAACTGCTGGTTCAGCAACAAGAGGTAGGTGCAGAGGCTGCTTTGGGAGCAGCTCGTCTTGACATTCCCACCAAGGTGGGAGTTTAGCATCAGGCTGTGACACCCTCTTGGGCAGAAAAGGCCTGTTGGGTGAGCACAAGCAGCAGCTCAGCTTTCATGTCCTGGAGGCAATCAGGTAATGGAGGAGCTGGTATTAGTGAGTCCCTGTAAAGGGTAGGCAAGCGAGGAGCCTATCCCTGGGGTGAGGCAGGAGCATTGGCAGGCTCCTGTGATCTGGGGTGCACTCGTTGTCAGAGTCCCGTCAGAAGATGAAGCACAATGGGCTGTCAACAAACTGCAGTCATTTTAGCGGAAGCGGAGCTTGCCAAGACAATACGTGGCCAACGCCTTGGCAACGTGCAGAGCCCTTGACCTGCCTCAAAATCTCATCAGCGTGATGTGACATGGCCCCAGTGGCAGGGCAAATGGGCCAGTAACAGGTGCCTACACAGCAAGCCTGCTCTTTGGTGGTTGAGGAGGTCTGTGTGCTGCAGTAGGCTCAGGTTTACCTTGATCTGCTTTACCATTCTGGCTGTAGCATCCTGACGATGGCTATGTAGAAGAGGGATGGAGGTGTCACGATACTGGTGTGGGTCAAAAATCACCCTAGTTTCCATTCATATGGTTGTGTATAGCTGTGCATCTACTACCTTGACATGAGATAGGTGGAGCCATACCAGAGCATGGTCGTCTCTGTAGGGTAACAGAGGGCTAAGCCAGATGATCAGGAAGTTTGAGGATTTGCTCCCCATGAGGTCCTGGACAATTTGCATAGAGGATTGTTACGCATCCTCAGCTTAACCTCAGCTTTCCTCAGCTGGTTAAGATGTGTGAGAGGGCTGCCTATCACTAGTGCATGGTAGACAGGGTGGGATGCAAGTTTCAAGTGGTGACCATTGAGAGAGATTTTCAGTTGTTAATCTGCCCTGGCGTTGTAAAGAAGAACATGTTCAGGACTGTCTTGATTAGCCTTGGTTGCAATTACCGTCAGCTCTAGTCTGCACTGACGGTGTCTTTACATTGCAGGAATGGCTGTGGTTGGACACCTTCGCAAATGTCATATGCATATGTAAACCTGCAAGTTTGGATGAGTGGAATTTTCCTCCCTTTTCCTGATGGTTCCTAATATTCTGTTTGCTTTTTTGACTGCTGTGTGCGAGTGGATGTTTTCAGAGAACTATTCAAGATCTCCTTTTGTGGTAATTAAGCTAATTAAGGACCTTTAATTTTGTATGGGTAAGTTAAGAATATGTTTTCCAGTGTGCATAACTTTACATTGTCAACACCGAATGTCATCTGCCATTTTGTAGTCCTATCATCCAGTTTTGTGAGATCCTTTTGTAACTTTTTACGGTCCACTTTAGACTTAATTATCTTAAGAACACAAGAACAGCCATACTGGGTCAGACCACAGGCCCATCAAGCCCAGTATCCTCACTTCCAACAGTGGCCAATGCCAGGTGCCCAGAGGGAATGAACAGAACAGGTAATCATCAAGTGATCAATTCCCTGTTGCCCCTTTCCAGCCTCTTGCAAACAGAGGCTAGGGACACCCTCCATGCCCTTCCTGGCTAATAGCCATTGATGGACCTATCCCCCATGAATTTATCTAGTTCTTTTTTAAACTTTAATATAGTCTTGGCCTTGACAACATTCTTCAGCAAGGAGTTCCACAGGGTAATTGTGTGTTGTGTGAAAGAATATTTCCTATTGTTTTAAACCAGTCTTGACTAATTTAGTATCATTTGCTGACTTTGCCATCTTACTGTTTAATTTTTCCAGATTATTTACGAATGTGTGGAACAGCACAGGTCCCAGTACAAATCATTGGGGGACCCCCCGAGTTACCTCACTCCATTCTGAAAACAAACTGTGGCTGGCCCTCGTCACACTTTGTCGAAGGCTTTCTGAAAGTCGAAGTACACTATATCCACCAGAGATCACCCTTGATCCCAACATGCTTGGGAGGGACCCTCTGCAGCCAGGAAAGGAATTGCTGCTGCTGAGCTTGAGTGGAATCATGGGGATGGAGGGGACCTTGAAGTTGAGACCAAGAGTTGGGTGTGGGGAAGGGAAGCTCAAATAAAGCACTGCATTTACATCGGAGCAGAACTAAACAGCACCCAACCCTTGAATCCATTGATCTGACTCATCCACTAGCCACTTGTTTCTTAGATAGTATGTAGTGCAAAGGAGACCTATAACTTCCAGTTTTTTCTGTCTGATCTAGGTGCTAGTGCCTCACTTGCTTCAAGCAAAGGAATTTGTCAGAGCTCCTTGTGTGTCTTCCTGAGCTTGTGCTCCATCTTCTGCTACAATGGGCATTTGCTTCTCTGTCTCCCACCATCTCTCTGCTGCTCCCTCTGAGCCTCAGCAGAATCATCCTACAAAGCCCTTTGCATTTTCATACTTCACCCCTGTGCAATAGGTCTGCCCATTCCAAGGCTTTGGGACTCAGAAAAATTACTGGGCTGACAGTCTCCTGTGCCTGGATAGGACTGAGTCCCAGAGGGCTGGCTTATATCCATTGGGGCAGTATGAGTTAGGACACTGGGGGTTGAATTTCTGTACAGCAGGAGAGATGCAGTGCAACACAGCTGCATGCTAAAAGGCCCCCTGTGTAGTGGAGATCATAGCAACAGCTCCACCAAAGACTGGCCTCTGTCATGTCAGCTAATGTGCCAGCCCAGCAGCTGTATGCAGTAGGCTGTAGTAATCACTGGGGTCAGACACTAGCAGGTCTCCTATGCACTAAGCCAGCATGTGGCATCTATCCCACCTGCACTCACTACACCTGCGAGGATTGTCCAAGGCTTTGTCTCCAGGCCTGTTCAGTCCTTGACTCCTGAGTTATTGAGGTTGACAATCAGTATCAAAGGGGTGGTGACTTTTTGTAACATGGACAGATCTCCACTAGGAATTGGGCTGCGCCCATGAGAACGTTCCATGTGAGCCTCTTAACAACCAATCAAGTCCAGTCCCCTGCCCTCAGAGCAGGACCAAGCACCTGATCATTCATGGGAAGTGTTTATGTAACTTATCTTATAATTCTCTCATGATAGAGATTCCACAACCCCACTAGGCAATTTATTCTGGTGCTTAACCACCCTGAGAATTAGGAAGTTTTCCTTAACATCCAACTTAAACTTCCCTTCCTGCAGTTAAAGCCCATTGCTGCTTGTCCTATCATCAGGAGTTAAGGAAGTTAATGTTCTCCCTCCTTCAAGTACATTTTAGATACTTGAAAACTGCTGTCATGTCCCCTCTCAATCTTTTCTTTTCCAGACTAAACAAACCCAATTCTTTGAATCTGCCCTCAGAGGTCGTGTTTTCTAGACCTTTACTCATTTTTGCTGCTCTTCTCTGGGTTTTCTCCAGTTTCTCCACTTTTTTCCTGATATGTCGCACCTAGAACAGGGCACAATATTCCAGCTGAGGCTGAGCCAGCACAGAGTAGAGCAGAATTACTTCCTGTGTCTTGCTTATAACACTCCATTAATACATCCCAGAATGATGTTTGCTTGTTTGCAACAGTGTCACACTGTTAACATGTACTTGTGGTCCACTGTGACCCCTAGATCCCTTTCTGCAGTACTCCTTCCTACATAGTCATTTCCCATTTTGTATGTGTTTAACTGAATGCTGAGTACTGATTGTGGAGTACTTTGCATTTTTCCTTGTTGAATTTCATCCTGTGTACCTCAGCCATTTCTCCTGGTGTCTAGATCATTCTAAAAGGTAATCCTGTGTTCCAAAGCACATGTAACCCCTTCCAGCTACGTATCATGTGCAAACTTTGTAAGTGTACTCTCTCTGTCATTATCTAAATCACTTGTGAAAATATTGAACAGAACCAGTCCCAAAACTGGCTGTTGCTTATCATGTTATTATTTTCTAGATGACTGCAAAATGATTGCTTAATTATTTACTCCATTATCTTTCTGTTTATAAAAGTTAAGCTCACTAGTCTGTAATTCCCTGGGTTGCCCTTTTTGTAGATGGGCCCTATATTTTCCCTTTTCCAGTCTTCTGGAATCTCTCTCATATGACATGACTCTTCAAAGATAATTGCTATTGGCTCAGATGTAAGAACATAAGAACGGTCATACTGGGTCAGACCAAAGGTCCATCTAGGCCAGTATCCTGTCTGCAGACAGTAGCCAATGCCAAGTGCCCCAGAGGAGGTGAACCGAAGACAATGATCAAATGATTTGTCTCCTGCCATCCATCTCCTGCCTTTGACAAAAGGCTAGGCACCATACCTTACCCCTTGCTAATAGCCATCTATGGACCTAACCTCCAAATATTTACTGAGCTCTTTTTTAAACTCTGTTAGAGTCCCGGCCTTCACAGCGTCCTCTGGTAAGGAGTTCCACAGGTTGACTGTGAGCTGTGTGAAGAAAAACTTTCTTTTATTAGTTTTGAACCTGCTACCCATTAATTTCATTTGGTGTCCTCTAGTTCTTATATTATGGGAACAAGTAAATAACTTTCTGTCTTCACTTTCTCCACACCATTCATGATTTTATATACCTCTATCATATCACCCCTCAATCGCCTCTTTTCTAGACTGAAAAGTCCCAGTCTCTCTAGCCTCTCCTCATATGGGACCTGTTGCAAATCCTTAATCATTTTCGTTGCCCTTTTCTGAACCTTTTCTAATGCCAATATATCTTTTTTGAGGTGAGGAGACCACATCTGCACGCAGTACTCAAGATGTGGGCGTACCATAGTTTTATATAGGGGAAGTAAGGTATTCTTCATCTTATTTTCTATCCCTTTTTTAATCAGTTTGCTGAGATCATTTTGAAGTTCTTCAGTCTGCTTTGGTTTTGACTATCCTGAATAGTTTGGTGTCATCTGCAAACTTTGCCACCTCACTGCTTACCCCTTTCTCTAGATCATTGACGAATAAGTTGAACAAGTTTGGTCCCAGGACTGACCCTTGGGGAACGCCACTAGTTACCCCCTTCCATTGTGAAAATTTACCATTTATTCCTACCCTTTGTTTCCTGTCTTTTAACCAGTTCCCAATCCATGAAAGGATCTTTCCTCCTATCCCATGACCACCTAATTTACATAAGAGCCTTTGGTGAGGTACTGTGTCAAAGGCTTTCTGGAAATCTAAGTATACTATGTCTACTGGATCCCCCCTGTCCACATGCTTGTTAATCCCCTTCAAAGAACTCTAATAGATTAGTAAGACATGACTTCCCTTTACAGAAACCATGTTGACTTTTGCTCAACAAATCATGTTCTTCTACATGTCTGACAATTTTATTCTTTACTATTGCTTCTACTAATTTGCCCAGTACTGACGTTAGACTTACCGGTCTGTAATTGCTACGATCTCCTTTAGAGCCATTTTTAAATATTGGTGTTATATTAGCTGTCTTCCAATCATTGGGTACCGAAGCTGATTTAAAGGATAGGTTACAAACCACCATTAACAGTTCCGCAATTTCACATTTGAGTTCTTTCAGAACCCTTGGGTGAATACCATCTGGTCCCGGAGACTTGTGACTGTTTAGCTTATCAATTAGTTCCAAAATCTCCTCTAATGACTCTTCAATCTGGGACAGTTCCTCAGATTTTTCACCTATAAAGGATGGCTCAGATTTGAGAATCTCTCTAACATCCTCAGCCGTGAAGACTGAAGCGAAGAAATCATTTAGTTTTTCCGCAATGGCATTATCTTCCTTGATTGCTCCTTTTATGTCTCTATTGTCCAAGGGCCCCACTGCTTTTTTAGCAGGCTTTCTGCTTCTAATGTACTTAAAAAACATTTTACTATTGTTTTTTGAATTTATGGCTAACTGTTCCTCAAAATCTTTTTTGACTTTTCTTATTACATTTTTACATTTAATTTGGCAGCGTTTATGTTCCTTTCTATTTTGATCACTAGGATGTGACTTCTAATTTTTCAAAGATGCCTTTTTATCTCTCACTGCCTCTTTTACATGGTTGTCAAGCCATGCTGGCTCTTTTTTAGGTTTCTTACTGTGTTTTTTAATTTGGGGTATACATTTAAGTTGGGCCTCTAATATGGTATCTTTGAAAAGTTTACATGCAGCTTGCAGGGATTTTACTCTAGTTACTCTACCTTTTAATTTCTTTTTAACAAACCTCCTCAATTTTGTGTAATTCCCCTTTTTGAAATTAAATATCAGAGTGTTGGACTATTGCAGTGTTCTTCCCAACACAGTAATATTAAATGTTATTATGTTATGGTCACTATTTCCAAGTGGTCCTGTAATAGTTACCTCTTGGACCAGATCCTGTGTTCCACTCAGTACTAAATCAAAAATTGCCTCTCCCCTTGTGGGTTCCTGTACCAGCTGCTCCAAGAAGCAGTCATTTAAGGCATCAAGAAATTTAATCTCTGAATCCCTTCCTGAGATGACATGTACCCAGTCAATATGGGGATAATTGAAATTGCCTATTATTACTGAGTTTTTTATTTTGATAGCCTCTCTAATCTCCCTTAGCATTTCAGCATCACTATCACTGTCCTGGTCAGGTGGTCGATAATATATCCCTAGTGTTATATTCATATCAGAGGAAGGAATTGCTATCCATAGTTATTATATGGAACATTTTGATTCATTTAGGATTTTTATTTCATTTGATTCTATATTACCTTTCACATACAGTACCACTCCGCCATCCGCTCGACCCATTCTGTCCTTCTGATATATTTTATATCCCAATATGATAGTGTCCCACTGATTGTCCTTATTCCACCAGATTTCTGTGATGCCTATTATGTCAATCTCCTCCTTTGATATAAGGTACTCTAATTCACCCATCTTATTAGACAGACTTCTAGCATTTGTGTAAAAGCACTTTAAAACACTCCACTATTCATATGCCTGCCCTTCCCTGACGTATTGGATTCTTTCATATGTGATTTTTTCTCACCTGATCTGGCCCATACTTTATCATCTCCCTTCTTCTCTTTCTGACTGAATTCTAGAGACTCTCTATCAGTGGAGTCTCGCCTAAGAGAAGTCTCTGTCCGATCCACGTGCTTCTCTGCACCAGTCAGCTTTCCCCAGTCTCTTAGTTTAAACACTGCTCTACGACCTTTTTAATGTTTAATGCCAGCAGCCTGGATCCACCTTGGTTTAGGTGGAGCCCATCCTTCCTGTATAGGCTCCCCCTACCCCAAAAGTGTCCCCAGTTCCTAATAAATCTAAACGCTTCTTCCCTACACCATTGTCTCATCCACGCATTGAGACTCTGAAGTTCTGCCTGCCTACTTGGCCCTGCGCGTGGAAGTGGAAGCATTTCTGAGAATGCCACCATAGAGGTCCTGGATTTCAATCTCCTTCCTAGCAACCTAAATTTGGCCTCCAGGATATCTCCTCAGTCAGCTCCTTTGAGCATTCCAGGATGCATTTAATCAGGCCCTGCTAAATTGAAGACATCTTAACTTTTCTAGGACTTCTAACTTGCAATCAAACAGCTGTGGCTTTTGCTTGCTTCTCACTTTGCGTTGGATTTGGTCTGATGACCTAGGAGCAAAAGATTCTGCAGCAGAGGCTTTGGGGTATGTTCATTGGGAATGCTACCTTCCACAAGCTTTCTCCTTGTACTGATCCCAGGAGAAAAGTGAGAGATTCCCACCTGCTGCTGGGAGACACTGTCTATAGAGTGATCCTTGTGATGCAGAGGTTGTTCAAACCTCGGGCTGTTCAGAAGACGGGAACAGGATCAGGTCCACATAGTTCAGTGTCCTGGTTCTGACAATGGCTAGTACCTGATGCTACAGAGCAAGGACCTAGAAACACTTGAATAGACATTAATGGAACAACTGATGGGAAGTTCCATTCTAACCAGAAGAAATTAGGCCCAGATTTCTGAGGGTATTTAGGTGCCAGACTTGGGTGTCTAAATACTTTTGAGGCTCTGGCCTTTAGTGGTTGGCTTATGCCCCAAAGCAGGAGGGTCAATAGAGACTGAAAGTAGTGTTGCCACCCCGAGATGCAGAAGAACTGTCCTCTACCAACTAAAATGATCCTAAGATTGATGCAGTTGGTGAATGTCAGGTCTGTCCTGCTTCCAGAACCCATGAGGAAATACTACTCCTGCCCCTGCCCAAGAGCCCTGGCCTCCCCCACCCCACACAAACATAAGAACATAGGTCTCAGGATCTTGTTTCCTCCGGATAAGCTGCCATGGTTGTGTGTGTCAGGGCCCAGCATGCACAGCCAGACCAAGTGCTGACCATATTCCCAGCCACGTGACTTGCATGACTAGTAGTTCCAGAACTGCAGCATGTACAGCTGTGCATGTACACAGCACACCCTCTCCCCAGCACATTCTAGCTTCAGCGGTAAAATAACTGGCCAGGCTTGTGAGAAACCAGCCAGGTAGCAACTCTACGTGAGAGGCAAGATCTGCAATGCAGAGTGGAATTATGCCTGTAGATATTGAACTTCGCAATGTCCTGTGGTTGCCATTTACAGATCTACCACTGCATGGTGCAGTGAGCCGGGCAACCTTGAAAAACTCCTGGTGCTGGAGCAGCGTTCATCAGGGATGTAATGACACAATCCCAGGCTTACCACAAGGACACTAATTGGTGCAAAAGCACTTAGCAATTGCTAATAGCTCTGCAAGAGCAGCTGTAGATCTGAGTGTCAGATTGGCTAATTAGCTCCCGATTACATTGCCCAGGTGAGAGATCAATTTCTTGTTAATGCAATTAATGCTGTAGCATTTGCTTAAGTATTTAATAGGCTGATGAGGAAGCAGCAGCTCCAGGCGGGCAGACCATGCTGGAAAAGCAGGTGGCAACAAAAATGAGGCAGGGACAAAAACAAAAAGCAAAACATTTGGAAGGGCTGCCATGTGAGGAGAAGTTAAAGGCTGAAGGGAACTATAAGGAGATATGATAGAAGTCTGTACAATCATGGCTAGTATGAAGAAAGTGAATATGGAAAAGTTAAAACATTGTTCCCATAACACAAACTTTGCCCTGAAGGGCTGCACTGAGACACCACAGGCAGGAGGAGACGGCAGTTAACACTTGCAGGCTCATGGGGGTCAGATGCAGAAATGATGGAGAGGAGGGAGTTGGGGGAGTGGAGATTGGGATGACCATAAACCCCATGTGCTTCTGCTGCTCTTGCATTGGCTGCTAAAAACACTCCCCCAGGTCACAGATTCCCTGACCTGGGGTGGGGAGTTGGGGGTGGTAACTGCTGCCACCACTGGAGTGGGAAGAAAAAACGTAGCCCAGGAAGATGCACTCAGGACGTTTCCTTGGGAGGTACCCCAAGAGTTTAGACAAAAGGAACTATAATCTAGTAGCTGACCTTTTAGTCTAAGGCCTGAACATACACACACTCTCCTCTAGCACAAAGGGATCAAATTATTTGCTTAAAATATGTAATTAATTCACAGAACAGGAGAAAAGAAACTGTACCGGTTGCAGCACAGAGAATGACTTCCCTGGGATTCATCTGAGAAGTTACAGGGGGGAAAAGTCAAGCCATTAATCAAAACAACCTAAAAAAAGGATAGTCAGTCCACACCAGTTTCAAAATAACCATAACCTGATCATGTCCAACTATGCATTTCCTTACAACTTACTGATCTATGACTGATTTTGAGCTAGTTGGGATATGTGCTGGATTGATTCCAACTGCTTGAGAGAAAGCATTTCTCTCTGTGTCCCTACTGCAGCCACAAGCTGTGTCTACACGTGCACGCTACTTCGAAGTAGCGGCACTAACTTCGAAATAGCGCCCGTCGTGGCTACACGCGTCGGGCGCTATTTCGAAGTTAACTTCGACGTTAGGCGGCGAGACGTCGAAGTCGCTAACCTCATGAGGGGATCGGAATAGCGCCCTACTTCGACGTTCAATGTCGAAGTAGGGACCGTGTAGACGATCCGCGTCCCGCAACGTTGAAATTGCCGGATCCTCCATGGCAGCCATCAGCTGGGGGGTTGAGAGATGCTCTCTCTCCAGCCCCTGCGGGGCTCTATGGTCACCGTGGGCAGCAGCCCTTAGCCCAGGGCTTCTGGCTGCTGCTGCGGCAGCTGGGGATCCATGCTGCAGGCACGGGGTCTGCAACCAGTTGTCGGCTCTGTGTATCTTGTGTTGTTTAGTGCAACTGTGTCTGGAAGGAGCCCTTTAAGGGAGCGGCTTGCTGTTGAGTCCGCCCTGTGACCTTGTCTGCAGCTGTGCCTGGCACCCTTATTTCAATGTGTGCTACTTTGGCGTGTAGACATTCCCTTGAAGCGCCTATTTCGATGTGGTGCCGCGCAACATTGAAGTTGAACATCGACGTTGCCAGCCCTGGAGGACGTGTAGACGTTATTCATCGAAATAGCCTATTTCGATGTTGCTACTTTGAAATAAGCTATTTCGATGTTGGCTTCACGTGTAGACGTAGCCACACAGACAAAAGGCCCCTCAGACTGCAATTGTTCTCAATTCAGAAAACCGTCCCTCCCTCCCATAGGCTTACCTGACCATCTCCTCCTGCGAGTTATCCCTTTCCCTTCATTCATTTGTGACAATGTTCGTCATGGGCCAGGCATAGATCCAGATCCAGCAGGGCTCAAGTGCTGCTCAGCTGGCTTAAATGGAATTGCTCCTCTTTACACCATGTCTAGAATTTAACCCATGTCCTTAAAAGCCCAGCAGGCCTTGGTTCCAGGGATAAGCTGAACAGAACAGAGGCTTTGACTCCCTGTCTTAGACCCTGGCACTAGCATTGACTTGCACCCATAACATGTCCTGACCAGCTATGTCTCTAGGGGCAGAGCTGAGCTGCAGGAACTGACCCTTCAGCACAGATTAGGCTCCAAGGATGAGTTGCTTCACAGGGCTGTGTTTGCCTGTGGACACCCAGGGTCATGCCTGGAGGGGCCTGAGCAAGAGACTTTCCCGCAGCTAAAATAATAGAGGAGCTCACAAGCCAGAATTTAGGAGAAATGGCAAAAATGGGTCTCACTGCAGACTGGGATGGAAGTAGATCAGCAGAGACAGAGAAGAGATTCTTCTATAGTATCTGTCTTCATTACATCTAGCCAGGGAAATTAATTCCCAAACTTGAGCAAGAAATATTCATCCCGCCTCTCTGTAAATTGAAAGATTTCCCCCTCTCCAGGCGTGTTTCTATGACTAATATAAGAACAGATGACGCTGAGGCAGAGAAAGTGAATGGGACCACTGAACCATCATCTGTACAAGGATGTTCAGCTTTGGGAGGGCAGCTGACAGCCCTGATTAACAGCCTCGTAAGCTGTTTGGTGCAGGGGAGTGCAGTGGAAGTGCTGGACCACTGCAGCTTTAGAATTAAGAGGGTTGAAAAAAGCAATTTTCCCCTCCTGCAATCCAGTTAATTCTGATTTAATTGCAGGCTTGTTTTGCTCTATATTACTACAGCGTTCTCCTTGCCTCAGTCATCTGAGCAGAGGCCCTGCTGCTGACGTGAAGGCTGTTTCGGCTTGGATGTGCTTGGAGCCATTCACCGTCTTCCAAATCCATCTTTCCTTACGATCGGGGCTCTTTTTGTGTCAGTAAGGGATGGTATGCTATACCGGCACCTCAGCAATCCAGATGGGATCCCCGGCTGGGTGACTGGCAGACACCACCAGCCCTGAGGCTGGCCGGCAGCCCCAGCCATGGGAACTCAGCTGGGTGGGGGACCCTGCCAGCTCCATGGCTGGGAGCCAGCTGAGGCGCAGACCCTGCAGCAGATCCAGCTCCGGAGACCTGGCTGGGAGTAGGGAACCCCGGCAGACCCGGGTCTGGGAGCTGGCTGGGGCATGGAGCCTTGCTGGCAGCTCCAGCCTGGGGAACTGGCTCAGGAGTAGAGGTCCCTGGCAGCCCTGTGGGAGGGAGACAGCTGGGATGCAGGGCCCTGCTGGCAGCCCAGCTGTGGGAATCCTGGTCACAGGGCAGGAGAGGTAGGGAGCTGGCTGCATATGGGTTCCTCTTTTATTTACAATAAAAGCCCTGCTTATGATTAACTAGTACCAGGGCAGAAATGCACTTGTGGTAAGACCGGGTCCAGGGGGAACAGCTTATTACAAAGTAGCAACACAGAACAGAAATGTGTTTATTACATTTTTGCAGAATCTTTTGTTAATTAGTCGTTGGTAAAAGCTAGAGCTGGCTGGGAACCTCCATTAAAGTGTTTATTTTTGACAGGAGCTGTGTGTTCTAGAAAATTGGATCATTTCCACAGGTTGATTTTTGCTGAAACTTTTCAGGATTCCACTGGGGAAAGTCAGAAAGGAAATATTTGGGTCACTCAGAACCAAAACAGCTCATTTTGGGTCTCCATCTGTGCTTGCCCAAGCTGCCCTAGTTCCTTTACTTCAGGTGCTTCTCAATGGGCCAGTTTCCCTAACTGGACTGAGTACATCGTGTGTGACCTTCAAGCTGGGGAATTAGCTCAAATGGTAGAGCGCTCGCTTAGTATGTGAGAAGTAGCAGGATTGATGCCTGCATTCTTCAGGGGGTGCCTTTCAGTAGTGTCAGGTAGCAGAACAAAAACCAATGGTCTGAAGGTACAGAAGAAGAGGAGTAGGCTGGATATTAGGAAAAACTACTTCACCAGGAGGGTGGTGAAGCACTGGAATGCATTGCCTAGAGAGGTGGTGGATTCTCCATCCCTAGAGGTTTTTAAGTCTCAGCTTGACAAGGTACTGTCTGGGATGACTTAGTTGGGGCTGATCCTTCTTGAAGCAGGGGGCTGGACAGATGACCTCCTGAGATCCCTTCCAGCCTTTGGATTCTATGAAATGTCAAGATGTGGAGGACTGAATGGATAGTGTGGACTGAACTGCCATCTCAGTTCCTCTGACCCCTTGCATCCCTTTGCTTGTATCTGAGGTGGTTGGAGATTGGACAATACATGGGGAGGACTCTGAATTAACTTCAGAAAGGCTAGTGGATCTCTCCCACATGCTCAGGATCTAATTGATCATCATATCGGGGATGGAGAAGGAATTTTCCTCCACGTTAGACTGGCCTCTCCTCAACGCCAAGATCCTGCCTCCAGCACTTGCTCAGTTGTCTCCATGGCCCTCTCATTCCAGCTGGGCTCTGCTCTTTAGCTGGGATGGCAGCTGCTGCAGCTTGATAATAAGCCAGCCTGCAGGTTGGAGGTGGGCCCTGCTGAAAGGGGCTGGTGAGGGTTAATGACCTGGTGCCTTCCCTGCACTGCAGTAACCAAAATATTGGTGTTCAGTCAGTACTTCAGTCTACATGCTGCCAGGACCCCTTTTCAACCAGACTTTCCCAGCAAAACCTGGTAACTCCTAGCCCTGAGATTTATTTCCCTCCCTTGCAGAATGGGGCCTTGGTCAGTTGCAGATTTGAGCTAGAATAAGTGGTGGATTCTCCGTAACTCAGAGTCTTTAATTTATAATATGAAGAATTCTGTAACTCAGCTTGAGGTTAGAGGTGTCTACTGCAGGAGTGGGTGGGTGCAGTTCTGTGGCCTGCAGAGTGTCTTACTAGATTATGAGGGTCCTTTTCTGCCCTTAAAGTCCTTGGCGGGGGGCACTAAGGGTGTTTGAGCAGACACAGTACTGCTGAATCTCTGCCCCTGCTCTGTACATATCAGAGGGATTCCATTTCCAGAGCTGCCGATCCAGCACCTGTTACTCATATGGGAGCAATTTTTTAAAATGCAGTTGCTCTCCAGCTTTGATTACAGTGCATTTCAAAAGCACCAAGATCAAACGAGAGCACCAGCAGTTTCCCTGCTCCCTGGCCTTGCATTTGTGCAGCAGTTGTTTTTGCTGTCTCTCTGTTCCTGGGGAGGGACAGGTAGTCAGTGCCGAGTGCTTGATACGATGATCAACTTCTCAGCCTGTTCCTTGTCAAGAAAATAAATAGTTCCGCCTGTGTTCTAGGACTAACATTTCTACCTGCAATTAGGGTTGATAGCGCTGGTGATGTGTTGCATTGTCCTCCCACCATGTTGCCAAGAAACCTTAATAGCTAATGGGCCTGCACAAGCTTGCTAGGGCTGTCGTACACGCAAGCTTTTCCTAAGCATTGCTTTTGTTTCAGGTTGCAGATGAAAGACATTGAAGGTCAGAGGTGAATGAATCTGGCCTGTCTTCTGGTTTTTATTGATCACTATGTGCATGTCCTGTGATTTCACCTGTTAAACAGGGATAGGCCTGCTCAGACCTTGAATAGGAGCCCTTCAAGGAAAACCATGTTTCTAGTTCAATGTGTTGTGAGAGGTGCTGTCTTCAAAAGTGAGGTCAGGACAGTGGCCCGGACATTGTAGGTGGGGCTGATGGTGCAGCCTATTGAGGCTGCTTGCTACTTCCCATTATGAGACCATGATTTTAGATACTTAGAGCTTTGCTGAACTTTGGTTGAAATTTTCCAGGCCAGGGGTCTGCCTCTGGCTGAATATTGATGGCTTGACAGCTTCTGAGGACAAGGAGAGGATAAAATATATGGTGTGCCCATGTAAAAAAATAGATTAACTTTTTTTGTGGTTCTAGCACCCTCCACGCACTGGAGCATAGAATTAGAACAGGGGCTGGAGCTTGCCCTTACATCAGGGATGTGCCTGTATTTCTAGGCTTGTGAAACTCCGCCCATATTTGGCCAAGTTCCAGTCAGGGCTGGAATAGCATTTTGTGGGCCTGGCTCCACATACATTTGTGGGCCGGTATGGGGAGGTCAGTCCTTGCAGAGAGGTGGAGGCCAGGGACAATGGGGCACAGCATGGAGGGGAAGGCCCTGCTCTGGCAAGTGTGAGGGCATTGTATACAAACCAGTTGCCCACCCAGTTCTGTGTTGCCAGCATCCCCCTTCCCCACAGTGCTGGGTCCCTGCTGCATCACAGCCTCTGCACCCAGCACCCTTGGCACCTGCAGCAGCCCCACTCCACAAATGCCCAGTGGCCTGAACACCTCCTAGTGTACCCCCCACCCTCAGCCCCAGCACAGCTGCCCTGTACCCTACACAGACCTCCCACTGCCCAGCACCACAATCCACACAGATCTCTCCCGCTTCTCTACAACCCCAACCTCAGCACCTCACCCACACCCCCCACTGCCTAACCCCAAAGGACACACTGTGCAGCACTGCCCATCCCAGCATCCCCCTGCACAAACCCACCCCCCTGGGCCCTGCCCCATCGCAGAGCAGGGATCCCCTGTCCCAGGGCCAGGGCAGCAGACAGTCAGGAGCAGCGAACGGCTTCGATCCCCAGAGCCCCACCCAGCCCTACTCACTTGGCCCTGGTGCTCACAGTGGAGGAGGCAGTTAGAGCCTCCAACTTTCCCAGACATCTCTTCCACAGAGCAGCAGGGAGAGGCGGGCCCTTCCCTGGGGAGCCTGAGGCTGGACAGTCACCAGCTTGGCACAGCTGCCCCTGAAAGTGGCTCTCAGCCCCGGCTGTCTGCCGCTGTTGGGGATGGAGTCGAGCCGCCTGCCAGCCACGGGCTGAAATCAGCAAGCGATGGGCGCCTGGAAGAGCCTGGGGTGGGGAGGAGCTGGCCCGCAGGGCCAGGGCTGAGAGAGAGGAGCAAATGGTGGCAGGAGAAGCAGAGTGCAGAGGATCCAGCTGTTCTGGGTGGGGCCTGGTTCCACGGCCTCAGCGGTGCCATTGTCCATCCAGTACTGGCTTGCAAGCCTCTGCAAAAGCCTCTCAGTGTGCGCATGCTCCGTGGAGATTTCTACATTCACAGCTAAATTCCTCAGAGCCCAACAATGCCGGAAGTGCTCCAGCCGGGGGCCAGCAAGACTTGAATGGAGAGCAGGAAACCTGGCTCTCCTGGACTCTCAGTGACTCTCCCACTTGCTGGCCCAGGGGCTTAATTCAAATGCAGAGGGGACAAGAGCTGGCACAGGGGTGTGGGGAAAGGGATGAGAGGAGGGGACAAGGGCAGGGAGCTGGTTGTGGGGATGGCAACTGGGCCAGGAGGCTGGCAGGGATGAAGGAAACTGGGACTTCTGGGGCAAGAAAATGGGGAGTGGGAGCTAGTGGGCCTGGGGTGAAGGAGTGATCTGCCGAGGAGCTGGGATGTAGGGGAAGAAGAGGGCCTGGCTAGCTAAGGAGACATGCAAGAAGCTTGGGTGGGAGTGGGGTGGGACAATAAGACTGGACATGGAAGCAAGGGAGGGAGATCGAGACCCCGTGGGAATGGAGAACATGCTTGAGGGGGGAGGGGTGACTCGAGGCAGGGCTGGGGGAGTGGGGCGGGACAGAGGGGATCTGGGAATGGATGGACAAGGAGATTGGCTGGGTGTCGGTGAGGGATACACTAGGGAGAGTCCAGCCAGGTGTGACGAGGGCTCTGTGCAAGGAGATTGGGACTGGGAAGAGAAGTGGAAGGAGTGGCTGTTGGGACTGGCTAGGTGAGGAGACTGCACTGGGGCAGGGACCTACTGGAGGGGACAGGGCGAGCTTGGGAGCAGAAGCAGAAGAGTAGTGCCCACTATAGCGCACTCCCATGTAGAGGAGCCTAATTCTCACCATTCCTCTGCTGCCAGCAAGGACCTGTGAAACCCACTGGCAAAGTGTCCCTCTCTTTGGAGGGCAACCAAAGTTATCAGGGGGTGGAGCACATGGCCTGTGAGGGGAGGCTGAGGGATTTGGGCTCATTTAGTCTGCAGCAGAGGAGAGTGAGGGGGGATTTGATAGCTTCCTGAAGGGGGCTCTAAAGAGGATGGAGAGAGGATGGCAGAACAAGGAGCAATGGTCTCATGTTATAGTTGGGGACGTCTAGATTAGATATTAGGAAAAACTGTTTCAGCTGGAGGGTGGTGAAGCACTGGAATGTGTTACCTAGAGCAGTGGTGGACTGTCCATCCCTGGTGGTTTTTAAGACCCGGCTTGACAAAGTACTGGCTGGGATGATTTAGTTGGGGTTGGTCCTGCTTTGGGCAGGACTCTACCTCTGTTGGTCTGTTCCAGTCCTAGAATTCCATGATTCCCTCACCCGTTGCTGGGTCACTGAGGAGATGGCCACCTACTGCTGCTTCCGGTCACTCTATTAGCTCATGTGTCCGTGGTCTGGTAGGTGGAGCTAAAGCCTCCAACCCCACTGACCTGTGTCACTCTGCTGGTATTTAACTTTTATCCGTTTGCTTTTTATTTTTTAGCCTAGGAAATTAGCCACAAGAAAACCACCATAAAAAGCTTTCACCAGAAGGGAAGCCAAGCCCCCTGAGAGTCAGGACCTGCCAGAATTAAGGTGGGCCACTCAGTACTATCTTGCCTTTCCATCCCACTTCCCCCGGCCCGGTGCATATGCACAAAACTTCCACCCAGGCACCCTATGGGAGGCAACGGCAGGATGAGTGATGAATGGACCCCTTCTCCCTGCCCTTATGCCATCCAGCACCCCACGCCCAGGAAGTTTCCTCCCAGACAAAGCCAGTGGCACTCTAGCACCAGGCTGCTAGATCTTGGGCTCTCCATTGGCTGTGCAAAGCTGGGGTTGTGGACACTTGTGCTGCCAGCTGCTGGCTCACCTTTGCTGGCTGACCCTGAAGTCTTGCTCAGACTCCAGTGTGGGCAATGCCATTTTTTCCTAATAGCCCATGAGCCAGATGGAGGATCTGTGCCAGGCCCCCTTGTGAAGTGATTCACACTCAGAACGATCTGCTCAGCCCTAATGGGGCCAGCGATGCTGTAAAAGCACAGGGACGATGGGCCGGCCAGTATCTGGCAGCGGGCTGATGATGGAAGGTGCCAAAGAATTACAATATCCAAGTGAGCCTCAATTTGGATCAGGTTGGTGTGCCACATTCTGGAGCTGGTCACCTCCGTGGGCCACGCCTCTGCCTGCAGAACAAAGGCAACGGTGCTGTCTGGGTTCCATGGCTCAGGCTTTGGCTTCAACTTCTGATGTTTGCTGAGGGCCAGTTGCTCTCTAATTGGACATGGAGCTGCGGGAGGGAGATTTGGGCTGGCCCTCGCTGGCCCAGAGGGTATTGTGGTTAAACCCCAAGCCTGATAGCTACAAGCCTTGTGCCCCTTGCTCAGCTCTGCCACTGCCTTGCTGCACAACCTCAAGCAAGTCACCCTGCCTGAGTCTCCCCATCTGTAAAATGGTGATAATGATCCTGCCCCCTCCATTGTAAAGTGCTGAGGGTTAGGGGGTTCTTTAGCCCCTGGCAAGGAGAGCAGGAAGGGCTAGTGTGTCTGATGCTGCTTGGGTGGGTCCAAAAGGCATGAGAACGACTGCAGTGGGTCAGACCAAAGGGCCATCTAGCCCAAAGTCCTGTCTTCTGACAGTGGCTTTGCCAGGTGCCCCAGAGGGAATGCAGAGGAGCGGTGATCATCCAGTGAGCCCTTCTGTCACCCATTCCCAGTTGCTGGCAAACAGCTGATTTAAATTTTCCTTTATACTTCAGGTAGAGGCAGACACCTGGTGGATGGTTCAGGCCTATCACAGAATCACACACTGAATCACAGAATCACAGGGCTGGAAGGGACCTCAGGAGGTCATCTAGTCCAGCCCCCTGTTTCAAGCAGGATCAACCCCTACTAAGTCATCGCAGCCAGGACCTTGTCCAGCCAGGACTTAAAAACCTCAAGGGATAGAGAATCCACCACCTCTCTAGGCAACACATTCCAATGCTTCACCACCCGCTTGGTGAAGAAGTTTTTCCTAATATCTAACCTACACCTTTCCCTCTTCAACTTCTGACCATTACTCCTTGTTCTGCCATCTGACACCACTGAGAACAATTTCTCACCCTCCTCTTTAGAGCTCCCCTTCAGGAAGTTGAAGGCTGCTATTAAATCACCTCTAAGTCTTCTCTTCTGTAAACTAAACAAGCTCAAATGCCTCAGCCTGTCCTCATAGGTCTTGTGCTCCAGACCCTTAATCATTTTTGTTGCCCTTCGCTGAACCTGCTCCAGCAAATCCACATCCTTTTTATACTGGGGGGCCCAAAACTGGACATAATATTCCAGATGTGGCCTCACCAGTGCCGAATAAAGAGGAATAACTACTTCCCTAGATCTGCTTGAAATGCTCCTCCTAATGCACCCCAGTATGCCGTTAGCTTTCTTGGCTACAAGGGCAAACTGTTTACTCATATCCAGACTTTCATCCACCATAACCCCTATGTCCGTTTCCATCATACTGCTGCTGAGCCAGTCGGTCCCCAGCCTGTAACAATGTTTGGGATTCTTCCACCCCAGGTGCAGGACTCTACACTTCTCCTTATTGAACCGCATCAGATTTCCTTTGGCCCAGTCCTCCAATCTATCCAGGTCCCTCTGGATTATCTCTCTACCCTCCAACGTATCTACCTCTCCCCCTAGTTTTGTGTCATCTGCAAACTTGCTAAGGTTGCAACCCAGTCCCTCATCCAGGTCATTAATAAAGATGTTGAATAACACCGGCCCCAGAACCGAGCCTTGCAGCACTCCGCTTGAAACAGACCGCCATCCAGATATTGGGGCATTGACCACTACCCGTTGGGCCCGACCATCAAGCCAGTTTTCTATCCGTCTTATAGTCCAAGGATCCAATCCATATTTCCTTAATTTATGGACAAGAATGTTGTGGGAGACCGTATCAAAGGCCTTGCTGAAGTCAAGGTATAGCACATCCACTGACTTCCCCATATCCACAGAGCTTGTTACGTCATCGTAGAAGCTGATTAGATTGGTGAGGCAGGACTTGCCCCTGGTGAATCCATGTTGGATACTTTTGATCACTTTCCCCTCTTCCAAGTGCTTCAGAATGGATTCCTTGAGGATTCCCTCCATTATTTTCCCAGGGATTGAGGTAAGGCTGAAGGGTCTATAGTTCCCTGGATTGTCCTTTCCTTTTTTAAAGATGGGCACTACGTTTGCCTTCCAGTCATCCGGTATCTCCCCCGATTTCCAAGAGTCTTCAAGGATAATGGCCAAAGGTTCAGCAATGACCTCTTCCAATTCCCTCAGTACCCTGGGGTGCATTAAATCCAGACCCATGGACTTGTGCACATCTAGTTTTTCTCGATAACTCAGAACTTGTTCCTTCCCCACAGACGGCTGCCCTCCACCTTCCCGTACTGAATCATCTAGGACCATCATTGGGAAGTTAACTTTGTCTGTGAAGACTGAGGCAAAAAAAGCATTGAGTACTTCAGCTATCTCTATCCGTCATACTGGCTGGCAAAAGGACCAAAGGGCTATGTGGAGGAGGCAGCAGGGAAAGAACAAAGCTGTGATCACAGCTAGTGTCTGTCCCCCATCCCTGCCTTTGTGACTAGCTTTCACTCCAGCTAGTCCCTGGAGAATGCTGGCATGTTCCTGAGCCTCCTGCCTAGCAGGGAGTAGTTCCGAGCCAGAAGGAAGGGCTCCAGGCGCTTGCTGCTGACTCCGTGACAGGAGTGGAATACTGTGTTCGTTGGAGGTGGTAGGGGGTGGCTAAGACCTCTCCAAAGGGTCTCTAAATGGAGGAGAGGCTGGATATGAGTCAACAGTGTACCCTAGTAGCCAAGAAGGCTAACGGCATATTGGGGTGCATTCGGAGGAGCATTTCCAGCAGATCTACAGAAGTTATTATTCCCCTCCATTGGGTGCTGGGATGATCTTTAGTTGTGGTTGGTCCGACTTTGGGCAGGGGACTGGACTTGATGACTTCCTGAGATCTCTTCCAGTTCTAGGATTCTATGATTTTATAAGTGCCAGAGGACAGATGACCACATCGCCATATCCACCAGCATAACAGGCCCCTTTTTCAGCAACCTCAGCCAACAGGGCAAGACCCCGCTAAGCCATGGCACCTGAGTTCTAGTCCCACCAGAAGGAGTCACACATGCTCTGTGGGGGAAATGGTTTGAGTCAAGGTCCATGCATTGTGGCTTGGGGGACGCCAGCCTCCAGTGCTCTCTATCTGGGGTGTTTTACCAGCCTTTTAATCTCTCCTCGGACTTCCTAATATCCCTACCGTCAGTTTCCTCCAAACAGGAGCCATACAGCCCTTTTAAAATTTCATGGCCAGCAGTCAAGCACTGTCGTTGAGAGCCCTTTCACCGCGACTGACCTGACAAATGTGCACTGGGCTTATTCTGGGCTGTGGGGGAGACAAGAATGTGAGAATTAAAGGATTAAATATTCATGTGAGAGTTTCATGATTTTCATAATATGAATTTCATAATTGCCTAGGGAGGCTGTGTAATCTTCATCTCTGCAGACATTCAAGAGCAGGTTAGATAGACGCCTATCAGGGATGGTCTAGATGGTCCGTGGTCCTGCCATGAGGGCAGGGGACTGGGCTTGATGACCTCCTGAGGTCCCTGCCAGTTCCAGTGTTGTATGATTCTATAGGAGGGAAATAATAATACAGAAGGGAGGGAGAGACATCACCAGGCAAATGGCAAGAAAAATGGCCAAATTAAACACTGTCGGCTGTAAAAGGAAAGGCGGTTCCATCCAGAGGAATGAACTTAACTGTGGCTTGCCCTGGTGTGGCCACTGTGCACCAATGCCATTTACACTGTGGCTTTTCACTAAGCAGGGGACACTCTATAGAGGCCTAGCCTGGAGCAGCAGGGAATGGGGTCAAAGAGGTGAGTGAGCATCAGGACATCAGGGTTCCATTCCTGGCTCTGTCTTGTGACCTTAGGAAAGCTGCAGTGCCTCACTTTACCCAGCTGCAAGTAGCACAGCAGAGGCCTGTTTCTTCCCTGCCTTTTGGTCAGCACTTGCATCAGTGCAAAGGGTGTTAAAATGCAGCCAGGGCAAAAGATGCAGGGTGGGCACAGACCTGGGCACGGCATGACGGTAAGAGTCAGAGATGAAGGCCAGAAGGGGTCAGCAGATCTTCCACCCTGACCTCCTGTGAGGCTCAGGCAACTAACCATCATGCTCTAAGCCCCCTGCCAAGCAGACTTAGGCAAAAGAGTTACAGTCCAGGGGATACAAAACTGTTGTGCGCCACTAGCAGAGAACAGGAGGGATCGGGGTGTGCCAGTGCCTTGGGCCCTGCAATGGACAGAGAACTGGAGGGGTGCAAATGGAGAGCTCTCTTTTAAAAGGGCTATAGGATGCTCCTGGGAATGGCAGAGCAGTGACCCTTAACCTGCTACCTAGCAAACAGTCCAGTAGCTTAGCAGTTCTCAAACTGTGGCTTGGGACCCCAAAGCGGGTCAGGACCCCATTTTAACTGGGTCACTAGAGCCAGCATTAGGCTTGCTGGGACCCAAGTCTGAAGCTGAAATCTGAACTCTACCCCAATCCGGGGGGGGGGGGGGGGAGGGGCATCAACAGCCTTCACACCCCCACCTGGGGTGGCAGAGCTCAGTCTGTGGCCCCATACCCCAACCCAGGGCAGTGGAGCTCAGGCTACGGCCCCCATATCATCACTTGGGGCAGGAGAGCTCTGGCTCTGCTCATTCGCGGTGTCACAGAGTAACTTTGTTGTCCGAAGGGGGCCACAGGGCCATGACAGTTGAAAACTGCTGTGGCTGAATGGTTACAGTAGAATCCAACTGCCAGCGTTCCGATGTCAGTGGACGAGAGGAGCCGGGGAACTGGTTGGCATCATTGCCCTGGGATTTTAAACAACCTTCTGATAAAGCCCTTCCCCTCCCACCCAGGGAGTTACACTGCAACATTTTCATAGTAGCATGTGAAACTCACTGCTACAATTGTCAGAGAGGCAGGCGTGTTAGTCTATCCACAAAAACAACGAGGAGTCCTGTGGCACCTCCTATTGTTTCTGTGGCTACAGACCAACACAGCTACGCTCTGATACTTGTCACCATGCAAGGCACTAAATTTAGCTGTCTGCAGTGGAAATTCATCAACTTCATGAGAAAAAAGGTTGCATAGATACAGACAGACATCACCTCCCTCTCTAAGTGCAAAGGGATAGACATTGTACCAAAAGGGCTGAAGGTGAAAAATACATTGAAATCGACATACTACACAGAAATTGGGCCATGTTTTCTCAAAGAAACTAAGGAACCACCTGATCAGTGTCCATCTGTTAGTCTATAAGTGTCACAGGACCCTTCGTTGTTCTCACTGCTACTAGACATCACTGTGAGTCTGGAACTTGGTAGGATGCTTAAAGGCCTGAGTGCTTACAGCAGTTCTTGTATCACTCTGGCTATGTCTACGCAGGGTGCTGCTTCCGGTAGGGTCATGCAAATGAAGGCACTTGGCAATGCAAATAGCTGCTCATTTGCATAGCCGCACGAGATCACTGTCCTGGCAGAGGCTTCTGTCGTCACAGAACAAGCCATGTTGATGAGGTTCTGTCCACCAAGACCCCATTTGTCAGCAGCCCCATATTCCTGAAAAAAATGAGGCATGGGGGCTGTCGATGGCGGGGGTTTGGTTGACAGAACTCTGTCTACACAGCTTGTTTTGTGATGACAGAAGCCTCTGCTGGGACAGCGAGCTCATGTGACTTTGCAAATGAGATGTGTGTCTATGCAAACAAGCTGTCGTATGCATAGTTGCATGACCCAGCTGGCGGCAACACCCTGTGTGTATGTAGCCTCTGTGTATTGCTCCGTGGGAGACGTGCACGGGTGTGCAAGAGAGAGCTGAGCCCTTCGGTGGAACATGCAATCCGTGTGACAGCTCTAAGCTCGCTTGGTGGGGCTATGCATGGGGCACCAGACTGGATGGGGGCGGATACTGTGGGGTTTTCCATTCCTGACTGCACCATTAACTGCCCATGTGCTCTTCAAGCCCCTTCTCCTTTCTCTGCCCTTGTTCTACAGTTGGAAAATGTTCAGCACTGGGACAGGGGACACTGCGTCCCATTCCAAGCCTGAGCCCCCTATTTGCTGTTTCGCTGCCTTCCCTCACCATTGTTCTTGGCACTCCTGGGTGTGATGTTGCACTGGGGCTGTCACTTCTCTAGGTCAATGCCCAAACCCTGTGCAGCCCAACAGCTCACAAGCCAGGACGCACGCAAAAATGCCCCCACCCCAATGTAGTATTATTTCAGATAGCTCCTGATTGTCATGAGTTTTATGATTTTGTGGGCCCAGAGTTACAACTGTTACATGATTGGTGTTGGCCGTGTTGGAGTCTGGAGAATGGCTTTAGTACCCAAGGGCACTGGAATTCCACTGAGGGGAGAGAGCTGGCTATTTAGGAGGTAAAGCCCCAGTCACTGTGCTAGGTGCTGTACAGACATACAAGAAAAATTGTTCCCTGGCCCTGCTTATAGTCCTAGTGCCAGACACGCATCACTGCAGTCCCTGTGTAGACACAGCTCCCCAGGTGGAACTGTAGCCAGGTCTTCAGTGGGGCTGCTGGAAGCCTGCAGTGTAGACATCCCTTTAGTAGCAAAGTTGATACAGAAGCAGAGCTGGACTGGATGTCCATGTGACTCTGACCTAAGGAACTTTGTGCTAACATCTGGGCTTGTGGCTTAATGCAGAGCACTGCTGGCTGTGGGGGGGAGCTTTTCTGCAGCCTGATGAATTGGACTGGATGTGGTGGGAAACTGGCCCTGCATTCCCACTGGTGCCATGGATTGAATTTTTGACCATGAGTAACATGCTTAACTTCTCTGTGCCTCTATTTCTCCATCTTTGAAATGGGGAGATGGACCCTGGTACATCTTGATGGAGCAAGTTTTAATCAGGCGTTGTTCCAGCATGGAAACAGATGTCTTAGAACCCGGGGGAATTGGTATGTCTGCTTCGGTCCTGGAGGGCTTTATTTTCGAAGGTGAAAAATAAAGTGACTTGGCTGCTTCACAGCTTTTCCACTTGACATTCAGATCTGGCAATGAGCACAGGTGCCAATGGAGCAGAAGGTCTTCCCTTCTCTGAGCAGGGCCAGCTACTTCCAGACCTGCTGTGCAACCGTGAGTGTTCTGGGGGCCCTGCTGTGGGTTCATGGGCTTAGGGAAGTCCCACACTTCTAGGAAGGCAGAGCGCAATGGTTAGACTTGAGTGGGTAATCACCTGGCCTCTGTTCCCACCTGGAAAGTCAGAGTAACACTCAAAAGGTGCTTAGAAGAATAAAGCACTGAGGGGGAGGTATTCAGGTGGGGAGTTATGTACAGTGTGTGACACTTGCTAAGCAGGGGTGGACTTTGTCCCTATCTAGTGGCTGGGCAAACAGGTTTCTTGTTTGTTTCAGTTAGGAGAGTCCTCCTTTAGCTGGGGGACATGAGTGTTTGGAACCAAAGCCTTTGGCTCCCTAAGTTTATACAGGAGCTGGCCTTGGCCTGTTGTCTGCAGGCATGGCTCTGTTCATGGTAGAGGGTTGCCGTCAGCAAACAGGAGAAGTCCAGCCACGGTCAAAGAAGTCCTGAGTTCTCCCCTTTCCTTTTTGTTTTTGATCCTGTAGCTGCTGTAAATTCAGGGCTGTTTTCTCAAGATCTCCATCAGCAGGAGACCGAAAGCAGGATGATAAACATCCCCCTGCCACTCTCCCAGATGGTGAAGGCAGAGCTGGCGTGATCCATGGGGCGGGAGGCAGCCTCTGGAGAAAGCTTGGCTTGTGATTCAAATCACAAATCAAGGGAGTGAAATGAGACACTGCCGACCATCTGTGTCTCCCATTCTGGGCTTTGTGTGGTCGTTCCAACGAAGTAACTCGTGGAGATCCTGATTTTACCTGCCTTGGCTCCCAGCATGACCCCTGTCCTAAAGAACATTCTCCCCGCTCAGTCTCTGCCACTGTACAATGCTGCAGGAAATCATGAAGCTCTGTCCCTCTGTAAAATGCCCAAGCCAGCACTTACAGCAAAAGGAGGCATTCATGGCTGTTGGGGGTGGTGGATGGGAGGGACTGGGTAGCCCAGGGCACTAGCAAGGGCCTAACAGCTCTTTTCCTCTGGGTTACTGCTTTAATAAACAAAGTGGCCAGGTTTTCCCAAGCATCTGCGATTAGCAGGGAGCCGCTGGGGGTCTGGGAATGTGCAAATCTGGCCTTTGTTGGCAGCATCCATTAGAGAGGGGAAGGAGCTACAATTTCTCAGCTACAATTCATCTGCAAATTTGATGCCCTCAGCTCAGGCTTAAACAAAGACTGTGAATGGCTGGCTAAATACAAAAGCAGCTTCCCCTGCCTTGGTGTTCACACCTCCAGATCTACTGCTGGTAGTAAGCCTCACCCTTGCTGACTGAGCTAACCTTGTTATCCCCACCCTTGCTCTGGCTTATTTATACCTGGCCCTGCAGATTTCCAAGACCAGCATCTGATGAAGTGAGTCTGTGCTCACAAAAGCTCATGCTCAAAACTTTTCTGTTAGTCTATAAGGTGCCACAAGACCCTTCGTTGCTGGGAAGGATGGTATAAGCCATGGCAAACTCACCCGCCAGCTGACCCCTCAGACATGTTGGTGGGAGGAAACAATACCCACCCAGGGGAAAGTCTGCAAAAACATCTAATTAATTTAGGCCCCTACGTCTGATTGACTTTCAGTAGGATTTGGGCATGGTTGGAAGTGTTACCTGTCATCTCCAGGGCTCTCTCTAGTCCCTTCAGAGCATCCCCTTTCCTGTGTAAAGGGGAAGCTGGCCAGGACTGCACCCTCTGTGACTTCCAACCAAGACTATTTCACGGCCAATCCGGCAGGCATTCCCGGGGGAAAAGCTTGTCCCTCATACCTCCTCCTGTCACCAGGCAGGTGTGCCACGCTCTGTATGTTAGGCCCATGTGCTAGTGCCACGTGTTAGCAGCTGGGCTGAAGCCTGTGGGAGGTAGGGGAGATGTGGGAAGACAGCAGGGATGTGTGTGTGTTTGTGTGAATCAAAGCCATTGCTCCTTAGTCAACATGGAGCTGAATGGGTGCCTATTAGCTCAGCCTACATCTGGGAAGAGTCCCTCACTACTGAGGGAGGTTTTGCTAGTCATCCACCTGCCTACATTCCCCAGATTGGATAATGATGTTTTCTCTTCCCCTGTAGTTTTCTCTCTTCTTTGGGAAGAAAACCATTAAAACCGTCCGAGGGTGGCTTGTACCACATTGCTGCACAACTGTGACCCCACTGGCCGTGGGTTTAACTAACCGAGTTACAGATCCAGCTAGTACCCAGTACAAAGCCCAGCCACAGAAGCACTGTTTCTAAGACTGATTTACTTTGTGGCAGAGAGCTGTGGGGAAAATGCTAGGGAGAGTGGGGAGAGCTAATGAAGCTAAAGGATACAAGAGATCCAAGAACAAATGGGAATGAGGTGCCCATGAACCAGGTGCCCATGAAGGTAGTCTTGAAATGGGAAGGTTTCTAAGCAGCAGAGGGAGGCTTCTGTGGCAGCCTGCCAGTAAGAGCAGTGGAGCCAGGTGACCCAAGCAGGTCAGACTAGATGGTCAGCATGATTCCATCAGTTTAAAAGTCTATGAAGATGGAGTGTGATAAACTTATGAGCAGGCTGCTATGATGGGGTAGCCACAATTACCCGGGAAGTGCATACACCCTGTGTGCTAACTGTGCATCACTCACTCCTGAGATGTACTGGGATTTTCCTAGACAGTTAGCATGGGATCATCTCAGCCTGCTAGACACTTGTCCGGAGTTCTGAGGAGAGCAAGCGGGTCATTAATCTGGGAATTGGTAACTTTAGTTTGCAGAGTTGTAGCCATGTTGGTCCGAGGCTATTAGACAGACAAGGTGAGTGAGGCAACATCTTGTACTGGACTGATTTCTGCTGCTGAGAGACATGAGGTTTTGAGCTACTCCATGGTAGCTCAAACTCCATGAGCTAACCTAGTGAGGAGGGCTTTAAACTAGGTTCGACGGGGGCAGGGGAGCAAAGCCTGCAGGTAAGTGGACAGCATGAATACATGAGAGATGAATTTGAAATGGGAAGGCGTATGGGCTACACTGGGAGAGTAAAAAGAGGGCCAGGGCAAAACTGGGAGGCAAGACCAAATCAATGTCTGAGATACCTATATACAAATGCAAGAAGTATGGGAAATAAGCAAGAAGAATTGGAAGCACTAATAAATGAATACAACTATGATATCATTGGCATCACAGAAACTTGGTGGGATAATACTCATGATTGGAATGTTGGTATTGAAGGGTACAGCCTGCTTAGGAAGGACAGGCAGGGAAAGAAGGGAGGAGGTGTTGCCTTGTACATTAAAAATGTACACACTTGGACAGAGGTGGAGATGGACGTAGGAGATGGACTGGTTGAAAGTCTCTGGGTTAGACTCAGAGGAGTAAAAAACAACGATGAGGTCCTACTAGGAGTCTACTACAGGCCCCCTAGCCAGGTAGAAGAGGTGGATGAGGCTTTCTTTAAACAGCTAACAAAATCATCCAGGGCCCAGAATTTGGTGGTGATGGGGGACTTCAGCTATCCAGGTATATGTTGGGAAACTAATATAGCAGGGGACAGACTGTCCAATAAATTCTTGGATTGCATTGCAGACAACTTTTTATTCCAAAAGGTTGAAAAAGCTACTAGAGGGGAAGCTGTTCTAGATTTAATTTTAACAAATAGGGAGGAAATTATTGAGAATTTGAAAGTGGAAGGATGCTTGGGTGAAAGTGATCATGAAATCATAGAGTTCACAATTCTCAGGAAGGGTAGAAGGAAAAACAGTACAATAGAGATAATGGATTTCAGGAAGGCAGATTTTGGTAAACTCAGACAGCTGGTAGGTAAGGTCCCATGGGAAGCTAAACTGAGGGGAAAAACGGCTGAAGAGAGTTGGCAGTTTTTCAAAGGGACATTATTAAGGGCCCAAAAGCAAGCTATCCTGCTGCGTAGGAAAGATAGAAAACATGGCAAAAGACTGCCTTGGCTTAACCAGGAGATCTCGCCTGATCTCAAAATAAAAAAGGAATCGTATAAGAAATGGAAACTAGGACAAATTACAAAGGACGAATATAGGCAAACAACATGAGCATGCAGGAGCAAGATTAGAAAGGCTAAGGCACAAAATGAGCTCAAACTAGCTACAAGCATAAAGGGAAACAAGAAGGCTTTTTACAAATACATTGGTAACAAGAGGAAGACTAAGGAGAGGGTAGGGCCATTGGTCAGTGAGGAGGGAGGAACAGTAACAGGGAATTTGGAAATGGCAGAGATATTTAATGATTTCTTTGTTTCGGTCTTCACTGAGAAATCTGAAGGAATGCCTGACATAGAGAATGCTAGTGGAAAAGGGGTAGGCTTAGAAGTTGAAATAAGAAAAGAACAAATTAAAATTTACTTAGAAAAATTAGATGTCTGCAAATCACCAGGGCCTGATGAAATGCATCCTAGAATCCTCAAGGAGCTGATAGAAGAGGTAGCTGAGCCTTTAGCAATCATTTTTGGTAAATCGTGGGAGACGGGAGAGATTCCAGAAGACTGGAAAAGGGCAGATATAGTACCCATTTATAAAAAGGGGAACAAGAATAACCCGGGAAACTACAGGCTAGTCAGCTTAACTTCTGTGCCAGGAAAGATAATGGAGCAGGTAATTAAAGAAATCATCTGCAAGCATTTGGAAAGTGGTAAGGTGCTAGGGAACAGCCAGCATGGTTTTGTTAAAAACAGATCATGTCAAACCAATCTAATAGCTTTCTTTGATAGAATAACGAGTCTTGTGGATAAGGGAGAAGCGGTGGATGTGGTATACCTAGACTTCAGTAAAGCATTTGACACGGTCTCACATAATATACTTATCAATAAACTATGCAAATATAACTTAGATGGGGCTACTATAAGGTGGGTGAACAACTGGCTGGATAACCGTACCCAGAGAGTAGTTATTAATGGTTTTCAATCCTGCTGGAAAAGTATAACTAGTGGGGTTCCGCAGGGGTCTGTTTTAGGACCGGTTCTGTTCAATATCTTCATTAACGATTTAGATATTGACATAGAAAGTACACCTATTAAGTTTGCAGATGATACGAAGCTGGGAGGGGTTGCAACTTCTTTGGAGGACAGGGTCATAATTCAAAAGGATCTGGATAAACTGGAGAAATGGGCTGAGGGAAACAGGATGAAGTTTAATAAGGACAAATGCAAAGTGCTCCACTTAGGAAGAAACAATCAGTGTCACACAGACAGAATGGGAAAGGACTGCCTAGGAATGAGTACAGCAGAAAGGGATCTAGGGGTTATAGAGGACCACAAGCTAAATATGAGTCAACAGTGTGATGCTGTTGCGAGAAAGGCAAACATGATTCTAGGATGCATTAACAGGTGTGTTGTGAACAAGACACGAGAAGTCATTCTCCAGCTCTACTCTGTGCTGGTTAGGCCTCAGCTGGAGTATTGTGTCCAGTTCTGGGCACCGCAGTTCAGGAAGGATGTGGAGAAATTGGAGAGGGTCCAGAGGAGAGCAACGAGAATGATCAAAGGTCTAGAGAACATGATCTATGAAGAAAGGCTGAAAGAATTGGGCTTGTTTAGTTTGGAAAAGAGAAGATTGAGGGGAGACATGATAGCAGTTTTCAGGTATCTAAAAGGGTGTCATAAGGCAGAGGAAGGGAACTTGTTCTTCCTTGCCTCTGAGGATAGAACAAGAGGCAATGGACTGAAATTGCAGCAGGGGAGGTTCAGGTTGGACATTAGGAAAAAGTTCCTAACTGTCAGGGTGATCAAACACTGGAACGAATTGCCAAGGGAGGTGGTAGAATCTCCATCACTGGAGCTGTTTAAGAAGAGGTTAGATAGATGGCTTTCTGGGATGGTCTAGAAAGTGCTTGGTCCTGCCATGAGGGCAGGGAGCTGGACTCGATGGCCTCTCGAGGTCCCTTCCAGTCCTACTCTTCTTCTCTATGATTCTATGGTGCAGATCTCTGAGTGTGACAGCTCATCTCTTTCACCAAGAGAAATTGATCCAGTATAAGATATTGCCTCAGCCACGCGTCTCTTAAATATAATTACCATGTGATCAGCAGGAACCTGTAAATATTCTGTGCCCTTCCAGCCCTGTGCAACATGCGAATTAATTCCATATGAGAATAACCTGAGCAGAAAAAGATGTGTTTGAATTCCAGCAGTAAACATGGAACTGTGCCATGACATTCAGTTTTAATTGGCCATGCCCCAAGGCGCTGCATTGCAACATTATTAGTTCTTGGTCCGGCTTGTGGGAAACAGCCTGAGACCTTGTGCAGTGGTTGAGAAAGTACTGTGGGTTTACTGCCTTAGCGTGTGAACTTGCTCAAAGACCACAAGAGGGGCTGGGGGAAGGAGAACAAGGGTCAGCTTGGCTTCTGCCTGAAATGGCGTCATGGCTTGTGTGCCATCTCTGAACCAAATTGCCCCACTAGCTTACACTCACTAGGGGGCGCTGTTTGCTATGGGGGGAGGGGGGCTCTTTTCTTTGAGTCACTAATGACTGCAATGCCCCAAAGTGGTGGTAGGGGAGGATGGTGCAGTGAGGAGTCATGTTGGTGGCTCAGGAGGAGGCAATCTTGCTTCTAAACCAGTGCTGAGCCCAGTGCAGTGCCAGGAGGTTGCATGGGGTATTCAGTAGGGGGCACTCTCCTCTACCTGTAGAAATGGACAGCTTGAGAGAGAATAGGAATAATTAGACTTTCTGTCTGCAAACCACACTGTGGATGCCACCCCACTCCCCTCGGTGGGGGAATGGCAATGCAAAGGCTGCAGGGGCTTGGCCCCTCACACTGTAAAGTGACAAGAGCAGTAAACCCTCAGAGGCCTTGCCAGGTGTTGATGTTAGTGGAGGCAAGGCTCCTTATCCACCAGGAAATAGCAGCATAGGGAGAGTGCCCCACGACCATGCTGGAAATAGAATCCAGCTCTTCTGAGCTCTGTCCACTAGGCCACACTGCCTCCAAGTAGTAATGTTAATTCTGCTGTCCCTCCAAATCATCATCCCATCCTTATTTGACACTGTAGTGGTGTAAGTGCTCACTACTGCAAAGAAAGGGCTAAGGTGGGCTGGAGGGGGCATGCACAGCTCCCCCAGCCCATGAACGGAAGGCTCCTGGGGACAGCCAATCAGAGGACACCTTGCTGGAGCATATAAGGAGCTGCTTCAGCAGAGCTGAGTCAGTTAGGTCCTAGCCAGGGAAGGGGTAGGACCAGCTCCCACCTTGAGTAAGCACCTCAGTACAGTTGTACAGGGCAGGGTAAGGGGTGCTAAGGAGAGGCTCCAGCCTGACACCTGACAGACAGCTGGCTCTGAAATAGAGGCCCTGAGGGTGCAAGGGGGCCACAGGGGAAGTGGCCCAGGGAGCAGGGCAATGAACAAAAGAGGAGGGCAGAACCAGGTTGCTGTCAGAGGGTCCCTGGGATGGGACTCAGAGTAGTGGGTGGGCCTGAGACCCTCCCCTTCCCCCTTGTATTGCACCGAGCCACACACCAGGGTGGTCCTAATAGATAGTAGTCTGCCCTTGATGAGAGGGGCTAGACCAAGGCTGAAGTGGGCCACAGTGGTGTGTGCCCTGGATTGAACGAGGATGGCTGAACCCCAGAAGGGTGCAAGCGACTAGTAGAGCAGTCACTGCTGGAGGGCAATGTCCAGAAGAAGACGCCACAATCTGAAGAGCAATGTGAGTCCACATCTGCTCGTCTGAAGAGAATGGCACCAGACAATGCCCCAGCCAGAAAAAAGGTGCCTTGCTGAGAAAAAGAAGCTAATTCCTGGATCAACCAGCAGGAAGTGCTATGGAGAATCAGGTTCTCCTCTGTATTTTGTGCCCTGCCTTCTACCTTTGGTGCTTTCTGATGACCGTCAGGGGCTGGAATCTAGATCATTCCCATGGATCTGAATATTCAGCCCCTTCCTTACTCTGGTCCCTTGGCAGCAGTTTCTGCTGAGATGGTCTAGACATGGGGAGAAGAGGCAGCAGGGCTCCTGGGTCTCAGCCAACAGGGGTGATGATCCATGGTAGATCCCACCCTTCCTTCTCCACCAGACAAACGGCCCTCAAAGTCCTCATGAAATAGTTACAAGCAGTTTTAATCCAACAGAGTTGAGAGTACACACAGCAAAACACAGATTTGTAAAGCAAATTGTGTAAATCTGAGCAATTGTCTAACAGGAAATGAAATAAATAGTCACACACACTCAGCTGCTTCCCATTGTCATTCTTTGAAAATAAATCAGATTGCTTTGCACTGAAATGACATGCTCTGCTTTTAAAACGCCCTTCGACCCAGACTTTGGGGTGGTTTCTTACGTTACCATGTCGTATATACAATGAAATCACCCCCAGGCATATCTCATCTAAAGAGAAAAGTGTTGTTCTCTCTCCCACCAGCATGCAAATCAAACTGATCTTGTGGGAAGTCGATTGGGAGTCCTGTGCCCTGACCCAGCTCCCTGTTTGAAATGCTGCCATTTGCTGAGAGGGCTGCAGTGAAATCCACACACAACACGGAAGTCACCTGGCCATGCTGTGTCGAGGGTGGGCCTGCCTGCATGCTAGCTGAAGTGCTGGGACATCCCATCCTGTTGGCTGGACAAAGTGAGGCCTCTCAGAGAAGTGAAATGTAGCAGTAGGGTTTTGTTTTGTAGCTGAGAGGATTCCAAATCTGTAAGCACATGACTGGCTCTGGTGAAGCCCCTCCATTCTGGGCCCTGGCATGTGCAAAGGACTGGCTCTCCTGGGTGGAGGATACAGGGCAAGGGAGGAAGTCAGCTTGATGGCTCCCATCCTGCATTAATTCTCTTGGGCATTGGCCTGGGCATGGGGATACCAAGAAGGGAGCACACTGATCCCTCAGGATGGATGGATTTCCATGTTAAAGTGGATTCTGAGGGATGGGACTCACCCATATGAGATGGTTTGTTTAGGCAGTAGGATTTATAGGCAGTGGGTTTATCTGACAAAGTGTCGGGCTGCAGGGCAAAAATATGCCTAAGGCACTGTGCACTCACAGGGAACGGGTGCCACGCCACATTGAGCTGGCGAGGAGTTGTCAGGATATAGGATTGACAGCAGGTTGGGTATCACATGTTGGGTTCACTTTCCCTAGCATCTGATGAATTATTTCACTAGAAGGGTGGTGAAGCACTGGAATGTGTTACTTAGAGGGGTGGTGGAATCTCCATTCCTAGAGGTTTTTAAGTCCAGGCTTGACAAAGCCCTGGCTGGGATGATGTAATTGGGGTTGATCCTGCTTTGGGCAGGGGGCTGGACTTGATGACCTTCTGAGGTCCCTTCCACCTCTAGGATTCTATGATGCTATGAATGCTGTGACTTTTTCTAGTTTGCTTTTGTTTTGTTCTCCTTGGAGTTTACGTTCTGTGTTAGATCCCTCTGCATCCTGGAGTATATGAGCATTGTTTGACTCAGTCAGTTTATTATTATGGGGCTGTCTTGTTGCTGGTCTGGTCTGGGAGATCAGACTTGATGATCACAATGACATATCATGAAGTTGCAGCATCCCCGTGTTGCTGGTGAATCAGCCCAATAAGAGCACAACATCTTCAAGGATGACCCTCTACAGCAAGCTAGGTTTCTTTCAATGACCTTTGTGGGTTGTGAGCATAAAGAACACAAGCATGGCCACATTGAGTCAGACCAAAGACCCATCTAGCCCAGTGTCCTGTCTTCTGACAGTGGCCAATGCCAGGTGCCTCAGAGGGAATGAACAGAAGGAGAGAACATCAGAGAGTGGTCAAGAGAGGCCAGAGGCCCCATCCTGATGATTCCCGACATTCTGTTAACTGGTTTGCATGGGACCCACTTGCCTCTGAGAGCTAATTAGCTTGCATTCAGGGAGCAGTAACATGAAGTGGGATCCACAGACCTCACCCTGATAAGCCCTCAGATAGATCCTTCCTACATGCCATCCAGCTGGCACATCATCTGCTGAGAGAACTGCTGGCTTATTGGCCACGTAGACCTCTCAGACATGAATGTGACCCATGTGTGTATGGCACATGGGACAGTTCAAACAAACATAAAAATGGCCACCAGGGACTCTGCCAGGAGAACCAGGCCTAGTACAGGGTCATTCTGTTGCTTGCCTTCCTAGAACGAGACATGCTACCTGGCTTGCTTTGGGTTACCTGGGTGTCCTTCTCTGAATGGCACAGCCTTGTAGAGTCATTGATTTTAAGGCCAGAAGGAATCTGATGATCAGCTCATCTGACCACCTGTAGAACACCGGCCTGAGATCTCCAACTTGTGATTTGGGGAGTGCAACAGCTGATCTCCATGCAAGTGCTACTGATGGTGATGAATTTGCCATGTCCCTAGTTGATGTGCTCCAAGAGTTATTTCCCTGGCTCTATCTTGTTTCTCTTTTGAACTGTCTTGGGTAGAGCTTCCAGCCAGGGAGATGCATTGGGAGGAGCAGGAGGGCCAGCCATGAGGGCACATACCCCAAATGTCATGGACAGGAGGGACAAGGGACCAGCCAGATGCTAGGGCCAGAATTCCTGGGAGTCCAGTGTCTAGCAGGGGGTCTTTGCCCACAGCAGGCATTCACCCCTCTCACACTCACTGGCAGTGGCAGGGGAAGTGGAGTAATGTGGCCCCCACTTGCTCTGCTCCCTTCGCTTGGGGGCAGGGTAGGACTGCCCCCATACTCACTGACGGGAAGCAGAGTGAGCAGGGACTTCTAGGTGGAAGGGCAATGCATGGAGATGAGTGTAAATCTGTCATATGGAGCTGGATGCGACATGGCTTCCTCTCCCAAGAACATTTTTCAGATTTTGAACTTTCTTCCCCTTTCAAGTTGAGACAAAAAGTGGAAATCTTGAAAATTGTCATGGCCCCATCCATCGTTTCAGCTTGAGCTAGCTGAACCAGTTATTTCAGTTTCAGCCATATTGTTTTTCAAAAAACACATTCCTTGAAGTAGCTTTAATTTCGGAACAGGAAGTTCTTTTGACTTGGAAAACCATTGAGGAATTGTCAAAACGAGACGTTTTGGAACTGACACATGCTTTTCAACAACTGAAGAGTTTGTCATTACTGAGCTGGCCCTGAGCAAACTTGCATTTTACACAAGTAGACATTATTGGAAGAAAAAAATGTTTCTTCAAAGCTTTCCTTAGTGCTTTACTGTCACTACTGTTGTGAGTTCACAGGTGGAAATAAACCGGCTTTGGATTCTGCTGCAGAGGCGAAGATGCAAGCCAGCCCTGCCCACAGATGAGCTGTTGCTAGACTCTCAGCTGGAGTGGTTAAGGGCAGCTAGAAATGTTTGCTGGACAGTTCTACCCACCCAAGGGAGCCATACAAAATGAAAGGCCCATAAATTGGGCAGGGTTATGCAAATAATGCTCACTGTGATTTGCATACTTGATGAATATGCATAAACATGCTGAAATAGCTGACTTGTAAAATTGCAGGCTTTGGAACATGCTACTCACAACCTAGTGCTGTCTCCTCAGTGCTCGCTGCCGTTCTCCATCTCCGCTGGGCACCTGCTGGAGCAAAGGCTTACAGAGATGCTTGAGATCCAGGGCAGTGCACCCCCAGGTCCCTTAATGTGCCCAGCCAGCTTGCCTGTGGGACTTGTGCCCTGGAGAAAATGCAGCAGCATTTGACCAAATTTTATTTATGTTAGAAAAAATATATATATTAAAACTGTGTTGTGTGATGAGGCATAAACCCAAGGTGTGCTCTGTGTGTTCATGAGTGTGCATGTGTGTGTTCATATGTGCATGTGTGTGCAGCTGTGCACCCATGCATGTGTGAATTTGTGTGTGGGTGTGTGAATGTGTGTATGAGTGCCTTTGTGTGCACATGTGAAAAAGTGTGCTCATACATGTGTGTGTGTGTGTATCTAGGAGAAGTTAAAAGAGTTTGTGAGGCTTTTGACCCCGCTCTTCCCAAGGAACAGGGTGTGACCCAAGGTGACCTCCAAGATCCCATCCTGGCCAGGACAGATGCTGACGCACCCCAGTTCAATCTCCCTGCTGTTTCAATGGGAGCTGCCTTCCTCCTCTGGGCACCTCCTCCCAAAGGCCCTGTTGTGCCAAGTTTCTGCTCTGGGAGGAGCAATCGCACCCCCACCTCTCCCCTAGCACCGCTCACTTACTGAGCCCCAGTGACCCTCCCTCCCCTGGGAATTGATCTGTCTGCTCCCTTGTGGGTTCGGCCTCTTTGCAGGTCCAGAGACTCGCTTGCCATCTGCTCAGTTGTTCTCCTGGAGCCCTTCTTCACTGTGCAGTGAACTCAAGTCCTGGGTCCAGGGTTCGGCAGCTGTGGGTCCCAGTCCCACGCCAGCCCCTTCCTCGGGGGCAGAAGGACTTTGTGCTGGCATTGGTTGGCCCATCGGAGTCCAGGGCATTGACACAACTTGCTGGCAGCCAGCACATTTGCTCTCCAGCTGGGCTGGTGCAGAGGGCTGAGTGCCAGCCTCAAGGCAAGGACCCAGGCTCAGGCTCGGCTGACAATTGCTCAATTCACACAGCTCCTGGGGAGCCGTCGAGCAAGTGCACCAGCATGGACGTGGCTGATGTAGGTCTTTGCCAAGCACCACACAGTGGGTTGGGGGCAGCAGGGCCATCTCAGTGCTGCAACAGGCCGCGTGGACAGGGTGGACGACACCAGGGACGTGTGAGAATAACCTCAGGGTTGTAAGAGACATAGATCAAGCCCAGAAATGGTGCCAGGCAAACTCCATTCATGACCCATGCCAGTGGGCTGCATTCGGGATTAAAGTCCATCAGAGTGTGCCCCTTGTTGCAGCTCATAACAGGTCTCCAGGCAGCTGTCCTGGCCAGGGGAGCCTGGAAGCAGCTTTTACCAGGCTTGCCCACCAGAAGGGAGGAGCAATGCTGGAGGGTGGGAGTGGCTTCTGATTGGGTCATTCCAAGGGTACCATTGGCATGTGCCACAAACGGGGCTTTCACAAGACCTTTGGGTGCAGTCATCCAGGCCGACTGCCAGGCAGCAGTTGATCCAGAGTGAGGGATTTACATCTGAGAGGGGCTGCGACATGCATGGGAATGTGGAGAGAGGCAAGAACACAGGCGGCTCACATCCCATCCCTCTGACTGGTGCTAGGAGCACTGGGCTCTCCCTGGGCCAGCAAGTGTTCCTGTTAGACCTGCTGCTAGGACAGGATTAGGGCTGATGCTGGACTGTGCTGGACCTCCAGAAAACCTGGGACACCGCTTGTTTCAAAGCCTGCCCTGGGAGAATATGGAGCCCTTGCTGCACTGCTGTCCTCAGAGTCTATTGGCCTTGCCAAGGCCACCACATACTGCCCATACCCACAGTCCTGGGCATGGGATTTTCTGGCCTCGTAAGGGCTCAGGAGAATATGACAGAGCTGATCTGAGATCTGCTCTCTTAGGATAAATACTGGCGAGGTGTTTCTTTGGTGTTGGACAGTCCCCGCCAGGGCTCTGCTGTCCTTCTCTGGGCTCCTGGGAGTGGAGGTCCATCCTGGATGTGCACAGCCACCATGCCATGCTCAGTCTGCAGTGCAAGCCGCAGAGGATCTGCTGCAAACCTTGGCTCCCCTCTCACGCAATGGCCTCCTCCATCTCAGACTGCTGTTGACTGCTTGATGCTGTGGAAGCTGACACGCGTTGGTGACGTGGGGATGGACATGGCTCTGGCCACTCGGGCGCGGATGGAGTGCTTGTCCTGCCACCGGTGCCATCTCTTCCGTACAGCAGAACGGACCTGCCAACACAATGCAGAGCACACGGAGCATTTACTACCCATGCTGCTGGACAGCACTTCCCTGTGACCTGAGGCAGATTTCTCTCTCCCACTCCAGTACACCTTAGAGCAAAGGGGCTCAAAGCATGTTACAGGTAGCAATGAACTAAGCCCTCAGACACCCCAGAAGGAAGGGATTTGCGGTGCACAGCATTATCCGGTTTTGGTAGATGGGGAAACTGAGGCACTGAGCAGGGATATGACTTGCCCAAAGTCACTCCCCAGTTCTGGAGCTCGTCTTATGCTGGCGGTTAAACTAGATGATCAGAGGGGAACTGTGAAAAAGTCTCACTTCTTCTCCCAGTGTGATGCAGGGGATGGATCTGAGGCAGACGGGGGAACATGGCACTTGCAAAATGTTGCCCCACTGGGTCATTGCAATGGGAAACTGAAACCCAGCAGTTCTCACTCCCAACCCTTTGCTGTGACTGCATAGGCTGCCTCCTTCCCAGAGCTGGGCTCAGGCACTGGGACTCCTGACTCCCATTCCCCTCCTAGTCACTCTCCATTGTTGGATGTGGCCCTTGATATATCTGTCCTTAAATGGCTGACGGAAAAGGAGAAATAAACCCAGCTCCAGGAACAGGAACGAGTGAGTGGGAGATGAGCCTGGACCTCAGCTGTAAAGAAGGAGCTAGTGGCTCTTACACCGGGCCTGGTGCAGCTTGGCTTGCGATGGACAGGAAGAAAGAAATGGGCTCCCCAAGCTTCTTCATGACTTATCTGGTCTGCACTAATACCACCCTGGAGCAGGGCAGGTGAAAAGGACCTGGGGATTACAGTGGATGAGAGGCTGGGTAGGAATCAACAGTGTGCCCTAAGGCTAATGGCATATTGGGGTGCATTAGGAGGAGGATTTTCAGCAGATCTAGAGAAGGGATTATTCCCCTTTATTTGGCACTGGTAAGCTGTGTCTACACATGCACGCTACTTCAAAGTAGCGGCACTAACTTCGAAATAGCGCCCGTCGCGGCTACACGCGTCGGGCGCTATTTCGAAGTTAACTTCGACGTTAGGCGGCGAGACGTCGAAGTCGCTAACCTCATGAGGGGATCGGAATAGCGCCCTATGTCGACGTTCAACGTCGAAGTAGGGACCGTGTAGACGATCCGCGTCCCACAACGTCGAAATTGCCGGGTCCTCCATGGCGGCCATCCGCTGGGGGGTTGAGAGATGCTCTCTCTCCAGCCCCTGCGGGGCTCTATGGCCACCGTGGGCAGCAGCCCTTAGCCCAGGGCTTCTGGCTGCTGCTGCGGCAGCTGGGGATCCATGCTGCAGGCACAGGGTCTGCAACCAGTTGTCGGCTCTGTGTATCTTGTGTTGTTTAGTGCAATTGTGTGTGGGAGGGGCCCTTTAAGGGAGCGGCTTGCTGTTGAGTCCGCCCTGTGACCCTGTCTGCAGCTGTGCCTGGCACCCTTATTTCGATGTGTGCTACTTTGGTGTGTAGACGTACCCTCGCAGCGCCTATTTCGATGTGGTGCCGCGCAACGTCGAAGTTGAACATCGACGTTGCCAGCCCTGGAGGACGTGTAGACGTTATTCATCAAAATAGCCTATTTCTATTTCGATGTTGCTACATCGAAATAAGCTATTTCGATGTTGGCTTCACGTGTAGATGTAGCCGTAAAGCCACATCTGAAGTACTGCGTCCAATTCAGCTCCCCCAGCCCCACCATATAGAAGGGATGTGGATGCACTGGAGAGGGTCCAGTGGAGGGCAACAAAAATGATTAGGGGGCTGGAGCCATCCTGAGGTCTCTTCCAGCCCTAGGATTCTATGATTCTAGGAGGTGCCTTGTGTGCCTGGTAAACATTCATAGAGCCACAGGCTCCAATGCCAGAAGGGCTCCAGGTGCGAACCTAGTCTGACATCCCATATGACAGGATAGTGCTTCTTGGAGTTGCTTCAGAGGGGCGCTTTATTGATGGCAAAGTGTGAATTCCCTCAGTGGGGACAGAGGCCGCTAGATGGATGAAACTGTGGTGTGGAGGTGGATTTTTAGAGCTCATCATGAACCTTCCAAATGGCTAACACCCTGAGAGCTAGGGCTGCTGAGTAGCTGGCACAGCCACCTTCCATTTTCATGGCTCTGAGCTGTGTTCCCGCTACTCAGGTTAGTGCAGGAGATGACTGGTTCCCACTGAGCCCTTCCAGCTGTCAACAGAGCCTCAACTCACTGTACCTCAGCATGGTTTGCCAGGGCTCTGGGCACTGCAGTAGAACCAAGAGGTAAAATGAGTCAATGGTGTAATGCTGATGCAAAAAAAGCAAACATCATTCTGGGATGTATTAATAGGAGTGTGGTAAGTGAGACATGAGAAGTAATTTTTCTGCTCTACTTTGCACTGATTAGGCTGCAGCTGGAGTATTGTGTCCAGTTCTGGGCACCACATTTCAAGAAAGATGTGGAGAAAGTAGAGATAATCCAGAGAAGAGCAACAAAAATGATTAAATATCTAGAAACATATCCCAGGAGGGAAGACTGAAAGAACTGGGTTTAAGTCTAGAAAAGAGAAGATGGAGAGGGGACAAAATAGCTTTCAAGTACCTAAAAGGATATTACAAGGTAGAGGGAGAAAAATAGTTTCCTTAACCTCTAACAGTGAGGTTTAAATTGGACATTAGGAAAAGCTTCCTAACTGTCATAGTGATGAAGTGCTGTAATAAATTGCCTACAGAGGTTGTGGAATCTCCATCACTGGAGGTTTTTAAGAGCAGGTTAGGCAAACACCTTTCAGGGATGTTTAGATGGTACGTGGTCCTGCCATGAGTGCAGGGGACTGGACTTCATGACTTCTTGAGGTTCCTGCTTGATTGAGGTACATGTCAGTACTAATGACATAAGGAAGGAGGAGAAAGAGGTCCTGGAGGCCAAATTTAGGCTGCTAGGTAAGAGACTGAAATTCAGGAGCTGCAAAGTAGCATTCTCTGAAATACTTCCAGTTCCATCTACAGGGAGAGTTAGGACAGGCAGAACTGCTGGATGTGTGGATGAGGGGTTTTGATTTATTGGGAACTAGGAACACTTTTGGGAAAGGGGGAGCCTATCCAGGAAGGATGGGCTTCACCTAAACCAAACTGGAACCAGAAAGGTTGTAGCTCAGGTTTTAAACAAAAGGCTGTGGGAAAGCTGACAAAGTGGGAGGAGCCCATGTATTGGACAGAGATATTTTCCTTAGGGGTGGATCCATCAAGGGAGATTCTCTATATCCCAGTAAAGAGCAGAGGATGGGAAATGATAATATACAGGTAAGATTTCCTGAGAAACTCTCAAATAAAAAAAGGAGTCCCATTCCATCCCCTTACGCAAAGATAGTTAAATAGTGACAAGTTTTTAAAGTGCTTACATACAAATGCTAGAAATGTGAATAATAAGATGGGTTAACTAGAGCACCTTATGTTAAATGAGGATTTTGACATAACAGGCATCACAGAAACAGAGTTGAATGAGGGTAAGCAATGAGACATAATAATAGCAGGGTACAAAATATACTGGAAGGACAGAAGAGATTGTGCTGGTGGGGGAGTGGCATTATAGGTGAAAAAAGCATAGACTCAAATGAACTAAAAGTCTTAAAGGAACCAAACTGTTCCCTAGAATCTCTGTGGATAGTAATTCCATGCTCTAATAATAAGGATTTAGCAGTAGGGATATATCACCGACCACTTACCAGGATGGTGATAGTAACTGTGAAGTGCTAAGTGAGATTAGAGAAGCTATTAAAAAATTAAAAAAGCCCTTCAGTAATAATGAGGGATTTCAGCTATCCCCATTTGACTGGGTACACATTACCTTAGGACAGGATGCAGAGATAAAGTTTCTTAACACCTTAAATGACTTGGAGTAGCTGGTTCTGGAACCCAGAAGAGGAGAGGAAATTTTTGATTTAGTCCTAAGTGGTGCACAGAATCAGGTCCAAGAGGTGAATATTGCTGAACTGCTTCGAAATAGCGACTATACTATAATTAAATTTAACATCTCTGTGGTGGGAAAAAGACCACAGCTGCCCAACACTGTAACACTTAATTTCAGAAGGGGGAACTACACAAAAATGAGGACATTTGTCAAGCAGAAATTAAAAGGTACAGTGTCAAAGTGAAGTCCCTGCAAGCTTAATGGAAATTTTTGAAGACGCAACTTAAATTACAATTAAATGAAATTAAAAAACACAGAGAACCAAACAAGTACCACCATGGCTGGACAACCAAGTACAAGATCCAGTGAGAGAAAAAAAAGGCATATTTTAAAAAGTGGACATTAAATCCAAGTGAGGAAAATAGAAAAGGGCCTAAACTCCGTTAAATGAAGCACAGAAATATAATTAGGATGTCAAAAAGAATCTGAAGAACAACTAGACAAAAACTCAAAAAGTAATAAAAACTTTTAAGTACATCAGAAGCAGGGAGCTCACTAAACCACCACTGAGGCCACTGGACAATTGAGATGCTAAAGGACCACTAAGATGATAAGGTAATTGTGAGAAACTAAATGAATGCTCTCCATTCTTCTTGGCTGAGGATATGAGGTGTCTGCTATAGACTGCCAGATCAGGGAGATGAGGTAGATGAGGATTTCTTCAGGCAGCTGAGTGAAGGTTCCAAATCACAGGCCCCGGTTCTCATGGGGACTTTAATCATCCAGACATTTGTTGAGACTAATACAGCTGCACACAGACAATCCAGGAAGTTTTTGGAGAGTGTTGGGGATAACTTCTTAGTACAAGTGCTGAAGGAACCTACCGGGGCTGTGCAAAACTTAACCTGCTGCTCACAAACAGGGAAGAACTAATAGGAGAAATAGAAGTGGGTGGAAACCTGGTCTGCAGTGACCATGACATTGTAGATTTCAAGATCCGGACAAAAGGAAGAAGGTTGAGCAGTAAGATACAGACCCTTGATTTCAAAAGAGCAGGCTTCAACTCCCTGAGAGAACTGATGAGCAGGATCCCTTGGGAAATGAAGATGAAGGGGAAAATTGTTCAAGAGAACTGGCAGTATTTTAAAGAAGCCTTACTGAAGCACAGGAACAAACCATCCCGCTGCATAGTAAGAAATGCAAACATGGTAAGCAACCAGCTTGGCTTAATGGGGAAATCTTTAGTCAACTTAAACTCAAAAAGTATGCCTACGAGAAATGGAAACATGCACAGTTCACTAAGGAGGAGTAAAAACATACAGCTGGAGAATGCCGGGGAGTAATCAGGAAAGTGAAAGCACGATTGGAACTGCAGCTGGCAAGGGATGTGAAGAATAACAAGAAGGGTTTCTACAGGCATGTTAATAAACGGGTTATCAGAGAAGGTGTGGGGCCGTTACTGGATCAGAGAGGTAACCTAGTGACGGATGATGTAGGAAAAGCTGACATACTCAATGCTTTTTTTGCCTCAGTCTTCATGGACAAAGTCAGCTCCCACATGATGGTCCTAGACAATGCAGTATGGGAAGGTGGAGGGCAGCCATCTGTGGGGATGAAACAAGCTTTGAGCTATCTAGAAAAACTAGATGTACACAAATCCATGGGTCTGGATTTAATGCACCCAACGGTACTGAGGGAATTGGCAGATGTCATTGCTGAATCTTTGGCCATTATCTTTGAAGACTCTTGGAGATCGGGAGAGATCCTAGGTGACTGGAAAAAGGCAAACGTAGTGCCCATCTTTAAAAAAGAAAAGAAGGACAATCCTGGGAACTATAGACCAGTCAGCTTTACCTCAATCCCTGGGAAAATAATGGAGGGGATCCTCAAGGAATCCATTTTGGAGCACGTGGAAGAGGGGAAAGTGATCAAAAGTACCAAACATGGATTCACCAGGGGCAAGTCCTGTCTGACCAATCTGATTAGCTTCTATGATGAGGTAACAGGCTCTGTGGACATGGGGAAGTCAGTGGATGTGATATACCTTGACTTCAGCAAAGCTTTTGATACAGACTGTCACAACATTCTTGTCCATAAGTTAAGGAAATAGGGATTGGATCCTTGGACTATAAGATGGATAGAAAGCTGGCTTTACGCTCAGGCCCAACTGGTAGTCGTCAATTGCCCAATATCTGGATGGTGGTCAGTTTCAAGCAGAGTGTTGCAAGGCTTGGTTCTGGGGCCGGTGTTGTTCAACATCTTTATTAATGACCTGGATGAGGAACTAGATTGCACCCTCAGGAAGCTTGCAGATGACACAAAACTAGGGGGACAGGTAGATATGTTAGAGGGTAGAGAGAGAATCCAGAGGGACCTGGATAAATTGGAGGACAGGGCCAAAAGAAATCTGCTGCAGTTCAACAAGGAAAGGTGTAGAGTCCTGCACCTGGGGTGGAAGAATCCCAAGCATTGTTATAGGCTGGGGACCAACTGGCTCAGCAGCATAATGATGGAAAAGGACCTAAAGGTTATGGTAGATGAAAGGCTGGATATGAGTAAACAGTGCGCCCTTATAGCCAAGAAGGCTAATGGCATACTAGGGTGCATTAGGAGGAGCATTTCGAGCAGATCTAGAGAAGTAGTTATTCCCCTCTATTTGGCACTGGTGAGGCCACATCTGGAATATTGTGTCCAGTTTTGGGACCCCCAGTATAAAAAGTATGTGGATGTACTGGAGCAGGTTCAGTGGAGGGCCTATGAGGATAGGCTGAGGGATTTGGCCTTGTTTAGCTTACAGATGAAAAGACTGAGGGGTGATTTAATAGCAGCCTTCAACTTCCTGAAGGGGAGCTCTAAAGAGAAGGGTGAGAAACTGTTCTCAGTGGTGTCAGATGGCAGAACAAGGAGTAATGGTCTGAAGCTGAAGAGGGAGAGGTGTAGGTTAGATATTAGGAAAAACTACTTCACCATGAGAGTGGTGAAGCATTGGAATGCATTGCCTAGAGAGGTGGTGGATTCTCCATCCCTTGACGTTTTTAAGTCCTGGCTTGACAAGGTTCTGGCTGGGATGACTTAGTGGGGGTTGATCCTGCTTGAAGCAGGGGGCTGGACTACATGACCTCCTGATGTCCCTTCCAGCCCTATGATTCTATGACTCTGTGAGGGAGATTCCCAAACCCGAGCTGTATTTTTGGTGACAAATCTGAGGAACCATACCAGATTGAAGCGTCATTAGAGGAGGTTTTGGAAGAAATTGATAATGTAAACAGAAATAAGTCACCAGGACCAGATGGTATTCCCTGAAGAGTTCTGAAAAAACTGAAAAAACATGAAATTACAGAACTACTAACAATGATTTGTAACCTATCTTTTAAATAATCTTCTATACCTAATGGCTGGAGGATAGCTAATGTGACACCATTTTTCAAAAACTGCTCTGGAGGTGATCCTAGCAATTTCAGACCAGTAAGTCGAACTTCAATACTGGGCAAGTCTAACTTCAATACTTCAATACTATTAGTTGAAACAATAGTAAAGAACAGAATTGTCAGACACATAGATGAACATAATTGGTTGGGGAAGAGTCAATATATATATTTTTTGTAAATGGAACACACATCTCAAATAATATAACAGTAGAGATCATCGAGTCCAGCCCTCTGCCCAAAGCAGGATCAACCCCCTAATCATCCCAGCCAGGACTAGACTAGACTAAGTAGACTATTCTGCTGCCTTGCAGAAGGTGAGAAACACTTTTCAAAAGAAAGATTTTGCAACTAAATCATCATCATCATCCACCCTCAAAGCTCCCAGCACAGAGAACAGCCCCAGTGGTGAATTCTTTAGCAAACCCCAGATGGTTAGGTCAGAGGGCAGCTGGCATGGGAGCTGTCTCTCCCTGAGAGGAGGTTGAGGACAAAGACAGTAAAGAGATGCTGTGTTTTCCTTCGGTGTCAGAAAAAGCTTGTTATGTTCTCTGTCCCCTGGGCTCTGCTGCTTCTATCTTGTAGCCAGCCGTCTAGTCTTACAGCTAGAAAAGGCGTGAGAGCACTTGCATGTGAAACACAGAAACGTGAGATAAGCCCAGAGAGAGGCTTTAGTTTGGCCATACGTGATTCTTACCTCTTGGGTCACAGTGTGCGAGGTTTGGTGAAATGATCCCTGTACTCAAACAAATGGTGTGCATTCCCAGTAAACCTGTTCATTTAGGATAGGATACAGGGATATCAGAGAATCTTAGAATATAGGTCTGGAAGGGTGGTGGTGGTCAGAGCTCTGGGCCCCTTTGTCCTCCTCCATCAGTTGGCTGATCACTTCCTAGCAAGGTAAATCTACCACACTTATTTCATTATTGTTCCAGCTCTCAGGAGACACCAGGCTCCCTGAGTGACCAGTCCTAGTCACATCTCCCCATCCATCATTACAGTCGTTAGACTGAGTCCCCAGGGCTGTTTCATTTGCATGGCAAGAGCCGTCCAGGTGACAGATCCCATCTATCCCCTACCTCACCAGGAAGTGCTCACCTCGCTGTTCAGGAAGCAGTAGAAGACAGAGACAAAGAAGCCCTAGAAAAAAGAAACATAATTATTGTTAGGTGTATGGAGCAGGGCACTGGGCTCATGGGATGCTCTGGGGCTGACAGGCTCCTGAGGTGCATTGATCAGACATGTCCTCTCTTGCCATAAATATTTTACTCCAGAAGTGAGAATTTGACTGTTGTTAAACAAAACAGAAAGTTTCTAGACCAGGATCAGCAACCCTGGCACAGGTGCCAAGAGCGGTGTGCGAGCTGATTTTCATCGGCACACGAGGCAGGAGCTCAGCTCTGCCCCTCTTCCCCCATGCAGCTGGGAACTTGGTCAAAGCCAGGCTGCCTGTGGATTAACAAAAGACCAGCTAATGCTACTAATCACCTGAACGGTAAAGCTCTGCACCTTCATTTATTTATTAATGAAGCTGTTGTAAGTAGGACTATTAGTTACTTTGAAAAGTATCACTGGCACTTTGACCATACAGAGAAGTTAAAAGGTCAAATTTTGGCATGTGCCTCTCAAGAGGATGGAGAGAGGCTGTTCTCAGTAGTGACAGATGGCAGAACAAGGTGCAATGGTCTCAAGTTACAGTGGGGAAGGTGTAAATTGGATATTAGAAAAAACTATTTCACTAGGAGGGTGGTGAAGCACTGGAATGTGTTACCTAGACAGGTGGTGGAATCGCCATCCCTACAAATTTTTCAATCCCAGTTTGACGAAGTCCTGGCTGGGATGATTTAGTTGGGGTTGATCCTGCTTTGGGCAGGGGGCTGGACTCAATGACCTCCTGAGGGCTCTTCTAGCTCTAGGATTCTGTGATTCTAAAAGTTGCTGACCCCTGTTCTAGACCTTGCAGTTGCAGAGAAAACCTGAAGAATTGAGCTGGGTCTGACCCAGAGGCTCAGGAGGCAAAGAAACAGACTCCTACAATTCATATCTTTAATCTCATGAGTTTTAAACCAGTCTTTGAATGGATGAGGTGTGGGGCCAGTCAGGACACAACCATGCCATTTCCCAGGGTTTTATGCAGAACCCAGTAGTGATGTCACTGAGGGAGGGCACTGATCACACCAGGGCTGGATATGGGTGCTCAATATCCCAGCCACACCAGTCTGTAATGCCAGTGCAGGGCACCACTGCCCCAGGATGTGGATCTGAGGCAACTGCAGGCACCTTTTCCAGTGGGGACATATCTCCTAGGGCTGTGGGCTGGTAAATCAGGGCCAGCCTGTGCATGCAGGGACTGGCTGGGGACACGTACCTGGAAAGATTCCAGGAAGGAATTGAAGTAGATGAAGACAATCCGGGAGATCTCGTCTTCCCCAGGATTGACAAAGAACAGCATGTAGGTGATACCCAGCAGTGGCAGCAGGACCAGCGTGGCCTTCACAGCTTTCCTGAGGAAGGAATACAAAGTTCAGTCACATCAACAGAGCAGCAGATTTATCCCTGACACTACCCTAGGCATAGCCTAGCAGGGAGGCTGGGAGCAGTTCCTCTGACTGGACTAAGACACAGCAATCAGATTATTGTGAACCGAGGAGCGAGGGAGCTACAGGAGCCTGATAGAATGATGGTCATCAATGGATGAGGGAAAGAATGAGTCTTCTCTGCAGCCCTAGATGTAGAGGCTCCTGCATTAAGATCCAGAAGCCTCAGATTTGAGCCTGCCTGTAGGTGGTTACAAGTAGGGGCTGGTCTAGGATTTCACTTGGGTCTCTGAAGCTCCAGACGGGTTTCTTCTGCTAGGGGAAGTATGTAACCCACACATTTAGGGGTGTGGCTCACTGCCTCAGGTGGGGGCAGTTAGCCCACTTACAGAGGGAAAGAGTGGGTCTCCCTGCCAGCCTGAGCTGACAGGCAGCTGGCTTTTAGCTCCAACTGTAGAGGCTCCTGCATTAAGCTCTAGAGATTCCAGGTTTGACTCCACCCATGGGCGGTTACACACAAACACTGGAATGTCAAGAACAAAAGTATAATTAGGGAGATGAAGTGTAATTAGTCAAAAAATAATCTGAAGAGCGACTAACACAAAAAAGTGCATCAGAAACACGAGCCCTGCCAAACTGGTAGTGGACAATTGAGGTGCTATTGGAGAACTTGAGGAATAAAAGGCTGTTGTGAGAAGCTCAATGAGTTCTTTACATCAGTCTTCATTTCAGAAGATGTTAGAGAGATTTCCCCAGACCTGAGCCATTATTTTCAGGTGACACATGTGAGGAACGGTCCCAAACTGACGTGTCAATAGAGGAGGTTTTGGAGCAAATTAGTAAATTAAATGTGATAAATCACCAGGACCAGATGGAATTCACCTGAATACTGAAGAAGCTCAAGTATGAAATTGCAGAACTACTAACCGATATGTAATCCATCACTGAGATCAGCTTTGGCATCAGATGACTGGAAGATAGCTCATATAATGCTGATTTTTAAAAAAGCCTCCGGAGGTGATCCTGGCAATTAGAGACTGGTGGTACCAGGCAAGTTGGTTGAAATTATAGTAAAGAACAGAATTATTGGTCACATAGATAAATCCAGCATGCTGGGGAACTGCCAACACAGCTTTAGTAAAGGAAAATCATGCCTCACCAATCTATTATGATTCTTTATGGGTGGGAAGGTTCAGCAAACATGTGGACGGATGTGATCCAATTGACATAGGGTCCCTGGACCTAAAATAATTATAGGTATGGTAGAGCTTCTGTATGGAAAGAGATTAAATAGACTGGAATGGTTCAGCTCAGAAAAGAGGACTAAGAAGGGATAGGATAGAGATCTGTAAGATCATGGTGTGGAGAAAGTGAATAAAGAAATTTTGTTTACCCTTCCACATAACACATGAAATGGGTGAAACTCCAAGGAAATAAACAGGCAGGGTTTAAAACAAACAAAAGGAAATACTTCTTCACACAATGCACAAGCAACCTTTGGCATTCACTGCTGGGGGATATTGTGAAGACCAAAACTACAGCAGTGTGTAAAAAAGAACTAGGTATATTCATGGAGGACAGGTCCCATAAATGGCGGTTAGCCAAGTTGGGCAGGGATTCAGCCTTGTGCTCTTGGTGTCCCTAAAACTCAGTGGCTGGCTAGCCAAATGCAAAACAGTCCTTGTCTCAGCCATGTGAGAGGTACATTCTGGCCCCACTCCCACAGGGGAAGCTTCACTCAATAACACTGAGCTGTTGTAAGAGAGGCAACCCCATGGGATTCAGTTTCTGGAATGCTTTTAAAAATCTGGACCAGTGTCTCTGCATGACCCCTGGAATTCGGAGACTTAGCAATGGGCTCCTGCTGGAGAGTGCTGGTCAGCAGAGGAAGGGTTAAATTTTCTTTGCAGGTGTTTTCGCTGCATTGATTATTTCCTCCTAGTCCTTTGCTTTGCTCCCAAGCAGTGATTTAATTCTCACCTCTGTCAGCAGGGCCGGCTTTGGGAAGCAGAAGGTTAGCTCCCATTGGGGCAGGCTGATTATTCAGCCACTAATTGCTCCCGTTAGGGGACGGTGCAGCAGTGCGCCATATCTACCATGGGCTCTCTGCCTGGTGTCTTCAAAAGCTGGGTGTGATTACAGCCATTATGGTCAATGGGGCTGGTGCTTCCCAGAGGGGAACCTCAAAACGTCTGACACTTCACACCCCACGACCAAGGCTACAATTTAATGACGGGTACTTTTAGTAAAAGGCATGGAGAGGTCGGGGCAATAAAACCGAAATTCCCCTGATTAAATACGGGTGGGGTGGTCTGCTTCTGTAGAGGGCAGCCAAGGGAGTGTGGTTCTGTGTGGGCACAGCTGGATCACAGCCAGTGCTCCAGCCCAGGGGCTACCTTGGGCTTGGGTGGCCCTGAGGGCCATCACACTGGCCACTGCAGAAGCCATGGCGCTCACAAAAGTGATGAGATCTGTGACCTCCATGACAGACATGGAGCCCTACCCAGGACCCCTCTTACTTGGCTGGCAGAGCCAGGCAGCAGTGTCCTTTATGTTCATGTGTCTCCTTCAGGGTGGGGACTGGGAATCTAATGAACCTTCAGGAAGAAGGTGGAGGAAATTGTTTCTTAATGAGGGCTCCAGATGGTTTCAGAAACAGCGCTGCTGAAATGCAGCCACCTCTGGGGTGGAGCATGGCAGAGTACGTGGGAGGAACAAGGAATGTTTGCCAAAGAACATCAGGCTGAACCCAAGCACTCTCAAAGCCAGGAGAAAGGATCTTTCAAGTGCACACACAGCAGATAGGGTGGCTGCAGGCAGCACCAGGGAGCCAACTGCTCTGCTCTCACTGTGAAGATGAAGGGTTGGCTCGACCCTGCTGGTCTGTATCCCTACTCACAGCACACAGAGCTCCAGGCGGAGAGACACACGTGGGCCCAGGCCTCTGTGGGAAGCCACTTTATCAAGAAATCTCTGTATCTGAGGCTGTGTGGGCCTGAGGGTTTGCTGGTTCCCTCTGGAGAGACAGGCTTGTGCCTGCCCAAGCGAGAAGAGTGGAAAGGGGGCTTGAGTGGTGTTGGGCTGCAAACAGGAGTTATTCAAGTAATGAACTCAGGGAGCAGCAACGAAGGGTCCTGTGGCACCTTGTAGACTAACAGAAAAGTTTTGAGCATGAGCTTTCGCGAGCACAGACTCACTTCATCAGACGGAAATCCAAGAATTCCAAGACCAGCATCTGATGAAGTGAGTCTGTGCTCACGAAAGCTCATGCTCAAAACTTTTCTGTTAGTCTATAAGGTGCCACAGGACCCTTCGTTGCTGTTACAGATCCAGACTAACACAGCTACCCCTTTGATACTTGAACTCAGGGAGGTGGTGCCCAGGGCCCTGGTGCTAGCAGCAGCCAGTGCTGCAAGTAGATCAGGGACCCAAAGCTGGGGCATTCCCATGCCAGGGTTACTTCCCAGCTGGTGACCAGCTGTGGCAGGTGTCTATGTTGCTCTAATTTGTGTGCTAGGAGTGTGGCAAGTGAATCACTGGCTGGGGGAGCCTTGCCCACAGCTGGCCCCCACATCCCTACCACTCAAGGACCTGTCCCCTTTCCCCACTCGAATCCAATGCCAATGCCCCCCCACCCCAGCTCTGGAGTGCCACACAGCATGGGTGGGTGCTGCCCAGCCCAGCCCAGCCATGAGCGCAGGGTGGGTGGCACAGGTGACTGGGGGGAGGAGGTTCAGGGATCGCCATGTAGAGGGCCGAGGGGGAACCCCAGCACTACCACATGTCACCTAGGGGGGTGAAGCATGGTCCCTCCTGCTGGCCCTGAGCACAGGGCAGGTGTATGTGCAGAGGGCAGGGTGGCTGGCATGCACCTCCCCTTGGCCCTGGAACATAGGGAGGTAGGGTGAGTGGGTGGCACATGGCCCCCCAAGTCCCCCAGCACTGGCCAGGCAGCCCTAGCCCCCCAAGCTCACACACCACCCCTGAGAACCAGACGGTGCAGCCCCAGTGACTGCAGCCCCCCAGTGCTGAGTGGCCCCAGACACTCCAAGACTTGTTTGGTTCTGGCAGCAGCAGCGCACTGCCATGAAGAGCACCTGGTCTGGGCTGGGCCAAGGGGGAAGGGCACAGCCAGGGCCACAGCAGGCTGGTTGGGTGGCACAGCCTTCCCTGCCCATGCAACGCAATGCCCATGGCCAGGCGAGTGGTGAATATGGGCCCCCCTCTGCCAATCTGCCACACAAAGAGAGGTGCTAGCAGTGCCTTTGCAGGGCTGTGCTGCTGCGTGGACTCTGCGGCTTGTGCTTTCTGTGGCCAGCGGGCTCCTACCTGTACTGGATGGTCTCGGAGGTGGTTGAAGCGCGGAGCTTGGTCATGAGGATTCTGACGATATTAAACAAAAAGATGAAGTTGATCTGAAAGAGACGAAAGAAGGAAAGTGGTCCATGTTCAAGTGACACATTGAAATCAGTCCTGCCCCACCCCCACCCCCTGCAATGGAAAAATCACCAAAGGAGCCCAGGAAAGAGTTTACTGTACATGGCTCAATGCCCTCCTCCAGAGCCAGGCACCCCAGCCCCACCCCTAACCCAGTGCCTGGGTCTCACTGGAGCTGCTGCAGCCATGTGTCTCTCCCTCCCGGCACTGGGGCGTGTGCACAGAGTGGCGGTGAGCAGTCGTGGGCACGTGGCTCCAAGCAGCAGCTACATGTCATTGAGCAAAGAGATACTTGCGGTTTGAGAGCCATGGGTTGGCCACCCCGGTCTAGTGCGTGGAGAATAGGTCCTGAAAGCTTTCAGAGCCTCGGGCACTACAGTGAGTTCTTATTTCCCACCCCCAGGGATTGAGGTGGGGTTTCAGTCTGGTTCCTAGCAGGCATCCATCCACAGCACTATATTGCCCTGCAAGCCAGCACACTCCGTCCTTCCTGAGAGGCACAAGATTGCAGTCCCACTGGGCAGGACTGAGGTTTATGGACAGATTGGAATAACACCCAGGCCTCTAACATGCCAACTCTGCAGCTAAGCCACTCAGCCACAAGTCTTTCAAAACCAGTGGGCTCAATATGTGTACACTTTGGTGAGTCTGTCACTAACTTTGGCTCCGACCACGAGGCCTCTCTCCCTCACAGACTCTGGACTTGTGCTCTCCTGTATGTGAGCAATAATTCACACCCACTTGTTTATTGTGGTTGTGCCTAAGGATCAATCGAGACTGGGGCCCCACTATGCAAAGTGCTGTGCAGAAGTATAGAAGGGGCTGGTCTTACAATTCCAACAGACCAGTCAGGCCCAGGGTGGGGAAGGGGAAGAAACACACGTCAACGTGATGCAGCAGACAACATTGTGAGCCATTATTTTTTGGGGGGTTGGCAGTTAGTTGGAGGGGCTCAGCTAAACTGTAACAAAAGGGAAGGGAAAGGGATGAAGGGGACGTGGGAGGTGGATGAAAAGTCTTGGCATGTCCCAAAGCTCCTACTCTGGCTGCCTTTTCTCTGAGCAGGTGGAGTACCTGGCTGGTTCCCCCCTGCAGTGTTCCCCTCCAGTCATGGTTACGTCTGTTTCTTAAGCACTAGGGGGTTGGTGGGTGGTAGGGACCGGCAGATCCGCAGTTCACATTCCTCTGAGTATCCTTATGGCTACATGTGATGGAGTGGGTCTTTCCAGGACATTAGCGTCATTCACTGTGGTGCCTGCCCATCCCGGGAGTTGCTGATGGACAAGCAGGTCCGGACTGGTCGTGGGATGTCAGCACAACCCACCGAGGAGTGGGTGGTACGGCCCCCACTGTGCCCAGTGCAGATGGTACGAAGGGTCCCCTGGCCTGCTGGGGAATGTTGCACATACGTTCTGACCACAGCACCTCCCATGTGTGGCTCTGTCAGGTGTGTCAGACTGTGGGCAGCAGCGGTGTAACTGACAGGCTGCTCCAGACCAGGCAGAGGCATGAACCAGCCTGGAAATTCAAATGGTTTATGCTGCCTGGGGCTATGCACTTGCTGCCACCCTGACCTTGGAGACAGAAGGGCAGCTTGGATCCACCTGCCAAGTCAGGCCCAGGCACGTGTCCAAGGGCCAGGGCTGCCCAAGCAGCTGATGAGCAATGGTTTAGTCCAAAGCAAGTCGCTGGGACCAATCTGGGTGTCACTGGGTGAACCTTAAGGGCTGGGTATGCAGGCGGGCAGACAGGATAAGCAAACAAACCCTCTATGTGAGAGTGCCCCGCTCCACCACCCTGGTTTAGAGATGCAGCCAAGCCACCCTCTCCTGGGATTCCGGCACCAGACCATGCGGAAACTTGAACGTTGTTTCTCTTCACGTGGTGGAACAACCAGAGCTCCCCTCTCCTGCTTCCTCTCTCCTGGCGCTGTTCCTGTTCCCTGATAGCGACAGGAGCTGGCTGGGGAACGCAGTTATTCGACTGGCTGCTCAGTGCTAGGGCACTGGCTGGGCAGAACACTGCAGTGCCAGCGAGGCATCCAGCAGAGCCAGCCTGGCCTGCCTGGGCCGCCTTGCCTCTGCAGCAAGCAGAGGGTGACAAGCTTTGTTACCCCAATCAGAAAAGCACCAAGATATTTCTTGGTTATGCAAGTGGGAGAGGAGTGTTCTCTCTTGGGAGCTGGGTCTGAGCAGGCCGGGGCTGGTGCCCAACCATCTGACTCCCCCACAACCCTGCATTATGTGTCAGCCAGTTCCCTTGCACATGCTGGCTTTAGGACCCAGGTGAGCCAGACACACACAAGAACAGAGGATGCTGCACAGCTGGGGGAATCAGACCTAAGGGGAGCAGAGCCCTGCCACTTGCCCTGGGCCCACTGTGTGCTCTCCCATGCATCGACTGATGTATTCATCTCAAGGCAGCAGGTCTGATCTCAAAGGCCAGACTCAAGCCCCAAAGGAAGTGCAACACACACAAACAGTCCAGTGACTGGGTCTGGCCACGCTGTACTAAGTGCAGATCCCTGAGGCCACTGGGGGCTGGTTTGGCCTCTGGTGCACCACAAGTGCATCCTCAGAGCTGCTCTTTCATCTGCTGGCTAGAGTACATGTCCCTGCCACCATGCTTCCTGTGCTGTGGTGTTGATGTAGGCCTGGCTAGGCTGCCTATGTGATTCCCCTTTCACTGGAGGAATCATCAGCCCATCACTGCCTGGCACCTGGTAGAGCCAGCAGAGCCCCGCAAGAGTGAGCTAGAATCTGTTCCTTCTCATGCATCAATGAGAGAACCAGGTTCCAGTCAGCCACTCCTGTGCAAAATTGCTGGAGCCCATGGGGCTGGCCAAGTGGGTAAGACTGGAACTTAGCCAGCAATACTGTTGACATAACACCGAGGGCATGACGTGGCCTGCTAGACCTTTATTCCTGGGGATGCTGAAGCTTGACTCTAATGTCCCAGTGGGCATCTGTAGGAAAACTATTTTTCTGATTGTAAATGGGGCCATTTGATGTGAAATCACTGAGCTGCCACAATCCTGCGTGGCACAAGGTCTGTATTACATGTGTTTTAAAACACGTGTGGCTCTACTTTGGAAATTCATGGAATCATTTTGTGAAGGTAATGCTTGGGGAAAGAGGTGGCTGGCTTCTGTTTTTTCCATCAAAAACTCGCAAAAAAACAAGGTCATTTTTATTTTAAAACCCTATTATTTGACCCCAAAAAGGCTTTGATGAAAAAAGTCAACCCTGCTCTAATTCTGATGGAGCCTTTGATGACATAATCAGCCCTGTTCTTTACCAGGGCTCCCACTTCCTTCAACACACGAGACGGATTGTCTCAGGGAACAGGGCAGCTTTATTTATCATCTCCCAAGAACTTTATTATCAAGACATCTGGGGGCCAAGTTCAGTGTCAGAACGGGGCTTCTGTCTGTGGAGGTGAGAAGAGGTGTGAGGCGCAGAGATGTTGGGGAAGGGTTAAAAGGTAGAGGGGAGAAAAAAAGAGGTGGAAGAGAGAAAAAGGAGGAAAGAGGAGGAAGCAAATGGAGAAGGAGGTGAAAAAGAAACGGGAGACAGATTCTGTGACTCCTGAGGCAATCAATCCATTGCCTGGAAGCTTTCCTGGCTGCTGCTCCATTAACGAGGTCATGGGGAGAGCTGCAGACAGATTTAAGTAAAACGGACACATTAAAAACAGTGACTACCTAAAGGGCTGGGAAATGAGAAGCCAAGCTCAATTAGCCAGAGAACTAGGGGGGGGACACCAGTTGATACCAGCGATTTAAAGTCCTGAGTATTATCACTGATTGGTAGGAAGGGAGGAGCATCCATAGGGACCTTTCACATGGCTTTTCCCCTCCTGCCAACACAGTGCAAGTCCCATCTGCCCTGAGCCGAGCCAAGCCCAGCATCATGCACCTTCACATCCCCTGTTTTCCAGGGCAAGTCAGCTGAGCAAGGACCACAACCAGACCCCCATGACCGAGGTGCCAAATGGCCTGCAGAGAATCCCAGCTGGTGAGTGCTGGTTCCTTTCCATGCCAGGTGCACTCAGGTACCAACAGAGCTAAAGCCAGGCCGGGATGGATGAATGTGGTTTGACCTGCTTTAGCACAGACATGCTGCAGTGGATGCTCCTTTGGGGACTGTTATAAAACAAAAGAGGAACTTCCCAGGCATGGGGAGTATTTTGGCATCCCTGAGAGGATCAGGCCATTCAAACAGTGCCTCCCTGGTGTGGCATGACAAGCCCATGGGTCTGGGAGGAGGCACAGAACTACCTCCGCCACCTTCTACATACTAGGGAGGTCTCTGGGTTTACAGTGTCCCCAGCACTTTTCTGGTTCCTTCTCTGGAAGTGGGGGAGCAGAGGTGTCTCCTCCTAGAGACCTACCTAGACCTCTCCCCACCCCACAACCTCACATCATTGCTCCTCATTCTGTCATCTACTGAGAATAGACTCCCTCCATTCTCTTTAGAGCCCCTTTCAGGAAGCTGAAGGCTGCTATCAAATCATCCCTCTTCTGCAAACTAAATAAGCCCAAATTCCCTCAGCCTCTCCTCACAGGTCACATGCTCCACCCCTAATCTTTTTGTCACCCTCTGCTGGATGCTCTCCAGTGCATCCACATCCTTTCTGCAATGGGGGGAGTCCAGAACAGGAGGCAAAAATCCAGATGTGTTCTCACCAGCGCTGAACAGAGGGGAATAATTACTTCTCTAGATCTGCTGGCAACATTCCTCCTAATACACCCCAATATGCCATTAGCCTTCTTGGCTACAAGGGCACACTCTTAACTCATATCGGCAATGTCTACACTAGAGGGTTTTGCCAGGAAAATGTCTGTTTAGCCGACAAAACCCAAGGAGCGTCCAGATTCCCAAGGTGTTCTGTCGACAGTAAGTTGACAGAATGCAGCACTTTTGTTGACAGCTGTACCCTGCTTCCCTTGAGGAAGGACGCAGATGTCAGAGATCTGTTGACAGAAAGCTAGTCTGGATGTTCCAGGGAGCTCTCTGTCAACAGACAGGGACCCGGGCAGCCCTGTCTGCTGTGCTTCCGATTGGCTGTTTTGCTGATAGAGTGGCCAGGCAGTCCATCCTCTCTCTGTTGACATAGCAGATCTCTCTTGCGATCCACTTGGCAGTTTGGCTGCGATATGTTGACAGGTTTTGTTGGAAGATATTTTCCAATAAAAACTTCTGTTGACAGATCCCTGTAATCTAGACAGAGCCATCCAGCTTCTCATCCACTGTAATCCCCAGGTCCTTTTTTGCTACACTGCTACTCAGCCAGTTGGTCCCCAGCCTGTAACAGTGCTTGGGATTCTTCCATCCCACATGCAGGACTCTGCCCTTGTCCTTGTAGAACCTCACCAGATTTCTTTTGGCGCAATCCTCCAATTTGTCTCAGTGCTACCCAGACACTGAAGCCTCACTCCGCTCAGTTAGCAACACCAGCCTCCGGCAGCAGTTCATGAAGTTTTCTAACAAACACCTTTGTGCTTTCTTCAGTGCTGCTCCTCAAACACCTGCAAGACCACCTCCTAAAAACTCCTCTTTGCCACGAGATGCTGATTATGCAGCTGGTGTGCTGAGACCTCAGCCTGTTCCACCAACCCGGGGGCTGGGCAGTGGGAAGGGCCTGCCTTCCCCTGTTACCGTCACCTGTTGCCTCTCCCCCTTATCCTTATATTATAGCTCTTTAGGGCAGACATGTATGTTGGATCTCTGCCTCAGGCCTGGAGCTGCTACTGCAATGAAACAAAGATAATGTTACTGATTTGAACAAGCCACTTGGACCATTCCTGTCTGGAAGGGTCAGTACACGGCCCTGTGGACAGTGATCTGTCTGCGCTGTACAGCTGACGTGGGTCAGACACAAGAAAGTGTTTGGCACCTGGGAAAAGAGCAGTGAACACCCTGGGTGGAGCTGTGGAATTTGGGGTGCAGGAACAGGAGGCACAGACCGAGAGTTACCAGTAGCAGGGCGCAAACGTGGATTGGGTGTTGGGGTGTAGGATAGCTGGGGCTGGAGTGCTGAATGGGGAAGCAATTTTCAACATGGTTGTCAGTTACTGTTTGTACTGTGGGAGCACCTGGAGGATCGGGGTGCAAGGCACTGCACAGAGAACAGCTCCAACATACTTAAACAGTTTCTCAGTTGGGAGCCAAGGGAGTCAGATTTTTCGGGGGAGGTTCAGCAGCTGGGCCATTTTGATGGATGTTCGGTCTAGTTAGCTGCTCAGCTGCTGCAGGGATGGACATCCAATGCTGGTGGGGGAAACTACGTCACATTCTAACCATTCTGCCTGCTCTGAGCCAGGCCAGCTGGCTGCCTCCATTCCTGCCATGCTCTTTCATTACCCCTCGATCTCCCCCACATCACCCTTTCAGGGGCAGCCAGCAAGTCACAGCTGCTGCTGTCCCCTGGCACTCCACAAGAACAGCTGAGCACCAGACACCCTGACAGGCTGGCTCCAGCACATCACCCATCGGGGCTCAATGCCGATGGGCATTTCAGTGAGCGTGGATATTTCCAAGGAGATACTGACCTACTCAGATGGACGCTCTCCCTTCACCGGTCCCATGGCCGAGCTGCTCTCCCTGGCCAGTTCAGGGTAGGGGGACCATCCATCCCATTTTGGCCAGGACAGACAGCCCTGTTCTTCTGGCACCAGGAAGGTGTCCAGATTTATTTTAACAAAGGGGCTAATTGCCCCATATTTGGCTGCCACCCATTTCCCAGTTCCTTGTGGTTGGGGGAGCTGGTAGCTGCACCGGCACAGCTGCCACCAGGCTCCCCGTGGCTCAGAGGAGCCGGGAGCTTCACCAGTGAGCAGCAGCCCCATTCCTGGAGCCCCAGCACGTGGGGCAGCCAGGAGCAGGGCTGTCCCCCACCAGCCGGGAAGCAACCCCTCCTAGCAGGGTGGCAGTCTAGGTCTCAGGTGACCATCTGTCCCATTTTGGCTGGGATAGTTGTATTTCACAAGCCAGGAAGGCATTATCTGCTCCCCCCCACCCGCCCGACCCCAGTGTCCCATACGTGGCCTAGGGCAGGGTCTGCAACCAAAATAGCGAATTTTAAATTCGGTTACAAAATCAATATTTCAAGAGCTGCAATGCCTGTGGATACGACACAGTCCTTAATAAACAACATCAGCTCCTACTTTTTGTAAGCCCTACATTGAGAACAGCGCACAAACGATTTGGAATGTGATCCATGTAAATATTTAACCCTTTTCTGAGTCCTAGTAGGCTCCAATATCAGTCCTATCTAGTGGCAAGGAGTACCAGAAATTAACTGGCGATCCAAAGGTGGTCAGTTTAGGAGCATACAGTACAGCAGGGGTGAGCAAACTTTGTATGTCAGGCCCCACTTTTTGTCCTTGCAGTTAGCGGCCCTCCCACCCCAGCCTGTCCAATGCCCTGGAAGCGAATGTTAGTCTCCTGTAAATTTTGCACCATGCTCCCTTGGCAATGGCGGGGATTGAGAGTGGCTTTCAAAGCACACTGGCAGCAAAAGAGAGTTAGCCAAGGCCCATTCTTCTGACCCAGGTTTGCGGTGCTTGTGAGGCCTGGCTCTCTTGCTCTTTGCCTTAGTTGCCCCATCTGTGAAATAGGTTTAATAATATTCCCATATCACAGAGATATTGGGAGAATGAACCAAAACTTATCTGGGTGACCCCCACTAGCAGTCTGTGGTAAACTTGCTCTTGAAGCATCCTAGCTGCTGGGACCTACAGCCCAAGCCATGAAGGGAAGCTGAAAGCCCATCAGTGGTGGGCAGACCCTGAGCCTTAGGTCATCACAGACCTAGGGAAGTAGGTGGAAGAGAATCCAATAGCCCCCGGTGAATGTGAGCACACTTTTGACATTCAAGTTGAACACTTTAGCTGCGTCTACACGTGCACGCTACTTCGAAGTAGCGGCAGTAACTTCGAAATAGCGCCCGTCACGTCTACACGTGTTGGGCGCTATTTCGAAGTTGAAATCGACGTTAGGTGGCGAGACGTCGAAGTCGCTAACCCCATGAGGGGATGGGAATAGCGCCCTACTTCGACGTTCAACATCGAAGTAGGGACGTGTAGACGATCCGCGTCCCGCAACATCGAAATAGCGGGGTCCTCCATGGCGGCCATCAGCTGGGGGGTTGAGAGATACTCTCTCTCCAGCCCTTGCGGGGCTCTGTGGTCACCGTGGGCAGCAGCCCTTAGCCCAGGGCTTCTGGCTGCTGCTGCTGCAGCTGGGGGTCCGTGCTGCATATACAGGGTCTGCAACTAGTTGTTGGCTCTGTGTATCTTGCACTGTTTAATGAAAGTGTGTCTGGGAGGGGCCCTTTAAGGGAGCGACTTGCTGTTGAGTCCGCCCCGTGACCCTGTCTGCAGCTGTGCCTGGCTCCCTTATTTCGATGTGTGCTACTTTGGCATGTAGACGTTCCCTCGCTGTGCCTATTTCGATGTTGGGCTGAGCAACGTCGAAGTTGAACATCGACGTTGCCAGCCCTGGAGGACGTGTAGACGTTATTCATCGAAATAGCCTATTTCGATGTCGCAACATCGAAATAAGCTATTTCGAAGTTGGGTGCACGTGTAGACGTAGCCTTTATTTCCTCTCTTCTGCTCCCCTGAGTCCATAGCTTGGGAAAATCTCAGTATGAATTAATTTGAGCACAGTGTCCAAACCCCTGACAGTAACTGTACGGCAATCAGGCCACGGCAGCTCTGTGTGGTAACAGTAGCAATGCAACCTCCCTGGGAGCTGCTTGTCCCCAACTCTTGGCTGGCTGGCTCCATTCACAGCTGTGCTAGCAGCACGCTACCTGCACGGGCTGAACTCTCAACCTGAACTCACCCCCACAAGGAGTGCGTACCTTGCCAGTGAATGGCAATGTCTGGGCTGGCTGGCCCCATTCACAGCTGGGCTGCAAACACTGCTGGCTGGAGGGGCTCAGCTCTCAGCCTGAACTTGCTCCCCGTAGATCTTATTTCCCTAAACCAAAAGGGAGGGGAGAAGGCCCTCCTACCACAGCTCCGCTCCTGCCAACTCCATTTCTGACTTTGCTCCCTCCTGACTAGCAGGAGCAGCTGTAATTTGAGCCAAAGCACAAACAATCGGGGGTGGCGGTGTGGGGGGGTGGGAAAGCTCCAGGGCTGCAGAAGGCATTCGCAGGGTAGAGCAAAATCCCAGACATTTTTAGATTTTGTAAAAACCTGTCTGGACTGAGAGTTAATGGCTGAAAAAGAGGACATGTCTGGGAAAAAATGGATATATGGTAACCCTAATTCCAGCGTTCAGAGCCGCAAATGACTCCTCAAAGAGCCGCATGTGGCTCTGGAGCTGCAGGTTGCCAACCCCTGGCCTAGGGAGTTATGGTCACCCTAGCTTAGGGTAATGTCCCCAGTGAGATCAGACAAGAGTGAAGATGTCCTCAAGAGACCAAGAACCTCTGTGCTTACCAGCAGCACCAGGATCATGGGGCCTTGGTAGATGTAATCGGTATAGACTCCAGCTCGCTTCCCAAACCAGCATCTGCAAATCAAGTGAATGGGGCAGTCAGCATCCAGGCTGTGAACTTCAGCACACCGTCCTGGGATGACCCTCCCTAAGACCTTGTCTGCATGGGAAGTTTTATTGGTGTAAAATAGGTTGTGAATTTAAAGCACAACAAGTAGTTGGGTATAAGGAGACTTGATCTGGAATTGAAGCTTGGCTAACCCCTGGATTTATTACTCAGCAGCTCACTGTGTGCATGCTCTTCTTCTGGAATGAAGGGCTTTGTTCTGGTGTCATTTAATCTAGCTAAAAGGGAACAAGCAGGCCCACTGATGGGGATGTGGGAGGCAACGGATCCCGGAGTTTCAAAGGGGCCCAGAGCTCTGGTCACTGCTGCTGCTACTGTGGCCGTTGCTGAAGCTCCAAGCCTCTCTGAAAAGCCATGGCAGCCCTGCTCCACATGGCTCTGAGGCACAGAGGGCAGGGAGGGCTGCTTATGGCTGACAGCCCTAGGCCCTGCCCTGTCTGCCCTTGGCATGCCCCATTCTGGGGCATGGAGCGCAGCCCTGCTCCCACCTTGCCCTGGGGTGCATGTCAGCCCTGCTTGGAACATGACATTATTCTGCAAGAAGGACAGAATTCAGAAGAGCAGTGACACTTTAAATTCACACCCTACCCTCACCTGAATTAAATTCCTAGTCTAGGTAAGCTTCAGAGGCCTTTCTAGGGGTTATTTATGTTGCTTTGGAAGTAGTTTAATCAAACTGGAGAGAGGCCATTATCCTGGAGTTACAACAGCCACTTGGACTGCTGTAAGGGTAGAACTGCAGTGGTATAACTACACGAGCCTACGATCCCATGCAGGCAAGGCTTGAGAAGGTCCACCTTGCTTTTGCCACATGTTAAGTTCAACTGGTGCATCTCCTGCGGGAGTGGGAAAGGTTTTGGGCTATGTCTGTACTTACCAGGAGACCGACCCAGTTAGGGTTGATCTTGAGGGGTTTGATTTTGCACGCCTAGTGGGGATGTGCTAAATGGAACTATCAGGAGTCAAGTGTTAACCCCTGTGCTACTCATTCTCCCCAGGAGTAAAGGAGGTCAATGGGAGAGTTTCTCCTGTCCACCTCCCGCAGGGAGGATGGCTTGATAAGTTAATAATAGATTGGTCGATTCCAGCTATGCAGTTGCTGTAGCTGGAATCGTAGCTCTTACAATTGACTTTAAGGTCTAGTGTAGATTTGCCCTTTGTCTCACATGTCAAAGCTAGGGCTGAACAACAAGCAAACTGTCAGGTGCCACAATGGGCTAATTTTAACTCCACAATTCACAGGAAGAACACAACACATGTCTGCTAAGTCCTCCATTAGCAGGTCTGTGAAAGTGGTTCAGGTGGAGGCAATGTGCTAAATGGAGCTGGGATTTAATCTGCCAGCCAATTTATAAACACTTTGTAGGGACCAAAACAAAAAAGCAGTCCAGTAGCACTTTAAAGACTAACAAAATCATGTATTAGGTAGTGAGCTTTCCTGGGACAGAACTTGACTCTGGCAAACATCTCCCCTTAAATTCCCACTCATCCCTTGAAGGGGAAAGCCCAGCAGGAAAGAAGATGCCTATCTATCTGGCCCCTCTCTTTGCATGGAGCCCGCCTTCTTTAAACTCTGGGCAGTGCTTTAGTATCAACATCGTCCTGATCAGACTAGGTGCAGTAGAACTCAAACTTACTTCTCATTGTCATAATACAGCTTTCCAAGGGCCCAGGCGACAATGACTGGAAAGGGGATACCTGTGAGCAAAGAAAGACACAGCTTGGTCTCAGCAGCGGAAGTGCTGACAAAAGTCTAGGGAAGATCTACACCAGATTCCTGCATAGGACTGTGGGACCCTCGCAAGATGCTGAGCTTGGCACGTGCTCTGGCAGAGCTCTGCCTGCCCAGGCAATGCAGATGTGTGCAGTGAAGCCGATTGTCCTGAGTATCACCAGTAAGTTGCTGAGCTCTGGTTCCATAAGTATTTTGCTCTGCCTCAGACTCCAGGCTCAGGGGCTAAGCAGGAAGCAATACCTCCTGGTCCAGAGCCCTCCCCTCCGCTCCCTTCTGGGAGTCAGGGGGCTGAGCACACACTGAGGGCTGCCTGGGGGACTGAACATTGTTCGTTTGAGGGCCCTAGGGAATCTAGGTCTGGGGGGTGGGGGTGTTTGATCTGCCAGTCCATGCTGCCTCCAAGCTCTCCAAGGTCCCCAAGATCCAGGAACCACAAAGCCATAGGGTTCAAGTGTATGGAACAGCAACCAGGCATAACAGAGATGGGGCCTCAGGAGCATGAGTGGATCTATCCAGTGTGGCCCGGCAAGTACTATTCCTGGGCCTAAGACCTCTATTTAGTCCACAGTCCCCATGGTATGGGGCCCACTTGCCCTTGCTGGGGTTTAGGGTTCAGGCTCTTGGCTCAAAGGACAGCAGGTAGGTGCCCCCTGGTCCGAGTGGCCTGTCCTTCCAAGCCTCTGGCTGAGCCCTGCAGTTACTAGGGCAGGAAGCCCAAACACCACTTGTGGGAGCTCAGCTCCCCTGCTGTCTTTGATGCTGTTGGTATTCTCCAAAAACAACAAGAAGTCCTGTGGCACCTTATAGACTAACAGATAATTGGGAGCATACGCTTTGGTGGGCAAAGACTCGCTTCGTCAGCTGCATGAGTGGGGGAGTTGCAGAGGAGAGTATAAAGAGGGATTCTCCTTCACTACATAAAGAGTATAAAGGGCAGAGCTTTATATTCTCCTTCACTACTCTAATCTCCTCACTTCTCTCCAGCCTCTGCTTCCACTCTCCCTCACCCCCACTGGGGGGAGTGGGGGGGGAGACTTTTTAAAGGCCTGTGGCAGCCTCAAGTGAGATCAGATGACCCTTATTGATTTATAGCAGCCTCTTCCCCACTGCCTGTGATAACACCTCACTAGTCAGGGCTGTTTCTGCTTTCTAGAGCTGCTTCTCTCACCTTGTAAGCTACCCCCCTGGCCTGACCCTGTCACACCAGCCTCATCTGGGCAAGACCCAGCACGTGAACCATGCAAGGGGGGATTACAGTGTGTAATCAAGGGGAATGCTGGCAGCTTGTCTGCTCTGCCTGGCTCCCCATGTTCAGGGCTGGTATCTACCCTGAGGTCTGTGCACATCTCCCTGCCTGCCATGCTGGTGCCCAGCCCCAGGGCACACAGAATGAGGTCTGGGCAGTGCTGGGAGAAGGCTGTGGGGTGGGGGGGGCCTCTGAATTCTCTCCCATCTGCCTCAGACCTACAGGATGGAAGGACGCAATTGGAGAATGCTAGTGGTGGCACAATACGCTCTCAAGGCCATGGCTCACCAGCTGGCTCTCCCCATCCAGACAGGGGTTTACACAGAAAGTCAGAAGTACAGCTATCTGCTGGCACCCACGCTTCCTGGGCCAGGCCCCAGGCTCACCCCAACTCCCGGGGACTTACACCAGCCAATGCAGATGAACATCCACTTGCGGAGTTTGTCGGTGGAGTAGGTGAGCACGATGGCTGTGTGGAGGTAGCAGCCTTCGCCGAACATCCAGAAGAAATTGGTGACATGAAAGTAATTGTAGGCAGCTGTGACCAGACGGCACCAAGCCTGCCAAGGTAGGGTGGGAGGGAGGGGGAACGAAGGACGAAGGTCAGGATGTGAATTTGGCACAGATCACGAAGTGATGAATCAAACAGCAAGCACCTTGCAGAGTTTCTTCTCTCCGCTGGGCTGCTTGATCCATCTGGGCCTGAAAACAGACAGCACTACTCCCACAGGAAAGCCAAGCTCCAGCAGCTGCAGATTACAGAGGGGAAACTGAGGCACAGAGGGACTGTGACTTGCCCAAGCAAACCCAATGGGTCGGTTACAGAGAACTCAGGTCTCTGCAATCTACCTTGGTTCTTATCTAGTTCCCATTAAAGTACCTCACAGTGGTGCTTAGATTCATCCTCATGACAGGCCCTGTGAGGCAGGGCACTGGTGTTATCTCTCTTCAGCCCTGGGAAACCAAGGCACAATATAACCGAACTCTGAATGGCAGAAAATAGATTTGAACACAGGTCACCGAAGACCTAGCTAGGGCACCATCCCTTAGCCTCTCGGGCGAGCTCCATGGCCTTCCTCACTAGGAACTGACATGTGGGTGTACTCTGGGTGTGGCCTGGCACAGTTTTGGCTTTTTCTCCTCTCCTGTGGTTTCACATCCCCCTTCCCCACCCCTCACAGAGGCTAGGTAACCTGGAGCTGGGCTGACCTCAAACTGGGGGCTGCAGGGAGAGGGTGAGAGGGCCAGTCCATGGGTGTAGCCGTGTGACTGTTGGCCCAGATCCCCAGAGACATTTAAGTTCCTAAGTCAATGTGAGTTTGGTGCCCAAATGCCTTTGAGGGGCTGAGCCATCGTCTTGTCCAATGGGACGCTTCTTCCTCCCCTGGCCGCACATGCACCAGGCTGCTGCTCCCATCTATTTCCTCTTAGCACCAAACATCCCCAGTGCCCACTAAAATGAACAAGCCCCCTGTATGGACCCTGGGTTGATGGTCAAGCCAGCAGGGCTGGAGCAGAAGCTGGCACTGGGGTCGTGTGACAGACTGTGCCCTGCACAAGGGCACTAGTTAGGAGGAGCTGGCACTGAGGTTGTGCGACAGAGCGTGCCCTGCACAGGAGCAGGGATTAGCAGGAGGTATGGACATGGCTCTCTGCCAGTAGTCCATCTCCTCTGATTTCTCTTAGCAGGCGTCCTGCCAGCCGTCAGCTCCCCTTCACTGATTGCAGGTGATGAGTGCTGTGTTTAGGGCCCTGTGATGTTGGGGAACCCGTCAGTGGCCCTTCCCCTGAGAACAGGTCTGCCCAGCCCATGGCAGTGGTGTTTCAGCTTGGCGTAGCCAGTGCAGCTGGGGCTGTGCCTCAGGCCTGGACCTTAGGGGAGAAGATAGTTTCAGAATCTTAGGTCCAGCCACTGCATTTACATGGCTATTTTGAGCACCGCCGCACGAGTCCAGCAAGGCTGACTGTTGCCGGGGCTGAGACTCACGGCTGTGGGCTGCTGCTCACAGGGTTGACGTACCCTGGTGGGACACAAGGGTGCAGATAACTAGCCTGTGAACCCCCTCAGGGGGGCCTCAGTGAGTCCTACTGTGACCTAGGGCTTTGCCCCTTACCTCAGGGTGCCTACAGCACTGGTAGGAGCTGCTTGCCCTGCTGGGAGCCAGGCACAGCGCAGGTCACTGCCACACGCATGGGGCTGTTCCAATTCTGGCACCACCTGCCTCCTTCGCCAGTGCAGCTCTAACCCCAGCTGCACCTGTTCGTCACGAGGACCGCTCTCAGCTCCAGGACCCACAGACCAACCCGGCTGGGCGGCCCCAACTCACAGGCCAGGCAGCACATGCTGTGTGCAGGCAGTACCACCCCATGGCTGCAACTTGGAACACTGGGTATCACAGACCACCCTGGGCAGTGTCTGCCACGTCGGGTGTTTAACAAGGCACCCTGGGCAGTGCCTGATATGCTGCTGTGCAATGTTGCACCCCAGGCGATGACCGATATGCTGGGTGTGCAGTGTTACACCCCGGGCAGTACCTGATATGCTGGGTGTGCAGTGTCACACCCCTGGCACTGACCAATATGCTGGCTGTGCAGTGTTACACCCCGGGCACTGACCGATATGCTGGCTGTGCAGTGTTACACCCCGGGCACTGACCGATATGCTGGCTGTGCAGTGTTACACCCCGGGTGCTGACTGATATGCTGGGTGTGCAGTGTTATACCCCGGGTAGTGACTGATATCCTGGCTGTGCAGTGTTACACCCCGGGCGGTGACCGATATGTTGGGTGTGCAGTGTTACACCCCGGGCACTGACCAATATGCTGGCTGTGCAGTGTTACACCCCGGGCGCTGACCGATATGCTGGCTGTGCAGTGTTACACCCCAGGCGGTGACCGATATCCTGGCTGTGCAGTGTTACACCCCGGGCGGTAATCGATATGCTGGCTGTGCAGTGTTATACCCCAGGCGATGACCAATATGCTGGGTGTGTAGTGTTACACCCCGGGCGGTGACCGATATGCTGGGTGTGCAGTGTTGCACCCCGGGTGCTGACCGATGTGCTGGGTGTGCAGTGTTGCACCCCGGGTGCTGACCGATGTGCTGGGTGTGCAGTGTGTAGCTGGTTTGAGCTCCCGGAGGGGTTCCTCCCCCTCGGTGCCAGTGGTCGGCCACTCTGCCCCACTGCCACAGGTACCATAACAAACAAATGTCAATAGTTCTGGGATTGCCACCTTGCCTCAGATGGGTGACAGGTGACAGTTCAGGAGCCCGGCCTTGCTTCAGGTGGGCTCAGGGGAAATTAGCTCAGGTCAGGGTCTAGCCCTAGGTCAGCGCAGGACACACACACTCGCAATACGCCCAGGCCCCAACGCAGGGCGGGGCAGCAAACACTCAGCCCCAGGAGGGCCCCAGCCCTGGTTCGGGGCAGGGCAGCAAATCAAACAGTCTCAATTCAGGGAAATGAGCTCAAGTCTCAGAAGGGCTGGGCCCTGGGGCAGGGTGGGGAGGGAAACACAGTTCCCCAGCCAGCCCAGGCCCCAGCTCAGGGCAGGGCAGCAAACAAACACGCACAGGCTGTCTCCTGGCTCAGGAGAGTCCCAGCCCTAGCTCCAGGCAGGGCGACCAACCCAGTTCATGCAGGGTACTGACATGTCACCTGTGCTGGTGGCAGGGGAGGGAGACCACCACCCGGCAACTGGGTGGCAGGGCAGAGGACACAGGCCTGCCCACTCCACCGCGTCCTGGCCCAGGGGCCCTGGTTGCAGCAGCACGGTCAGCTGCGGGGGTCAGTGGGGAATCCAGCCGCACCACGCTGACCCTCGCCCATCCCTGGGGCCGCTCCTGGGCTCCCCCAGCACATGGCCAGGTGTCCGGTCGGTCTCTCAGGGCTCCAGTCTGGCTGGCCTGATCCAGGCCTGCAGCTCTGCTGCCCCAGGCTGGCTCGGGGCGCAGGCTGAGGCCGGTCCTCTGGTCAGTCCTCTAGGATCTGCTGGGGTCCCAGGTGGCCCCATCCAGGCCTCAGCCCCTCAGGCAGGCAACCCAGAGCTGTCCTCTGCCTCCACTGGAGGCTCAGCATCGACTGGGTCCTCAGGCTGGGCTGTGGTAGTCCTGGCCCAGCCTCCTGACTTCTCGTCAGGTGACTGGGAGGGGCCAGGCTCAGTACAAAATGGCTCCCAGAGGGGTTTCTTCCCCTTTGGGTAATGGGGCGACCTCTCTGCCCCACTACAAATGCGACACCCTGGGCAGTGCCCGATATGCTGGGTGTGCGATGTTACACCCTGGGCAGCACTTGGAGCAGTCAGGAAACATAGACAGTCACTCTCAGGTGTGCCCACAGGCCAGGTTGGCAAGCCAGAGCTAGCTTTGATCTACAGAGTACCTCTAAAACCAGCTGCAGAGAAGCTGCAGAACAAAGGCTTCAGTGCAGGCTGTGACTAGCACCTGCTAAAGTCCAGGCTGCTGCAGCTTCCCTGCGTTGTTCCTTGAGCTATCTTTTCTCTGCGTTGCCCAGAACAGCGGCCACATGAATACAAACCCACAGCCATGCTGCAGCCGCTGTCCAGGCTATTGCAGCTGTGCTGCCATTTATACTGGCCGGTGTGGGACTTACCACATTGCTTTCATGAACGTCTGGATTCATGGTGAGCTGCACGACAAACCAGGTGGCATTTCGTAAGATGAAGGCTGTGATCAGGTTCCAGTGGATGATGTTTCGGAGGCACCTGATGCTCCTGGGGACACAAGAGGAGAAAGATGCCTGATTCGTTCAGAGTATCACAGCTCACTGTGGCTTAAACTATGTATCTAAAAGTTGTCATGTAATATGGCACTAGAAGATGAATAACTCACTGATCATATTCTGGTTTGATGCACGTACACAGTGAGTTTCAAGAGTTTTGGCTGCACACTGGAGCGATGGCTAATGTGTTTGAACCAGGCTTAGAATCATAAAATCATTGGACTGGATGGAAATTTGAGAGGTCATCTAGTCCAGTCTCCTGGGAGGATCAAGCATCATCTAGAACATCCCCAAGAGGTGTATGTCTAATTTGCTCTTAAAAATCTCCAATGATGGAGATTCCACAACCTCCCTAGGTAATTTATTCCAGTGCTTAATCACTGACCTAAACCTTCCTTCCTGCAATTCAAGCCCGTTGCTTCTTGTGGCCTACTAACGACACTTGTAGTAATACATCCCAGAATGAGGTTTACTTGTTTTTCAACAGTGTTCTGTGTGTGCGGGGTGTGGGGGTGTTGGGAGGGGGGATGGACAGGACTGGTGAACAGGTTTGTTTTAGGCCAGGGGTCTGGAACCTGAGGCTCTGGAGCTGCATGTGGCTCTTTAAGGACTTCTTTGTGGCTCCCAACACTATAATTGCAAAGCGTAAAAACCTACCCCAAACCTCCTGATCATTTTTGACAAACACAGAACATCTAAAAGCCCCAAACTGAACAACTCATATCTAAATAGCAAATGATACATGATCTTGAAACATTGGACAACTCCTAGCATCCTCCAGAGAGAGTGAGAAGGAAGAGAGTGGCACAAACACACACGTAAAGTGTGAGGAAACAGAATATAGTATGCAAATAGTATGCTGCAGTAAACACATATCACATTACAAATAATTGTGTGTGTGCTGTTCTTAAAATAGGTGTTACATAAAGTACAGTTTGACATTATTTATTAAGGATAGTCTGTATTCACATTCATTGCGGCCCTTGAATTACTGAGTTTTTTACCGAACTGGAAAAATATGGCTTTTCTTGCTATTTTGGTTTCTGACCCCGTCCTAGGCTTTGTCACCATGTTCAAGCTGAAAGTGGCAGTGGGGTTGTCTGCACTAGCTCCCTACTTCGAAGGGAGTATGGTAAGTAGGGTGTTGGGAGATTATTAATGAAGTGCTCTGCTGCCTATGCAGCACTTCATTAAGCTAATTCTCCCCCGTGGCAAGTCCAAAGTATTAAACTTCAAAGTGTGGCTTGCATGTAGCCGCAGCTAACCCGCCGGTACTTCGAAGTGCCTGGGCAACTTCAAAGTCCCTTTACTCCTCAAACATTTTTTTGTGGTCTGACAACAATTTTTTTATTTTTTCAAGAAAATTGTCATAGGTGTTCCACATGCAAAATATTATTGTTTGGTATTCTGTGGTCTCAAAAAGCTTAAGAAACACTGCCTCACAGCACTGTAACTTGCTGTGCTCCTGTGGGTGTCTTTTCACACCCTGAGCAGGATTGGCAACCCACAGAAATTTCATTTATGGACTAAATGGGAAAAATTTGCAGACAGACAAATTTTTTTATAGACGTAATTTGTATCCTATATAAAGACGACATAAATGGCCAAAAGTGAAAAGTAATCATTATCATTCACACATCACAAGAACTCACTTTCATTTAGTTACTCTCATTGCCAATGTGCTTACGCTAACTCTGGGATAATATAGATGATAACATCACATGAATCTCATAATTCACGTTACATCGCTCAATCATTGAGCTAAATAAACAATTAAAATGTCCAAGTTCTGCTGTTCTGCAGTAAAATGGCTGAAGCAGCACAGAAGAAATGTAATTGCTATGGAATAATTGCTGTTTTTTGAAATTTTATTGCACATTTATGAAATTTACAGACACCTACGGACTTTACAGACACATCCACTTTCGGCTAACTTGTTATAGACTGTAAATTTACCGATGGTTGACAACCCTGACCCTGAACAAGAAAATTACCATGCTGTAACTTGCCAGTGTAGACAAGCCCCTGGACCAAGGAAAGATTTTGCTTGGGATGGTTCTTCAGGCAGAGACAATGAAGGTCCGTTTACATGTCAGGTAAAAAAAACTATCAAGCTAACAAGTAGGGGAGGAGAGAGCACAATGCTTAAGTCCCAGCAGGGAGAGAGAGATGCTTGGCTTTGGTTTTACTCTTCAGAGAATCCGCTGTAGAGTTTTATGGGCCTGTACGCTGGGTCTGAACGGAGCTCTGCTCAACGCTGCTGCCAGCAGAGCTATGCAAAGTGAGCTTCTCAGGATTGCAAATGGCTGCTTATTTGCATACTTCCAAAGCATACCATAGCCACATGAGTGTTCGATGCCCGCATAAGGGACTGGTGACAGAGGCAGGTTTAGCTGGCAGAGGCACGTCCTCTGAAGTGCCAGTGCCCCCTTCTGCTGGCACAGAACTCTCACATGGCTATGGTAAGGAGCTTTGGGAGTATGCATAAAGTAGCCATTTGTAATCCCGAGAAGCTCACTTTGCATAGCTCTGCCGGCAGCAGCGCTGAGCAGAGCTCCGTGTAGACCTAGCCATAAAGATGAGGGAGCCATCAAGTGAGAAAGCCATAGAATCAGCTGACTGGACTCATGCTACTTTCAGATGGTGCCACTCCAGGGCAAGGCAGGGGTTGCTCCTGCATTTACTGGAGGTGGTCTGGCATTTCCCGAGGAAAAGGAGGGAGGGGGTGGAGCCTGGGCAGGATAAAGGCAGAGCAAGTGTGGGAGGGGGAGGGCAGAGATGGAATATGGGAAGGGAGGAGAACAGGGCCTGGATGACACTTGGACCTTAGCCATGGGCTTCTTGGGTCTCTTACCTCAATCGCATGAAGAGGACAAAGGCCAGAAGCAAGGCCCCTAGTGAGACGCAGTGTCCCAGGTAGTTTATGATGACGGCAATGTGGTAATGCAGCTTGCTCTTCTTCTGAGGGAGAAAAGACACAACAAAGGTGGATCAGCAAGGGTTATGGCTACCCCAGTCACTGCTTTGTGCAATGCTTCGAGATCTACTGTTAAGAGAGCTCGGCACTGTAATTGCAGGCCTGTCCCAAGGCACTGACTGTCTCTTTAGATAAGACCGAGATGTGGGGAAGGACGGAAGAGAGTGATGCACAAACAGTGATGGTTTGCAAATGCCATGCTAGATTCCCACTGGGTTTTTTCCGTAGCATTTCTAACCATTCTTTCCCACTATCTCTCTCCATCTGGATCTTTGTGTTTTGGTTTCTCAAGTGTCTTTTCATCTTTGTGTCTGTTTTTCTTTAGGTTCCAGTCAGCTGCTCGACCTCTTTGTTATAGTACAGGGTTCACAGGCAGGGTTCCTTCTATTTCTTTTCATCCATGGGTGGAATAAATGTTATATGCACCAAGGCATGGGCATGATGGGTACCACCAGTAGAAACACACGCTGCCAAATGTGGGGGCACTCTTCTAATCAGCTGGCAGTCCTTGAATCTCTCCCGGGTGGCCACCCAAGTGCTCAGCTTACAGAGGACACTGCTAACAGGTACCTGCAGCTGCCTTCTTCCTGTCCTGGAGGGGCCCTGAGCAGAGGAGCACAATGCATCTGCAGGGTGCCCTGCGACAGGGCACAGACATCATGGAGGCAGTCACCAGATATCTCAAGAATAAAAGCATGGGTATGATTTTCACTGACATTTAGGCTCTGGCAGCGTGGAGGAGATCTAAGCAAGTATAGGTGGAATTCACTCCCACTTTCCAGGTCCTTCAGCAGCTGGCACTGTGCACAGTGGCCTTGATGTTAATGAAAATCAGGCCTGACATTCTTTAAAAGCTACTTCCCTGTTTTATATCTGACAGCCTCACACATTAAAATTGAAAGGCTAGTCACACTTCTCAAAGTGATTTGGGGGCCTTGAACATTGGATGCTTACCTGAAGCCACTTGTCCAGGACCTGATTTTTAGAATTGGGTGGCTTTGCATGTTCTGAGCACCCAGCCTCCAGCTGGTGTCTCATGTTGAGCCCCTGACTTCTGAGACATCTCCATATCTCAGGCAACTTCTGAAAATGTGGACTAGAATCTCAGTCTACAGCGGAAAGATGGACAGAGGAATGTAAGACCTGTCATAATAGGTCAGCTCATGGTCCATCTTGCCCAGTAGGCTGTCCCTGACAGATGGTACCAGGGCATCGGGGCATGTCTAGAGAGGACCATTTGGGATGTCTGGCCACTCTGTCAACAGAGTAGATTGCTCTTTCAATCTGCTTTTGTGTGTGGACTTGATCTGTCATCAGAAGTTTTGCCAGAAGAGCTCTTCCAATAGTAACTTCTGTCGACAGATTGCTGTAGTGTAGATGTAGCCCTTGAGATTAGATGGTTCCTTCTAGCTTCACCAGATGGTCTGGGGCTGGATGCAGGAATCATGGGGAGAGCTCTCTGACCTGTGTTATGAAAAGGGTCAGACCAGATGACCCCTTCTGACCTTAGAAGCTAGAGAATGGATTTTCCCTCCCACCTGTTCTGGCTTCTAGAAGCCCGCAGCATGGATATACGATCCCTCATCTCCTTTCCATAACCCTTGCTGCCTCTGAGCCCCAACATAAGGAGTGCACTGGGGCCATGCTGTGATAGGACAGGAAGGGCAACAAACCACAGGTAGATGTGGGGAGGCTGCCATAACTAAGAGCAGCCATCTAGGCTGCCAGTTTCTACCTGTGACAAGTTTGGCCCCTATTGCAGTCTCGAATTGAGAGCAAAGGCATCCTGGCTCCATTCCACTTGGAATCTCAGCCTGTGATGCTGCCTGGACAGAGAGAAGATGATATATTTTGGTCTTTGTGACTTTTTTCCCCAGGTTTGACTAGTGTGTAAGGCATTAAAAACTGCCCACAATTCACAGTAGCCTGAGTGTCCCATTCAACCTTTGGCACCTTTGCTGACATTCTCAACAAGGGACTCTGCTAAGGCTATCTGACAGTGCCTTGTGTTGTTGTAACTCTCAGACCTAGGTGTGGTTCATTATCCCATATAGTGGTGCCTAGACCACTTTTAGAGAGGGACAGAACATGTGTCTCCTATAGCCTTAGCTGTAAACCAGCTGTTTTGTAATTCAAACTGTAGAGGCTCCTGCTTTGAGCTCCTGGGTTCAAGTCCACCTGTGGGTGGTTACTTATGTTACTGAGATATGTGCAGGAAGAGCTCTGAACCGAGACCCAAAAAATTCATCCCATGCCTGGCTACCAACGTGGCTAGTTTATCCCCGTGACAGAAGAATCAGTACAGCAATAAATGGTACTAAGATATCATGTACTCTGGCAGCAATGAAGCAACATTACCCTTGGCCACATAGACCCGTGAGCCTCAGGCCTCAGCAGTTCAGGAGCCAAATGAGCACTCAGCAACACCCCACAGAGACACAGCAGAGTGACTTCACTGGCTCGTTCACTACTGATATAATTCTCCCATCAAGGCCTGACCACATATTATTTTATCAATCACGTTTGGTTAATGACATAGGAAGAGCCTCCCATTTGGTTAATAACATATGACAAACTTCCTGATTGGTTAATAACTTTGATTGGTTAACAGTTAAATCACACTGTGTTTTACTACCACAGGCTGCCAAGAGCCACTTGCAGCTCTTGAGCCTGAATGTGGGTAGCACTAGCCTAGACACTGACTGCTATGGTGCTTTATTGGCAGGGAGGCTCTGGGCTGGTTGGGTACAATCCTGCAGTCATGTTAATAGAGCACATGCTCTGTGTTGCATTCCAGTGATAACTCTGCAAACCAATTGTCTCATGCCCTCCATAAAATCCCAGGGGCTGGGATACAGCGTTATGCTATCAAAACAAAAAAGCAGTCCAGCAGCACTTTAAAGACTAACAAAATAATTTATTAGGTGATGAGCTTTCATGGGACAAACCCACTTCTTCAGCTCATAGCCTTACTAGAACAGTGCTGGCTGACAGATTTGTGAATCAGGAGTGTTTTTATGTCTGTTTTATGCCCATTAAGAGAGTCTGAAGTCTGTCCAATATACAAAGCATCGGGGCATTGTTGGCACATGACGGCATATATGATGTTAGTTGAGGAACATGAGAATGTGCCTGTGATTCTGTGAATAACCTGGTTAGGTCCAGTAATGGTCTCTCCAGAATAGATATGTGGACAAAGTTGGCAATGGGCCTTGTTGCAAGGAAATGTTCCAGGACTGGTGTTCCTGCGGTATAGACTGTGGCTGTTGGTGAGAATCCTCATAAGGTTGGGAGGTTGTCTGTAGGAGAGAACAGGCCTGTCACCGAGGGCCTTCTGTAATGTGGCATCCTGATTAAGGATAGGTTGTAGGTCTTTAATCATGTGTTGCAGTGGTTTGAGTTGTGGGCTGTAGGTGAAGACCACTGGTGGTCTGTTCTTGGCTTTTTTGGGCCTATCTTGGAGTAGCTGGTCTCTGGGTATTCGTCTGGCCCTGTCGATTTGTTTTTTTATTTCTCCTGGTGGGTAATTCAGGTTTATGAATATTTGGTAAAGATCTTGTAGTTTTCAGTCTCTGTCAGTAGGATCAGAGCAAATGCGATTGTACCTAAGGGCTTGACTGTAAACAATGGATTTAGCTGTGTGTGCAGGATGGAAGCTAGAAGCGCGTAGGTAAGTATACTGATCAGTGGGTTTCCCGTAGAGTGTGGTACTAATCAGGCCATCCTTGATTTGTACTGTAGTGTCCAGAAAACGTATCTCTCGCATGGAGTAGTTGAGGCATAAGTTGATGGTTATGTTGGTGATGCAGCTGGTTCTGTACTACCTAGGTCAGCACTGCAGGAGCTCCCGGTGCGTGGACATGGCTGCCTGTGGACATGGCTGTGGCACTTTATTCGTGGTCACTCACTGGGGCACTCTATCACCTCCTAAGGGTGCCTGGGTCACTTAGAAGCAGGTCAAAGACCTTGCCGTAGGCTTGGCTGACCAGACTGGGTTGTTTCAGTTGGTCAGCAAAGGTTGTGTGTTGTGATCCAGCAGCCTTAGCAGTTCCTGCTGCTGGCAATTCATCAAAGAGGGAAGAAGTCAAAGACGTCTCCTTGTCGTTACACATACTGATCTTTAACTGAGTTCCCTCTAAGCTGCCAGTATATTAAGCCCTGCACGGGGCTCAGGGATGCAGTGGCAAGAGATGCCTCCCTCCAAACCCCAAAGCTGCTGCAAGTGGGAGAGAGCTGCCTGTTTCCACCAGCCCCAACACACAGCCACCACAGCCGGGGGTACTGGCTCCCTTCCCTGTCCCCCAGAATTGCCTTGGCCGGGGGCCAGGTGCCCCTTCCTTAGCTTTGACCTAGCCTAGCTTAGACCGGCCTTGGCTTGGGAACCGGTGTCCTTCCCCCAGCCATGCCAGCTGGAGCTGCCATGGCCATGGAGAGGCACCTCACACCTGGCCTCAGGCTGTATGGGTAAGAGAGGGCTGTGTGGGAGCCTTTTCGTCCTGGGGCAGCCTGCAACCCAAACCTTTCATCCCCAGCCCCACACCAGAGCCTGGACTTCCAGACAGAGCCCTCGTCCCACATCCTAACCCTATGCCTCAGACCTGAGCCCCCTTGTACACCCCAGCTCTTCAGCCCTACCCTCGTCACACACTCTCTGTGTGAGGAATGACTTTGTTTATGTGACACATCACCTAAGTACTGGGATTCTGCACAGGGACATAACAACATAGTGGTAACTCTGCTCTTTTCCCATACAACACCCAAGCTTATTCCCGTCAGATCCCAAAACGTCCTGGGGAGACCCACTGCCTTTTAAAACTTTATTTCCTCTTCTTCCTCCTGGCCACCCACTTCCAACTGCATAGAACAAACACAACCCGATCCAACAGTCTGTGGCACGTACCTCCTCGCTGAGGATCTCCTGGCACTGGGAATAATTGACGCGGGCCGCCCAGCTCCCATTTATGTGACATTCTCTGTACCCATTGTCTGGGGAAAGAGACACAAGCCCATCAAACAGTTAATAACACAGGATGCAGGGAGCCGGATGCAAAACATTTTAAAAAAAGAGCTTCGCAGGTTGCTATGGTGAGACTTTTAGGTTGCCATGGCACCAAGCCAACTGAATCTTTTTTGCTATAATACTGACTCATTTACTTTATTATTATTATTTCAACATGGAAACCAAGTTGCCACTTAGTAAATGCCATGTTTGTTCTTTCACAAACTTTCTTTGCAAACAAGGACGAAAGCAGGAGCCAAGAAGGGAAGAAAGAAGAGCAAATCTAGAGCAAAGTGCTGGCGGTAATTTTCCCTTTGTATAGGTTAAACGACTCTAATCTGATGCCCTGGGGACCTGACTGGTGCCTGATGAGAGAATATTCCAGACCACAGGAGGTCAATATTGTCTAGCAGCATTACCAACACTTCCACTGCTTACTGGGATAAATTGCAGCTAAATAACAGCACAGAACACTGAGAGCCAGGACTGGTGGCTGTAAGGAAGCTTTATGGGACCACTGGAAAAATGGCCTCACCCATGGTAAGTGGTCATCCAGCTAACTAAAATCAGGCCGGATTACTGATGTTGCCAGATGAGAGAGTTCTGGATTACAGAGGTTCACCCTGTACTAGCTGCGTGGTGTCCTCTGTGCAGTATGGCCTCAGGTGCACCATGCTCCCAAGGTCATGCCAGCAGAAGCGGGGCTTGCAGGTGGGAGCGAGCCACGTCATTCCTGGTATTCAGGGCTCTGGAACACAGGCTCCAGCCCTCTAGCCCAAGCCCTGCCAGCCAACCCCAGACTTCTGCAATAGCAATTTCCGCTTTAGCCTCGCCACGAATGTCATTTCCACAGGTATGACTCGAGGCCCTGTGAACTGAGAGGACAGCTCCTGTGGCAAGCTCAAAGCAGTCTCCTATCAGCATTGTCATGGGAAGAATGGTAGAGCGCTGGGGGTACTGCATGTCTTTTATTAGCAAACAGGCCACTGTGCTCTGTCAGAGAAATCAGATTCAGAGATTATCAGGCCAGAGTGGAACTCTCCTATGTTGTGCCTCAGTTTCCTCTCGTGGGTGTATAAATCAATCCAGAGTCAGATTTTACTTTCATGACCCCTAGTTCATGGCAGACATTAATCATCCATAACCAATGAACTTGCTTAAAGAAATAATCACAGGCTTCTATTTCCTCTTCACCAGAGTCACCTTTATCTTCTTGTTGCCTTTCATCAGCACGTTGCCAGTAGCCCTTTGCATCCCTGACTCAGCTTCTGGGACCTGCACAGCCCCTGCTGACCTGACCTCCCAGGCAGGTGTGCAAGGTCATGGAGATGGAGCAATGCGTTCTTCCAAATGACATCCCCTAAGAGGGATACCAGACAAAAAGCCACACGTTTGGTTTTGTCTCAGCCCCTTGGTGGCAGTGATAACCTCAACATGGTGCCAGGGAGCTCTGTGCTGCAGGAAGTGGTGCTAATGGCTCAGTGCTAGGAGTATTGGCTCCTTGTGTCTGCACTAAGCACAGTGCGGTACTAGGGGGCACCACGCCACAAGCAGTGCTGTCAATGGCTCGGTGGTGGGGGCAGTCTTCCCTTGTGTCTGTGCTAACCACTTAAGAACCTAAGACTGGCCAGAATGGGTCAGAACAAAGGTCCGTCTAGGCCAGTGTCCTTTCTTCCGACCGTAGCCAATGCCAGGTGCTCCAGAGGGAGCAAACAGAATAGGTGATCAAGTGATCCCTCTCCTGTCATCCAATTCCAGCCTCTGACAAACAGAGGCTAAGGACACCATTCCTACCCATTCTGGCTATTAAATATTGATGGACATAACCTCCATGAATTTATCTAGCTCTTTTTTGAACTCTGTTAACATTCTGGTCTTCACAGCATCCTCTGGCAAGGAGTTCTGCAGGTTGACCATGCACTGTGTGAAATAAAACTTGGTTTTGTTTGTTTTAAACCTCCTCCCTAATAATTTCATTTGGTGATCCCTTGTTCTTTTGGTATGGGAACAAGTAATTAACTTTTCCTTATTCACTTTTTCCACACCAGTCATGCTTTCATAAACCTCTATCATATCCCCCCTTAGTTTCCTCTTTTCTAAGCTGACAACTCCCAGTGTTTTTAATCTCTCTTCATATGGCACCCTTTCAAAAACCCTAATAATTTTTGTTGCCCTTCTCCTAACCTTTTCTAGTGCCAATATATCTTTTCTGAGATGAGTTGACCGCATCTGTACACAGTATTCAGGATGTGGGCGTACCATGGATTTATATAGACACAATATATTATTCCGTGTCTTATACTCTATCCTTTTTTTAATGAGTCCTAACCTTCTGTTTGTTTTTTGACTTCTGCAGCACATTGGGTGGATGTTTTCAGAGAACTATCAATAGTGAGTCCAAGATCTCTCTTTTGAGTGGTTACAGCTAAATTAGACCCCATTATGTTGTATGAATAATTGGGATTATATTTCCAATGTGCATTACTTTGCATTTATCAACGTTAAAATTCATCTTGCATTTTGTTGCCCAATCACCTAGTTTTCTGAGGTTTTTTGAGGCTCTTCACAGTTCGCTTTCCTCTTAACTATCTTGAGCAGTTTAGCATCACTGATAAATTTTGCCGCCTCCCTATGTACCCTTTTCTCCAAATCATTTATGAATATGTTGACTCAGACTGGTCCCAGTGCGGAGTATAGAGCCCGGGCCCTAGCCTGCAGACAGTGCTACGAATGGCTCAGTGGTAGGGCATTCTCCCCTTGTCCAGTGCTAACCCCAGTGTGGTGCTGGGGGTGCTGTGTTGCATAGGGTGGAGTAAGTAACTTTGGAGGGGTGATTGTTCCTTAAAGTCACTGTGGGTCCCGATGCCTGAGGCCTGTAGGAGGAGGCACACTTTCTTGAGCAAAACACAAAGTACGTACCTTTCCCACCCCACAATGTGATTAGCTTCCTCTCCACCTTTGTAGTGCCAGCTTTGTGGTGACAGGAAGTGACAAAGCAGCAGTAAATTCCAGCAGAACACCTTCCTAGCCCCTTGGTATCAATGTGCTAATAGAGCAATTGGTTAGACAGGCAAATTGGCCTTTCAGCCCCACTGCCCACATCAGAGCCTTCTGGACTGTAACTGTGATCACATACCAATTGTTTCTCACTCACAGAAACAAATGGGAGGGGTAAGAGCTTAGAGATCCACCAATGTGCATCAGACACTGGGGATTACAATGCCAGCTGTGGAGAATTCTCAGGTATGCAGAGAGTCCTTAGACTGTTCATGAAATAAAGCAGCCAAGTAGCCCAACTCTAGGTTTATTCATGTTTGTAATCAGTGATTTTTTGGTTGAAAAAGAGGAACTGATACTGAGCCAGCTTCCCGCCCTCTCTCCCCAGCCAATCCCACAGCTGGGGCTGCGGATATGCAGGCACAAAAAAAAGCACTGGTGGTAATGATTTCGCAGCATCTTCCAGCAAATCATCACTCCTCAGACCAATTGATACCCTTAAGTGTCACAGAGTCATGCCAGGTAATGTTGATCCACACACCATGCCCAAGGCTCATTGATCGCATTCACCACTCCTGTTGTCACTCCAGTCAATATATGGTAACGAAGGCTGACAAATGATTAAAAAAACTGCAATTAATGGCGAGATTAAAAAAAAGGTGATGCTTCATTGAGGTTTTAATTGCAGTGTTAAACAACAGTAGGGTACCAGTTTAAATTATTATAAATAGGTGTGACTGTTTTTCTACATTTTAAAATATATTGAAAGTGAACGTGCAGGAAGGGACATACCAATATTTAGCATATGTGGCCCATACCTTGGAACTCGGCTGCAGCAGGTTCAGGCAAACCCCTGTTCTCACTTTCAGGAGACTTTAGCTGTGTCTACACTACAAAGTTTTGTTGATCGAAGAGGCCTTCTGTCGACAAAACTAGGGAGCATCCACACTACAGATGCATTCTGTAGAGAATCTGTTGACAGAACCTTTTCCCTGGCAGAGTTATGGCTTGAAAGTTTGAGGCATAGTACTTCTGTAGACAGATTCTGTCAACAGAAAAATAGCATAGACATGCAGGGCCAGGGAGGAAGAGGGGGGCTCTGTTGACACAGAGGGCTTCCAGTTCACCGTGCTGCCATGTTTGCAGAGCTTCCGGTTGGTTGTTCTGTCGACAGAAGTCTGGGCAGTCTGGCTGCTCTCTGTCAACAGAGGGCATCCACAGGGGGAACACCTCTTACATGTGGACATGTTCTGTAGACAGAGGTTCTGTTGGCAAAACTCTGTTGACAGTGACTTCTGTAGACAGAACTTTGCAGTGTAGACCCAGCTTTTGTGAATCAGAAATGGGCAGCATTATCTGCCATAAATGTAAACAAACTTGCTTGTCTTAGCTATTGACAACAAGAAGTAGGACTTGTAGGCACTAAAGTTTTACATTGCTTTGGTTCTGGAAGTGGTTATGCAGCAAAAAAAGAAATCTGCATTTGTAAATTGCACTTTCACGATAAAGAGATTGTACTACAGTACTTGCGTGAACTGAAAAATATGATTTCTTTTATCTCTTTTACAGAGCAATATCTGTAATCTACAATAACGCAGATGGTGCACTGGACACTTGGTATTCTATGTTATACGTGAAATCAATGTATCTAAAAATGTAGAAAAGTGTCCAAAAGCCTTTATAATAACAACCTTAAATTGGTGTCCTAGTGAAGGTTTCTGCTATGCTGTGAGGCCATGCAGGGGCTCAAGATTGCCATACAGGCAGCTGCCGTGGCTGGGAGAGAGACCCCTCTCCTCTGCCTGTGACAACTCCCTGCTGGAGCTGGAGGAGCACGCCTCATCCCTGGCCCCAGTGGGGAGCAGCCGCAGGTGAGGGGAGGCCCATTCTCCGAGCCCTAGAGCTGGGCTGGATTAGGAAAGAAGCATTTGGGACTGCAGCTCAGAGCTCTGGGTTATGGGGGAGCAGGAGGGGACCTTAGCCTCCTGCCCTGGGCTGCAGCCTTTATGCCCTTGTGCTCTGGGCCGGGGTGGTGACTCCATGTACTGCTGATCTTTCCCACCCTCTGGAGCCAAGTCACAGTGACTGTAGGGCAGCTCTATCTCTGCAGCTCCCATTGACCAGGAATCATGGCCTATGGGAGCTGTAGGGGGCAGTGCCCGCAGGTGAGTGCTGGCCACACAGAGCTGCTTGTTCTTCCTTCCCCCCACAAATGGGAGCTGCCCCGGGAAAGCACCCTGCACCCCAATCTCCTGTCACAGCTCCAAGTTCCCTCCACCACTGTAGCTCCTTTTACACGCCACACTCCAACTATGCACCCACTCCTGTGCCCTAACTCCTGCCCAGATGCCACACCCCCATCCCACCTTCCTGCCCTGAGCCTGCTCCCACACTCTGAACCCCGTGACCCCTGTCTGGCGATATCTTCTGCACACCAAACACCCGACCCTCAACCCTGCCCCAGAGCTTGCACCCCCAGTCAGAGCCTTCATCCCACCCTACCCCGAGCCCCCTCCTACACACCAAACCCTGGGCCTACCCCTGCCACAGATTGTCCCTGTGCAGAATGAATTTTGTTCTGTCCACCAGTGTAAAGGGAAAGTGTTGCACATCATCTCCACATTGGTGCACAGAACAAAATTCATTCCACACACGGACATTAGAGCATGGGAGAGACCACTGCTCCTCCGACTGTTTGGCAGGGCGGTTAAACTGCAAGGACTCGCAACTGATTTTAGAAGTCTACTTAATGTGTTTTGCATTGATCGCGTGCCTTAGCTGCCATTCCTTGACAGCCCGAATGGCAACATAGCTCCACAAAGGCTGCCGCTCATGAGCAACAGCGTAGCAGGTTTGTTCACAGCATAATTCAGCACAGGAATTGAAATCAGTCCAGGAGAGATCCAGGATTGTAATAACCTGATATTGGGGATCAGAGTGGATCTTCCTGGTGCTGGATCCAAGCACCCTAGTAATACTCCAGGTTACCCTGGGCCTTTCAGAGCTCCCCCAAAGCACAGGAGCTGGGATGGCGACCCTGAATCATCCATTGACCTAGATGGATCTGTTGCTAGAATTGCATGGGGAGCCCACTATTGTAATGGCAGGCAGTACCTCAAGGTAGGGATGAGGCACATGGCCAGCAGCCTGTGTGTGTCTATCTGTGCGCGTGTGGGTGTGGGCGCAGTACTGGAACAGGTTGAACCTCTCTTGTCTGGCACCCTTAGGACACGAGCAAATTTGCTGGACGATGGGAGGTCAACATTTTCTAGCAGTGTTACCATCATTTCCATGGCTTCTGGAGCTCTTGGAAGGCATTTAGGGGTAAATTACAGCTAAACAATAGCACAGAACACTGAGAGACAGGCCTCATGGCTGTACACAAACTTTATGGGACCATGGGGAACTTGGCGACACCCTTGGTACATGATTGTCCGGCTAAGTAAAATCATACTGGATTTCTGAGTTTGCTGGTCTTGAGAGTTGAGGATTAGAGAGGTTCAACCTGTATAACTGTCAGAAGCCAGTACAATGTTACTGTGTTTTTCACAGCCCACTGTATAATAGTTAATGCTACATTTTGCAAGACTGGAACTAGACTATGCCTAAATCAGCCTCTCAGCTCCTCAGGCCCTGTGCTCCATAGTGGAACCAAACTGTGTGCAAAATTTGGAGAGAGAGAGAGAGGAAGTGAGTCCATGAATGTAAGCACCAGCTGTCAGAACCATCACCCTCAGCTCTGCAAAGGGTTCCTCCTCACGCTGATTACACCCGTTGAGGAACTTAAATATGCCTGGGTCATGGGCCTGGCTATCAGTGTCAATAAGGCAAAGGAAAAGGCTGCTCACACGGGAGGCTCTTTGTTCTGTGTTTGCACAGCACCTAGCACAATGGGGTTGTGGTGCATGATGAGAGCTTCTTGATGCTACTGTTGTAATAGTAATGACCCAGCAACATAATACTATGGGTAGGGAAGGATTGCTGCAGTGAGAAAGAAACTGGGGGAGAAGCTTCTGTTCAAATCAAACCACAGTGGTTCCTTTCTAAGGAATGCTGGGCCAGAGGTCAAGGGACTAGCTTATGCATTGGGAGTCCTGGGCACCACTCCCTACTCTGCCACTGACTTCTTGTGTCACCTTGGGAAAGTCATTTAGGATCAGGCTACACTACTGGTGGGCTGGCACACTGGGCCTTCCAGGGGTTGTGAAAATGGCTGTGTAGATGCTAAATCCAGGCTCTGAAGTGCCCCCTCCTGCCCCAGCTTCAGAGCTCAAGTGGCAATATTGAAACAGTTATTTTCAATGTGAGCCCAGCTCTGTTGAGCTGAGCTGGGACATTTGTTGCCAGGAGCTCTGCAGCTGGGCTGCTAGACCAGATTTGTAAAGGTATTTAGCTGTTGCTGTGCTCAGCATTGCAAGGTCTAACTGATTTAGGTGCCTAACTGTAATTTCCAAAGGGAGTTAGGCACTCTCTAACATCTCACAGGTAGAGGTGGTGAATGCCTGAGCTCCCCACCCCACCCCCAGGAAAAATGTGGACTTTTTCATCCAAAAATCAAAGAGAAGATGTTCAGATGGATGAAAAACTTCACTTTTCAGCCAAATGTGTTTGTGATGAGATCTGGAAATTGCCTGTGGAAAGCAATTGTTTGTACAGGTTGAATCTCTCTAATCTGGCACCCTGGGGACCTGATTGGTGCTGGATGAGAGAATTTGCTGGACCACAGGTCAATATCGTCTAGCAGCATTCCCCACACCTCCATGGCTTACTGAGCTCTTAGAAGACATTTGGGGCAAATTACAGCTAAATAACAGTACAGAACACTGAGAGACAGGACTGGTGGCTGTAAACAAACTTTATGGGACCGCAGGAAACATGGCCACACCCATCATAAGTGGTCATCCGGCTAACTAAAAACATGCTGGATTGCAGGTGTTTCTGGACATGAGAGTTCTGGATCAGAGAGGTTCAGCCTGTAGTGAAAGATTGGCCTGAGTCACACACTTGACACTCCAGCGACAAATAGTTTGGGCAGAACATTTCCCACCAGCCCTTTTGTGGGCCTGGCTTGGCAGCACTGGTGCAAGGCCAGGAGAGCTGGTGACGTGAGAGGCCCTTTTGGGGCAGTTCCCTGGCCTGTGTTATGCAGGAGGTCAGACCGGATGATCAGACTGGTCCCTTCTCACCTTAGAAGCCATGTCCATAAATTCGTACGATTCAGTAGGAGCAAATTGTGCATACTAGATCGGAGTCTAACTCAGGCAGACAAGCAACGTGCTAGCCGGGCTCACAACAGTCTGGAAATCACTTCTTTAATACATGCCTCTCACTTAGCTGCCTTCTTCTCCAAAGGCCTCACAGGGAGTTGTGGAAGATGCCCAGCCCTACTCTGCAGATCCAAGAGGCTCAGCCCATGGGAGAAATATCCCAATTGCTGGGTATGTGGATGGCTCTTGCACCCATCCAAGCTCCAGCCTCAGACTTGTATAAAAACCCAAGTTCATAGAATCCAAGGGCTGGAAGAGACTTGAGGAGTCATTGCGTCTACACTTGCACGCTACTTCGAAGTAGCGGCACCAACTTCGACGTTAGGCGGCGAGACATCAAAGTCGCTAACCTCATGAGGAGATAGGAATAGCGCCCTACTTCGACGTTCAACGTCGAAGTAGGGACCGTGTAGACGATCCGCGTCCCACAACGTCGAAATTGCCGGGTCCTCCATGGCGGCCATCAGCTGGGGGGTTGAGAGATGCTCTCTCTCCAGCCCCTGCGGGGCTCTATGGTCACCGTGGGCAGCAGCCCTTAGCCCAGGGCTTCTGGCTGCTTCTGCGGCAGCTGGGGATCTATGCTGCAGGCACAGGGTCTGCAACCAGTTGTCGGCTCTGTGTATCTTGTGTTGTTTAGTGCAACTGTGCCTGGGAGGGGCCCTTTAAGGGAGCGGCTTGCTGTTGAGTCCGCCCTGTGACCCTGTCTGCAGCTGTGCCTGGCATCCCTATTTCGATGTGTGCTACTTTGACGTGTAGACGTTCCCTCGCTGCGCCTATTTCGATGTCGGGCTGAGCAACGTCGAAGTTGAACATCGACGTTGCCGGCCCTGGAGGACGTGTAGACGTTATTCATCGAAATAGACTATTTCGATGTCGCAACATCGAAATAAGCTATTTCGATGTTGGCTGCACGTGTAGACGTAGCCATTAAGTCCAGTCCCTAGATTCCTAAATTCAGCCTTCCATTGTCATCAGGGCTACTATGGAGGCCTCTTGTTTCCATCTGTAAACAGGGGAGAAGAGCACTGCCTGCCCCCACAGGGGTGTGGGGAGAATGAAGATTCTGAGGGGCTTTGCTAGTGAGGTAATGTGGACCTCAGATAGACAACTGTGAAATTACCCAGGCTCACCCTCTGGCACACAGTATGAATTTAGCTCGTGAAATTGCAAGGAAATGGAACCCTAAAGGACATGAAAAGCGACAGGAAAATGTATCCAGAATCTCTAACATCTCTTTGCCCAGCCTTTTGTCTGCAAGCCCATCTCCCTCCCTGCCTCATAAAGAGAAGATGTTGGCTGGCCGCGTGGGGTTGCAAGGCCATCAGTGAGGGCCGGTAATAATCTTTACCAAACAACGGAGACATCAAAGCAGATGAGGCAGGAGGAAAAGCAACCAGCTCAATTTCACTAAGCAAAGCTGCCCGCCCAGCTGCGAAGTCACCTCCAAGATCAAACAAACACATCGAGGCGGCCTTGGGAAGAAGCCGAGTGGGAAAGTCCCCATGACAACTAGCTGACATCGCAAAGGTAGCCTCCTCATTAAATCATTAAACAAAACACCTGGTGTACAATAAGGATAATCAAGCAGTTTAAGATTATTAGCAAAATATAAACCCACTGTCCCCTTCCTGGGGATCAGTCATGTTTCTGATAGATTTGTTTTGGTTGGCAATTATCACCACTTTTGAGGGGAGCAAATAACCCCTTCTCTGAGCCGCAGCTATGAACCAGACCTGAGGTTTTTCCCCCTCTCTCCTGAGTGCTGGAACTCAGCAAATGTCATGAGCCATTTTGAAGGAATTTTCATGAAAATGCCCCGAACAGGAATAAGCAGAAAACAATTCCCTTTGCAGCCCCTCCTCCTTCGAGAAACAAGAGGCGCTTATGGCTCAGGGAGCTTGAAGAATTTGCATTTTACTTTTCTCTGTGGAAGGATGTGACAGATCAGCTTTCTGCCCATATGTTTTCATACTTTCTCCCTAGCCTGGCCTGGGTACTTCAGATAATAACCTACTACTCTGTCTCAGACACATTGATATGGGCTGATAGTGCGTGCCTGCCTCCTGTCACCATGATATCTGAATATCACACAATTTTTAACCTCTCTGTGAATTAGGACAGTGGTCTTATCCCATTTTACACAAGGGGCCTGAGGCACAGAGAGATTAAGTGACTTGCCCAAGGTCATAAAAGAAAGATGTAGTAGAGCAGGGACTCAAACCCAGCTTCCCTGAGGCCTAGGCTGGCAATTGAGTCCCAGGGCCATCCTTCTGTATAGGGACAGACCTGTACGGCATCAAAATATCATCCTACCAAAAGTGTTCAGCAGCACTGACCCCAATTTACAGATGGAGAAACTGAGTCCTTTCTCCAACCCCTTCCTTTCTGTGGCGCCATTCCTGTAAAAGCACCTGAGAATGAATTGCACTACAGAAAAGGGACAAGTTAGGTGAAAAGACTCAGTTTTCCCATCTGTAAAATGTTGCTGAAGTTCTTTGCCAGGTGTTCTGAGATCTAGGAATAGAAGGATACATAGGAGCAAAGGATGATAATGAAGTTCATCACGTGCAACAGGAATTGCCATGTTGTCTGGGACTATCAGAACCACTGCCATGGCCTCCCGGTCTTCACATGCTGTTTTGTTGGGGTGCAGTATTTGGGTCTCATTTAGATTGTTGGGCTCAGTGTGTGGGTGCTGGTGGCCTGCGCTATTCAGGAGTCAGACGTGATGATCTGCTGGTCCCTTCTTGCTTGAAACACCCTGACTCGAAGCCTCTCGCCCCATGACCAGCAGTGGCTAGCTCTAGCCAAGTGTCAGAGCATGGAGGCCCACTGTTTACCCAGAAAGGATGAATGTGCTTGTGAACACAGACCCGGTGCTTCTGTTCCCCCTGTTTCCTCGTACAAGAGCAAGGGAAAAGTCAATGTAATCAAAAGGTGGCAAAGTCAAAACAGGCCAAAGAACTATTTTTTCACAGTAGGCCTGTGGAACTCACTGCCACAGGATGCTCCTGAGGCCAAGATCTTAGTACAGTCCAAAAAGAATCAGGCATTTACACAGTAACACAGCTACCCACAGTTATCACCTTGAATGCTAACAAGAGTTGGGAAGTGCTATTAAACCTTGTGTCCCAAGGCTTAAAGCAGTCCCTGACTATTTGATACCAGGCTGACACCTAATGTGGCAGCACATCTACCCATTGGAGGCTTTCCTGCATTTTGCCCTGAAGCATCTGACAAGGTCTGAGCCAGCCTGGCGCTGTTCCCTTGTGGTACCACGTGTGGGGTTGCTGGGCTCCCCTCTGACCCACACCAGCAGATGACCTGACACCTCTGACTGGATTGCGGTCACTGGCTCTGTTGCTGTGAGAACAGGGTGCCTTAGCAGGTGCCGATGCCCACCACAAATGAAGCAGAAGCTCCTTGGTACCCATGAATGGGATTTTCTGTTTGCTCCAATGCCCTGTCATACCCCTGTGTCTTTGCAGCCAACTCCAAACTCATCTCTGGGGCCAGTGATGTTGGTATTGCTGTCCCCTTCCTGTTCCATTCTTGCCCTCTCAGAGCCACGTGACTTACTTGTAGTGTTGTATCGGACACCGTAGAAGTATTCGGGACAAGGGCGGGCCACCAGCTGCCCCGCAGCACTCCGGGGCCAGCATGTACCGATCAAGTCTATTGAGGCGTTGCACTGGAGACCTGGGAGAGAGAGGAGAGAGGGTTAACAGAGATCCCAGTGGAGCTCCCTCTAGCAGCATCTCATGGTGGACAGAGCAAAGAATCTGGACCCTTTAGAGCGAGGGGCTATGGGGGGCCATGGGATTTGTTGCAGGTAGGGTAGGGGAGCTTCTCAATGTATTCTATTCCCATCCCCCACTGCATACCACTTCCCATTCCAGCTGCTAGCATCATCCTGTTCCCAGGGGCTTTGGTGCATCCTTTTTCCCCTAACAGCACCCTGGAGGGTTTCTTGTACTGAAGCAGTCATTGCTGGGCACTGTCAGAGTCTGTTTCTTCACTAGGAAAAAAGGAGTCTTTCTAACAAGACAGCTAACTTGAAACAGCCAAAGGGATGCAAGCTCTTAATGGAGACCTGACACAGGGGAGTGTTATCTGAATACGTTGAAATTATAACAAGGTACCAGGCGGTTTCAAACTATGAATGGAGAATTCTGTCTGTTGAGGTGTTACCATCTTCACACGATGAAACCCCACCTTCCACTTAGATTGTACTAATACTTTGTTCCAGGTAATTTAGAGTTCAAGCAGGGCAAGTCGGCACCTGCATGGTTAACAGAGTATTTCGGCGGCTATGTTAACTCATTTGATGGCAATACAGCTTGAAGCTCTCTTGTCCAGTACCCTTGGGACCTCACCGGTGCTGGATGAGAGACTTGCCCGACCACGGGAAGTCAATATTGTCTAGCACATTGCCAACTCTCCCGCTGCTCACTGGGCTCTTAGAAGACATGTAGGGGTAAATTGCAGCTAAACAACAGCACAGAACACTGAGAGCCAGGACTGGTGGCTGTAAACATACTTCATAGGATCACAGGAAACTTGGCCACACCCATTATATGTAGTTGTCCCGCTAACTAAAATCATACTGGATTATGGATGTTGCCAGATGAGAACATTCAGGATTAGAGAGGTTTAACATGTAGATGTTTCCTAATCCATCCCACCAGCTCAGGGCATTCACCTGAAAGAATTACCACCTCTGGCTTCTGCTGGACCTGCCTCTCTGATTATTCCTTTGCAGTCCCCCCTTCCCTCCAGGGTCCATCTGTTGGTTCCTATCCAGTTTGCAGGTTCTGGTTGCTGTAGATGAACTGGGAGGGAGTTTGTGCTACCTGCTACCTTTAGGTCAGAGAAAGGGCACGATTTGGTGTGCAATGTTTTGGGTGCATATTCATTAGCTGGAGTCCATTTGTGGTCATGCCTGTGTCTTTCACAGCTGAAGATAATCCTGCATCCATCCTGCTACGTGTATAACACTTCCTGCTTGAAAAGATTTTTGGTGCAGTGCAGGCGGAATAATTCAACATAAAATTTTAATGGTGGCTTTAAGTCTGACCTCCTTTTCTGGGTTTGAGTTTAACGTTCAGTAAACCATGCTATTGTACAGGAAGTCAGCTCTATCAGGGCCATGGCTAATAGATTAATGAAAGCAGAGTGTGTTAATTTAGCATTATTGAGGCCAGATTGCAGAGTTATTTATATATATTTTAACATAGTACAGGATGTTCTGTTGCAAAATATGTCATTGTTACATCTGAGGATTAGATGCAAAACCGACTTCTCTGTGTCATGTCACCATAATTCAGTAATTATCATTTTGCAGTTAGAAGAGGGGCGTGCAATAGTCCTTGAAAGGTGTTTGTATAGTTTAGTGCAAAGCACTTACGGTTATTGCACAGACAGCAGAGCTTCCTGGGCTGAAATGAGTGGGTTCGTTCTTTTCTAACTGGCTTTCAGTCATGTCACATCTCAAGTCATGTGGGTCTGTTTCTGAGCTCAGTTACTTCAACTCTACATAGGACATAATCGGCACTGGTAAGGCCACATCTGGATTATTGCATCACCCAGTATAGAAAGGATGTGGATGCATTGGAGAGGGATTGGGGGAGGGCAACCAAAATGATTAGGGAGGTGGAACACATGACCTAGGAGGAGAGGCTGAAGGATTTGGGCTTACGTAGTTTCCAGAAGGGAAGAGTGAGGGGCTATTTGATGGCAGCCTTCAACTTCCTGAAGGCAGTTTCTAAACAGGATGGAGAGAGTTTGTTCTCAGTTGTGAGGGATGGCAGAACAAGGAACACTGGTCTCAAGTTACAGTGGTGGAGGTCTAGGTTGGATATCAGGAAAAACTACTTCACCAGGAGGGTGGTGAAGCACTGGAATGCGTTACCTAGAGAGGTGGCGGAATCTCCACCCCTAGAGGTTTTTAAATCCCAGCTTGACAAAGCCCTGGCTGGGATGATTTAGTTGGTGTTGGTCCTGCTTTGGGCAGGGGGCTGGAGTCAATGACCTCTTGAGCTCTCTTCCAGCCTTAGGATTTTATGATTCTATGATCTTATAACACTGGGTCAGGTCAAAGATCCATCCAGTCTAGTGTATTGTTTGCCGATAGCAGCCAATGCCAGGTGCTTCAGAGGGAATGAACAAAGCAGGAAATCAAGTGATCCAGGAATGGAGTTAGGCCGTTCTTTTGCTGATAAAAGATCAGAATAGACCCAAGTGTATCTTTGTAGCTGCAGTGCATTGTGGGGGAGCTATGGATGCAACTGGACTGTCAGTCAAATGCTTGAGCTCATGTACTTACACTTCTCCTACAACAAAAAAGCAGTCCAGTAGCACTTTAAATACTAACAAAATAATTTGTTAGGTGGTGAGCTTTTATGGGACAGACCCACTTCTTCAGACTACAGCCATACGAGAACAGACTCAATATTTAAGGCACAGAGAACCAAAAATAGTAATCACGGCTATCTCTCTGTTACTATTCTCCTACAACCCAGGTGAATAAAGCAGGCCAAAAAAAAATGGCCAAAATTGGATATTTGACAAAATGTAAATTTTTGTGGAAAAAAATGTTTTCCTTGAAAAAGTAACACAGTGGCTGTTGGCAGGATTTCACTTTGTTGATGAAAACTTTTAAAAATAATGAAAAAATGTTTTCTTCAAAAAATTATTTCAGAAAAAAAATAATTCCTCAGTAGTGCTACATACGAATTGTTACAGTGTTCAGAGTTTTGGAACAATTCCACATTTTTTCAATGGTAAGATGTTCTTAATTGTTATTCTACTTTGGCTAACGTTTATGTTCAGTGGGCTGGCCCTAGAGCAAGGTGGGGTGGGGCACAGCTCCGCTACCCAGAAAGTGGCAGGGCCGAAGGTGGAAGGAGCGGGGCCTAGAGCACTTAGCCCTTAGCTCCACCAGGGCCATGGCCCTGCCATCACCCCCCAAAGCAACATGTGGAGCAGTAACAATGAGAAGTCCTGTGGCACCTTATAGACTAACAGATTTTTCTGGAGCATAAGCTTTCATGGGCAAAGACTTGCTAAAGCATGATGGAAGGACCCCCGCCCCACGGGCAGGCCTGTTTACATTGCTGGAGCAAACTCAAGATACTCATTCCTTAGGAAATAATCATGGTGGTAATTTTGAATTGCCATGTGATCTTGGGCAGAGCCGTTTTACTTACACAGGGCCTCAGTTTCCTGATAATAAAATGGGGCTTATCACCTTCCTGTATCACAGGTGGGTTAGAAGGTGTGAGGTCTGCAGGGTGATGCTCTGGAAAATGAGAAGTGATTGGCCACTGAACGATGCAGACTATTTATAAAGGGTAAACATGCTGACCTGAATTACTAAAGGTTCATATAGCTTGACTTTGACCTCAGGCATAATAACAGAATGGCTGATATGGTGCTTCACCAATAAAGAGTGAAAGGAGGATGGAAATATAATTAACACCAGCCAAGATAGTTTTCATGGAATTTAGATCTTGTCAGACAGACTTTCCTTTGTTCTGTGAGAAGGTTCCCAGTGTAGTTGATAAAGGCAGCTGTGTTGATATAATAGACTTACATTTCCAGAAGGCGTTTGACAATGTACCTCATGACTTTCTGATTAAAGAATTAGCAGTACACAAAGCGAATGTGGGCCCAGATGAAGTGAATTAAAAGCTGACAGAGCTCCACACAGAATTACCACCTAGAAGGAGCTCCAGCTGGCTCTGTCTGATGGGGTCCTGTGCCTTGCTGGCAGTCAGGCTGCAGTTTCTGCTGGGGAGCGGGGACTGTGTAAGCCAGGATGTTCTCCCCTCTATTTTCTATCATTTCACATCTCCCCATCCTGTCAATGTGGAGATCTAGCCTAGGTGTTTATATGGCCCCTTGCCAAAGGCAACATGTGTGGGGAGGGGAGGGCACAGGGGTTCAAGTGCTGCCTCATTTCTGCTTGGCCTGCCAGGGATGAGTGTGGGTGGGAGAGAAGCTTTGTCCATCTCCTGCTGCACCTGCCCCCAGCATGCTCAGTCCCTGTGCTCAGCAGCCAGGCCTGGGTGGGCAGCTCTGTCCTCCTCCCACCTGGGTCCAGGTGCCAGGGAGAGCCTGAACATGCTCATTGGCCAGATATGTGGCCAGTTCCATTCCTAGGTCAGCCCTCCCAGCCCAAATCATTCCCCTTCCGGAGCCTCGGCCCTCCTCCTACCTTAGGAGAAGCCTGTGGGAGGGTGATACAAGCAGCTGGCTGTATCCCCAGGTCCTCCAACCACAGGCAGCCCGGCAGGATGTGGGGATTGAGGACTCCCTGGAGCTGTCCTGGGGTTGCAGAGCTCACCCCCAGGCCAAGGGAAAGCAACACAACTCCACTGCAAAGTTCAGTGTCTTTTTTACTGACCTCTAAATGGTTCTATGGACAGGTCCCATTTTAGCTCTTTCTACAGACTGAGTTTCCTGACAGTTGGCAGCCCAGAGTCGCATAACAGCAGGGAAGGTGTGCTGAGTCTGGGGTCTTGCCTAGCATGGAATGGCCCCTCTTCTCTGAGCAGAGCCCAAGAGCAGGGAAAGGAGGAGACGCTGAACCCCACCAGCTGGCTGTGGCACCTGATTCTCTGCTCCAACTCTAGGGGTTGTTCTAACTTCCGCTTGCTGGCAGCAGTCTCACAAGGGCCCTATGCCAGCTGGGGATAGCCTGAGGACAGGGTGTGGGAGGCTGAGCAAGGGCCTGCAGGGAGTGGAGTAGTGGCTATGCTGGCTGGGTGCCCACAGAGCCCTCCTCCTCCAGTAGGGGATTTGAAGGTGATGTGCTGCCCCTTTTTTGTTGCCTGAGTGGCTCAAGGGGATCTGCCTTGAGTCAGGATTGTGGCCCCTCGCCCCTACTCCAATGACATATTGTGTCCTGCCTGGAGCAGACAGATATCCCCAGGGCAGGATACACCGGAAACATTTGAGCAGCCTAGGCAGTGCCTGGTTTCTGCCAGGATGGCACCGCCTCCAGGGAGTCAGTCCGGTGCCCTTCACATGCATGGGGTTCAGGTTTGTGTGTTGCATGTACGAAGTGAGCATGCTCAGCAGGCAGGAGGAAGAAGGGGAAGGCACCGGGGCATGGGGAAAGAATCTGTCCAAGCCCTAAATGTGGCCTAGGCCCTCCCATCTGTGGCTCCTGGAAATGCAATGGGTGTGACTGGGACTGCACTCAGCGGCAAGGACACCAGGGGAATCTGCCAGCAACTAGGCCCAGACCCTGCGGGTTAAGGGCCTGGATAGCTGTTAGCAGTGCAGCCTCACCCCTCCTCAGCAGGTGGATCAAAGCTGCCACTGCTCATTAGGCAATCCCCAGAGAATGTGGTCAGGGCCCTGGTGCAGTGGATGTATGGGGGGGTTGTATGTACCAGATGGGGACTGCAGGGCCCAGACCCACTCACAGGCCGTGTCTACACTTGCCAAAAACTTCGAAATGGCCATGCAAATGGCCATTTCGAAGTTCACTAATGAAGCGCTGAAATACATATTCAGTGCCTCATTAGCATACGGGTGGCTGTGGCACTTTGAAATTGACGTGGCTCACCACCGCGCGGCTTGTCCTGACGGGGCTCCTTTTCGAAAGAACCCCAGCAACTTCGAAGTCCCCTTATTCCCATATGCTTATAGGAATAAGGGGACTTCGAAGTAGCTGGGGTCCTTTCGAAAAGGAGCCCCGTCGGGACGAGCCACGCGGCGGTAAGCCTCGTCAATTTTGAAGTGCCGCGGCCACCCGTATGCTAATGAGGTGCTGAATATGTATTTCAGTGCTTCATTAGTAAACTTCGAAATGGCCATTTGCATGGCCATTTCGAAGTTTTTGGCTAGTGTAGACATAGCCACAGTCAGCTACAGCGTGATGGCATATGTGGCCAAGAGCAACCCGGAGAGCATTTATCACCCAGTGAGCACAGAGCCAGCCAGTGCAGCAAGTACTGTGTGCTGGGAGCTGCCTGTGATCCCCAGCTCCTGTCTTGCACTCTGCTTTGGGGTGGTAATGGTGCTGCGAGGCAGGACTGTGGCTTTGTGCGTCTCATCCTCTTGGAGTTGGGCTGCTAAACACCTCCAGAGGTGCTGGCTTTCATTTTCTATCAGCTCCAGGGGTGGGAAGCTGGGATTCTGCAGGTGTGAGCAATCAGGAAGCAGGTCTGTCCCACGACAGCTCATTACCTTATAAATCATATTGTTAGTCATTAAGGTGCTACAGGACCCCTTGCTTTGTCATGTGGGACAACTGCTTCCTGTCTTCCGATTTTAACCCTTATAACCAAAGTGGGTGGATCACTGATGGAGTTTGAAGGGGGACATCCCATCCTACCCCCTCTGACCAAAAATGGGGGACCAGGTAAGTCATGGGCTGAAGAAAAAAAAAAACCCTCATTACTTGCAGAACTGGGCAGCAGCAGCAGCAGCAGCAAGAGACATATAAGAAATAGTGAAAAGGGTAAACTGGGAAACTCCAGCTCTGGATGCCAGTGTGTGTGTGAGAGAAAAGTTCCCCTGGCATGAAAATCCTCTATGACCGCAAGAAGCCACAGCCCGGGCAAGGGGACAGAAGGCTTCCACGGCAAACTCAGCCACTGCAGGGAGTGAATTACTGCTCAGCCAATGCCCCTGTGTTATGGGCAGGTCTCTTTACTTAGGCAGACATGGAACTATGGCCATGACCAGGGCTGCCTGAAAATTCTCCGATGGAGTAGCCTTCCATGGGCGAAACAGCGATTCTGCAGGAAGTCTTGATTCTGTACAAACTTTTTGTGGAAGCAAGGCATGGAGCCAGGCTCACTGAGGTGTCAGCTCCTCAGCAGGCAGCTTCCTGGGTGGCTGGTTCCCACCTGACCAGTTTCAAGCTCCTCAGAAGCTACCGTGTATCCCTGGCAGCCCCTTGCATATTTTCTTTTAGAAGCATTCTCTTGATGATGGGAACATTTCAGGGTTTCTCAAAGGAACTGTGGTGGGAATTCAATTCTGGGGCAAAATGTGAATTTGGGGTGTGTGGGTTGTCTTGATTTGGGAGGAAAGTGTTCCTGGAAACCTGACATTTTCTCATAGCACTGAAATTCCACCCCTAAAGTCGTCACCTCATCTCAAAAAAGCTATACAGGTATTGGAAAAGGTTCAGAAAAAGGCAACAAAAATGACGAGGGGCTTGGAATGGGTGCCATATGGAGAAAGATGAAAAAGACTGCGACATTTCAGCTTAGGAAAGAGGAGACTATTGGGGGATATGATAGAGGTCTATGAAATCAAGACAGGAGTGGAAAAAGCGAATAAGGAAAAGTTAATTACTTGTTCCCATTATGAAGAACTAGGGGTCACCAAATGAAATTAATAGGTGGCAGGTTTAAAACTAACGACAGGAAGTTTTTCTTCATGCCCCTCACAGGCGGCCTGTGGAATTCCCTGCCAGAGGATGTTGTGACGACTGGGATTTTAACAGGGTTCAAAAAAGAACTAGATAAACTCATGGAGGTTAGGTCGATCAATGGCCATTAGCCAGGATGGGTGGGAATGGTGTCCCTGGCCTCTGTTTGTCAGAAGCTGGAAATGGATGACAGGAGAGGGATCACTCAATGACTACCTGTTCTGTTCACCTCCTCTGGGGTGTCTGGCATTGGCCTCTATCAGAAGACAGGCTATTGGGCTAGATGTGTGTGAGCCAGTATGACTGTTCTTATCTGATGGTGGAGCTAGAATTTACCAGTTCTTCTCCCCTCTATGTGCTCATCTCCAAATTGCTCTGAAGAGAGGAAGGATAATCACCTGCCATGTGATTAAGGAATCTGTTTGGAGGGGTGGCTGTATCTCAGAAGCCCCCTAGTGAAATGACCCCAAACTGGGATCTCTCTTCCTTGCAGGTGATCCCATCAGGTGCAGCAGATTTCAAGGCAATGGGATTAATTGTGCTGATTTTATAGCACTCAGAAGAGTCTAAATCTTAATGACAGCAGAGCTGGCTGTTCCTCATAATATAAGAGTAGGTGTTCCCAGGTGATGTTCCAGTCCATCTGTCCCTCAATAATAGCCCCCGGTAGCTGCTCATTGGCTACACCTGGCCACCAGAGCTAAGAGCACTGCTTAAATGCTACTGAACAAATACTAAATGCATTTGTTTGTTTTACAACCCCATCCTGGTTTTAGAGGGAAATCCTTCACAGTCTGCTTTCTGCAAACTCCTGCTCTGGCCTGGCAGAATTGTTTATCACACTGCCATTGTTTCTGTTCCCCCCAGCATGACCGTGAGAGAGTTGGAAGGGTTTTCTGCCCGTGTGTGTGCACAAAGGAGTTCCACTTGGTTCAGGCTTTGAACACTTTCTCCATGTTTAGCTTATGGCACGTTGAAAGCAGGACAAGCTCTTTTGGAAAAATAAATCACAGTTATTACAGAAGAAGGGTGTCCCCACAAGGAGTTACATGGGTGTAACCTGGGGGGGGATAATGAGATTGGAATAGCTATGCTGGTAAATATCCTCATGTTGATGAGCCCTTTAATTAATTAATCAACCCCAGTTCTCAACTGACGTAAGCTAAACCAAAATAAGTCAGATTTAACCCAAAGTAAGAGTGTCCACACCTTTGGTAGCACAGGGTACAGTTGCGCCTTTGCTTAAGTTAGTGCAAGTCCCAGCCCAGAGATGGAGAGCAGGGGCCTGTCACCGTGATGGACGAGAGAGCCAGGTGCACCTCTCTCTCACCTGAGTTGTGGGTGAGCAAAGACACAGGGAAGATTCTTGATCAACGCCATAAGGAGGCAGCAGAAATGCCCTTACTTGAATTGTTTCAAAGTGCACTGGGGAGAGACCCCCCCTCACCCTGATGGTACAGTGGCATGGGGTGAGTTTAGAAGTGGTTCCAGTTCTTGGATCTATATCTTGAGCTGCTCACAGATGGGCTATTACACTTTGACAAAGGGCTCTCCCATGAGCATGTTTGTGAGACAGAAATCAGAAGGACCTGGCTAGCACCACTCCAGCTTTACCCAAGGAGGCAGCCCAGAGGTTCTTCCTTTCTGCAACCTGGAGAGTGAAACAGGGCTTGAGCTGAATACATGGGGTCTGTACAATGTAGGTACAATAAACAACAGTTCTTGCCTTTGGCAGCCTCTCACTCTAAGTCAGCTACACATCAAGGACATCTTATGAGCCCAGACTCTGAACTGCTCCTAAGTTCTTACCCAGCTAAATGCCCCCTAAAGCCAACAGAAGTTCTGTCCATACAACTCTGTAGCATAAGGGAAAAGCTCATCTGTGTGCGGATGGAGCTTGCTCAAGGGCTGGTTCAGATGCCAGGAGGTTGCTCCAAGTGCCAGGCACGCTTCCCTAGTTGATGTTCTATTGCCCAAACACACAGCAGCATGGGCAATAAACCCCCTACAGCACAAAACCCAAACTCCGCCAAAACACAAAACCCTCCACTGTGCACCCTGTCCTCCCACTGCGAGAGGGTGAGAGAGAACACGAACCCCATGTGCCAGATGTTAGTCATGTTGCCTATTGCCTGACTAGCAGGTGCTTGGGTACTAGACAGAGAGAGGTAGGAATAGAATAGAATAGAACAGAATAAAAATAATTTATGAGTTTTGCTCTTTACACTTCAGGATGAACCTCACCTAGCCATACTTGGACCTCAATGCTGCATGTATCCACACTGGTCCCTCTCCCGGGTGGTGAGAATAATACTTCAGGAGCTCTTTGAGATCCCAGATGACAATTGTTATATGGCAGGGGTCAGCAGAGATCCCTCAGCATGGCAACAAGACCACAAAACCACCCGTGCTGGTGGCACTCTGCTGAGTACATGGGACTGATCTGCTCCAGGCGGGGGTGCTGGCAGCGACATCTGCAGGAGTAAGATGAAGACCAGGATATTGCTGAATGGGTTATGGGGCCTTCTGGCTGGTGACTGTGCCCTGCAGCAGACTTAATGGATTTATGAGGTCCTCCACCTGAGTATGCACTCTCCAACATAGCCAAGGCTCAGCATGGGGTCTAATGATCCCTGGCCCTGTTCGTAGGACCCTTGCTGAGCTCACTTCTGCAGATGCTGATCCATGCCCAGACCTCAACAAAGTTACACCAGAGATGCTGATGGAAAGAGAAAGTGCTGTGGGAGGAGCGACAGGTTGGCCCTGAAGTTTGGTATCGGACTCTGGTTGTAGCTACTGCCAGGTGCATCAGCCAAAGCTGTTAGCTCTGGGATACACTTGGCTAGCTGTGCCACAGTGAGCATGGGGTAACTTGGATTGCTCCCTGTTCTCTGCAGTTATCACCACATGTGCCAAATTGTGACAATGAAGACGTCAAGCCCCAGATATTGTTATTGGTCATGTAACTACCCAGACGCAGCTACAGCATTTGACTCAGTGAACCGCAGAGGCATGACGTCCCAATTCGGAAATATTTCCTTTCATCTGCTCTAAATTCACAGGCTGCTTTTCACAGGGTACCCTCAGTATCATTTTATAGGACAAAGGATAAGAAAGAGAACACCAGTCAGTTTCCCTTCTCCTGGTTCCGTCCAGTCTCCGGGCACCTGCTTTTCAAGTCCAGAGCTTTGGCTGCCTTTATCACCATGTCTGAACCCAAAGATGTCTGCTCAGTTATTCTGGTTCCTTTTAGATAATCCTGAACTCTTCTCACTCCCATTTCCCTGCTCACACCACAAGCAGGCCTTGAAGGCAGCGATACGCAATGGCTGTCTGGAAGGCTGCACAACCTGCTCCTTAGAGATGCTAAGTTATTCCTTTTTGCCTGGTTTGCATCCTAAGCCAGGAGTCCATCAGCTCCTTTCAGTACCCTTCTGCTCAAGTGTGGAAAAACCAGTTTATAGAGTATTGTAAGTCAGGGACTAGCCTAGGTCTTAGGAAACCTGGGTTGTAAGTCCTGCTCCACTTAGCTTCTCTGTGACCTTGGGTATGACACCTAGCCTTCCTGGGCCTTTGTAGACCATGGATCACAGCCCTTCCTTGGGGCTTGTAAGGCTAAATATATTAAAGGTGCTGGAATTCCTTGACAAGAGCTATGGAAGAATTAGGAGGCAGTATTCTTACTATGAGACAGAGTGAAAGGGAGATTGACTATCTCTAGCTCAGTCATTAATGTGTGTATCTCCAGTATGTCCTCTCTTAGGCTTGGTGTACACTCAGCTTTTCTATACTTCTGTAAGCCACAGGGGTGATCTGTAGTTAGACCAGTGCAGCTCCTAATGTGGGCACAGATAGGCTTGGCGTACACTAGGCAGGTTAAGTCAACTGTAGAGATGCAATTCTAGCTACAGCACTAGAATCGACTTATCTGCAATCGACTTAACCTCCCTCTGTGAAGACAGGCAGATAATGGGATAAACTCTGTCGACGTCCCTTTCTCCTGGTGATATCAAGTAGTACAAGGGTTGACTGCTGACCTCGGATAGTTTGATTTCATGAATCTCTACCAGGTGCGTGAAATCGAACTCCAGAAGATCAACCCTGACCAGGCTGATCTTCTGTGTAATCTAGAGGTACCCTTACATTGGTATAAAGGTGCCTTGTACAGGCATAACAAGTTCTCCTCCTAAAGGGAAAAAACAATACCAGTGTAAGCACATAACAGGGGTTGTACCACACTAAATATCCCAGCCCAGTGGCAGAAGTACAAATTTTGTATCTAGGCAAGTTCGTATTCCTCTGCTCTTTACACCCACTGGTCCCAACGTGCACACTCTGTTTGGCTAGAATTTTTTCCAGACTTCTGATAATTTTCCTCACCCATCTCTGAAATCCCATTTTAGTTGCTTGGCTTGGAACGTCTATAACCACGTGAAAGACGTGCGAGACTGAAGGGGAAAGAATAGTTGATGTTAATTTGACCTTTATGAGTTGAAATTCCAGCAGCACCACAAGGGAATCAATCATGCATGACTGAGAAAGCAAGTGCATGGAAAGAGATTGCCTTTAATGTAACATTTATCGGGGCTAAGTAAGGGCTGGGCCAGCATTTTTGATCAAAATTTTTTTTAAATGAAATTCTTTCCAAACTATAGCAAAGTGTCTGTAAAAATGTCCATATAGTTTCAACTCTTTCAATTTTTTAACAAATTTTGTTTGGATTGAAAAGAAACATTTTGTTGGTTTTTGGGGGTTTGATTTTTTTTTAAACAAGGTCAGAACATGGAGACAAAAGGAATAAACAAATCACACAATGTTTGCTTTGATTTCTTTTGGATTCAGATCAAAACAGATCACATCAAAATTGAAATCAAAGCAAATAAAAATGCATTTACAAAACGACTTTGAAAATCTGGCCAGCCCTGGCACGAAAGCTGCAGTGTGCTAAGCTTTTTGGGAAATCTAGTCCTCGTTATGGTGCTTGGCCCTTTGAAATCTTGTACTGAGCGATTTTGGAAACATGACAAGTATCAGAGAGGCAGCCGAGTTAGTCTGTATCTTCAAAAACAACAAGAAGTCCTGTGGCACCTTATAGACTAACAGATATTTTGAAGCATAAGCTGTCGCAAGCAAAGCTTACACTTATGCTCCAAAATACCTGTTAGTTTATGAAGTGCCACAGGACTTTTTGTTGTTTTTGGAAATGTGGTCCCTCGAGCTCCAGGGCCCCAAAGAGCTTGATACACTCTCCTCTGTTCTAGTTGCTTTCCCAAGTCACAGAGCATAACCTGGGAAGGAATTGTGCATCTTGCCAACCTGAAAAACAGTGGAATTTCCACTTCCCTGAAAATGAAAATAAACCTTTAATTTTTTTGTGTGTGGAAAAATACTGCAAACTAAAAATGTCCATTTGAAAAGAGTCACAAGCCCTAAGCTTTTCAATTGTCAGCCAACATTTTTGGGATGAGGGGGTTTGGTTTCCCATTGGCCGTTTTCAAGGGAAGAAAACACTTCCTGTGAAATGTTCTGGGAGGGCAAAATCCAATTTGTGTGAAGTTTTTGGGTTAATCCTTGTGGTGGGGTCCCTCCCGGCTCCTGCCTACGCCAAGGACTGCCCAGTCGAGAAGCTAAAGCCAGATGCCCAAGAGAGGGGGCTTGTTCTCACGGCCCAGTGCCCATGTCCGTGAATTGACTGTCTGCTTCCTTTTGTGTTTTGACCAGCAGTGGAATAGCTATGGCTGAAGCTGCTGAAATTTTAACATCATTGTCATTTGGATTCAGTTGTTGCAACCTGATGATCAGGAGGGTTCACACCTCTCTGACCCATTGTTTCAGGCAGTCTGCAAGCTCAGGCAGCACGTGTAGCTGGTTCAATAGGGCTAGAATAATTCATGGTCTGATCTCCCCATGCCTGTGGCCAGCAGAACTAGCTAGGGAGGCTTCTAACTGCTTAAATTCCTCACAGCTAGTAGAACCAGAGGGGAAGCAATTCTCAGGCAACTCTCCAATTCTGCGATAGAGGACAAGGCAAACACAGCCCCTTCTCCCAGTATTCCCATCCTAACAGTGCCTGGAATGCCACAGTTTTAAGGTTTACTCCGGTGACAGGCTGCATTTGGCTAATAAGCATCTCAGTCATCCCAGCTTCTTACTGGGGCCTTGCCTGAATGCCCCTCCTGTCCACACACACAGACCATGCCTCAGCGTTTAGTGGGCCTTTCAGTCCAGGCTAGCTGGCCCATCCAGAGAGACAGGCTGAAGTCTGGGAGCCACTGTCCAGTGGCACCAACAGCCACCACGGGCCCTGAGGCAAGGTGGGAAGGGGGCCATGCTCTGGGCCTGAAATGGGCAGGACCAAGGGTGGAATGGGCAGAGTCAAGCACAGAAGGGGTGGGGCCCAGGGCAGTTAGCTCTCAGCATGGCCCGGATGTCAACATTAGGTCCAACCCCACACTCCCTCACAGCTGCAAAGAGCGGAGGAGCAGCGTTGCCACGGCACTTCAAAGAGACCCAAAGTAGCAGTGGCAGTGGGCCAGAGCTCTGGGCCCCTATGAAACACCGGGCCCAGGGCAACTACTGCCTTTGCCTCCCGACAGTGGGCCTGCCACTGACACTCAGCTGATGTCCTCACCACACAGTGGGCAGGTTATGAGCTAAACTGCTCGGGTGTGCCTCCTTCTCCATTACCTTCCCTCAATTCCCCACCTGTCCAGGGTTGACAAGCTCTCCCACCATTCACAGCGAGCCACGGAATGTGCTCCCAGAAGTCCTAGCAGCACATGGGAGAGCACAGCGCCAGCAAGGACCCCATCACTCAGGCAGGGTTTTGCAGCGTGGCTGCTCCCACCCAGGCTCAGCCCACCCAGATGCCTGCCAATATTCCCTCACATCTTTTCCTCCCAGGTGTGGGCTTTTTTCATCCACATGAAGAATAAATTTTATGTGCACCAAGGCATTTGAGAATGCGTACCACCAATAGAAACAGAAAAACCACCTGGAGGTGCTGTACTGATCAGCTGGTTGGCATTTGAATGTCTCTTGAGTGGTTGCACAAGCGCACAGGGAACACTGGTGCCACCACATGAAATCTCATCAGTGACAATACACCTAAAGCCAGAAGTAAGTCTGTTGAGCCTGTGCTGTTTCATTTGTTCATCAAAGGAGCTGGAAGGTTTGATCCTTGTTTTAAGACTAATTTTCATGGGGTAAAAGAGCATGTGGGATTGAGACAGTGAGACTATGAGGCGTGGGTGTCCAAGCCAATGCAAGAGGGTGGTTTTGATGGCAGCCTTACAGCTAGAGCTGGGCAAAATTTTTCAGCCAAAACTTTTTGAAGGCAAAATAAATAAATAAATAAAGGCAGATTTGGCAACACTGAAACACTTTGCAAATTTGGGCTGGCTTTGCCACATTATTTCAACAGAGAAGCAAAACAAACAAACAAAAACAAAAACAAAAAGGTTTTCCGACTGAAATGTTTTGTTTCAAAATTCCTTGTAACTTTATTTAAGCATTTCTAAAACGGTCACAATTAAGACAGGATGTTTTAACTTTGTTGTGATTAAACATTTTGTTCAGACCAAAATGAATTTATTTTCTGACATTTCAATTTTTTGAAAATTTCAATCAAGTTTGCGTTCGGTTCAACTCAAATCACGCAAAGCACAGATCTATATCTGAACAGTTCCACTCATGAGCACTTCCAGATGATGTTCAGGGGAATGCTCTATCAAGCTGCTAGGAATCAGAGGTGGTAATTTGTGCTTAAAGCACATCCCAGGCCCACGCTTAGCCAGATTGCTTCCATTCTTCTGCATGAACCTCTGGGTGAGAGATCTGTGCTTGTAATGTATAGGCTATGTCTACACATGCCTCCTCCTTTTGGAGGGGGCATGTTAATAAGGAAGTTCAGAAGATGCTAATGAGGCACTGGCAGGAATAGGCAGCAGCTCATTAGCATAATGGCGACTGCATGTGATTGGAATGTGCCACTTTTGGAATGCATGCTGCTTGTGTAGACAGGGGCCTCTCGAAAGGAAAACCACATAGGAAGAAGGAGCTTTTGAAGTCAGGGAGATTCTTTCAAAAGCCCCTGTCCACACAGGCAGCGTACATTCCAAAAGCGGTGCTTTTGAATTACATGTGGCCGTCATCATGCTAACAAGGTGTGGCATATTCATGTCAGTGCCTCATTAGCATCTTCCGAGCTGCCTCATTAACGTGCCCCTCCGAAAGGGGCATGATACATGTTTACTGCAGGATGTTGATGAACTTTTTTCATATTCTATCTCCTCACACTTTACATGTGTGTGTTTGTACCACTGTCTTCTTGACTCTCACTCCTGAACCTTCTCTTGCTGGAGGTCGCTGGGGAGAGATTGTGTCTCAAAATCACATACTGTTTGCTATTTAGATATGAATTGTTCATTCTGGGACTTTTATGTGTTCATTGTTTATCAAAAATAATCACGAGTTTTTTTTTTCTTTTTGCTTTGCAATCATAGCCTCAGGAGCCACAAAAAAGTCCTTAGAAAGTCACACGTGACTCTGGAGCCGAAGGTTGCAGACCCCTGCCCTAGCCTTTGTTTGTCAGAAGCTGGAAACGAGTGACAGGAGAATGATCACTTGATGATTACCTGTCCTGTTCATTCTCCATTGGCCACTGCCAGAAGTCTCGATACTGGGCTAGATGGACCTTTGGTCTGACGCAGTATGGCTGTTCTTATGTACAGCTGGTCGAAATATTTTCATGAGAAACTTTCCCATCAAGTTTCCTGGTTAAAACCAACATTTTCTGCACTAAGCTCTAATATTTTCTGGTGAGGACACCTCCACTGAAGAGTGTGAGGTGCTCACATGCTACCATATCTGGAACCAAGTATGAATTCCGACCTGCCTATGTTTGAGCCTGATCCTGGAAGTCCAGTCTCTGTTGTCCCTTCTTGTCTCCCATTTTTGCCTTTCCATTCTCCGGCTGCACGGTTTGACACTGTTCGGAGCCTTCTCTCCTCTTTCAATCATCTTTGCCCCATAGCAACCCACTTTCCAGGTGTTCAAGTTCTGCCAGCATAGAGAACAATTATTTTATCTGATTAAATTATATCCTGCAAAGTTGGGGTTGTAGGTAGAGGGGAGTCAAAAAGCAGAGCACACAAACCCATGAGAAGTCTGATGGGGGAGCAAAGGCTTGGGATGGCAGCTGCCTCCCCTTCCTCCTCCCCCTGGGAGCAAACAAGTGATACCTCTGCCTTAGAGTCTCTGCAGTGCCCAGGATCAAGGCTTAAGTAGCATCCTCCCGCCTGCAATGTAATTGCCATAAGCCCTGGAGAGCTTTCCACACAATTCAACTGGAGTGGCAGTGCCACTTAATTGGAAAGAAGCTTTTTGAATGACTGTGCTTGTCCTCTAATAAAAGGTCAGGGCTGAAGAGGCCCCACTAGCAGCATTCAGACCTGTGGTTGGTGCCAGGACTCCGAATGCTCAAGCCAGGCTCTGTTGGGAGCAAAATGCCTGACCTGTCTCTCTGCAAACTGCTCTCCTGCCAGAGCAGCTGTAGAAAGCAATCTGCCCAGTGCTTCCCCAGAGAGAACAGATCCCAGTAACAGGCACTCCAGCCCCACTCAGGCCATACTTTCTTTAGCCCTGTGTTAGTTGAGTTCTGCAGGTTGGCAACCCCTCATTGGAAGGCAGAAATGTTTGCAACCCTCCGACATTTCATTTGACTGCTTGTTTACGCTAACAGCGCTACACCGCTGTAATGGATGTGTGTGTGGAGCGAGAGGCTAGCAGGGAAAAGTGAACCGTGAAGAGTCAGCCTGTGCTGGCAATGGGAGAGCATGTTTTCCTTTGCTTCTGATTGTAATACAGTTTCTAACGCCTGGTCTGATTGCCTTTTTATCACACTCACCCAATCCCCCAGTCCTCTGGGCTCATAACCCCCTCCTGGAGAAACTCTGGTTTAGATTGCAGTGCCACTGTGGGAGAGATCAGCTCCTCTCTCTGTTTCTACAGGTTGCACCTCCCTTAGCTGGCATGGTAGGGACCTGACAAGTCCCAAACAAAAGAATTTGCTGGATCAGGGGAGGTCCAAGGCTTCTGCACTCAGACAGCCCTGTGCTCCAGGTCTGCTGCAGCCCCAGCCTCTCTCCCCTGGGACTCCGGCCCCAGCTCAGGCTCTCAGGGGCTGCCAAGGGGCTGCAGGGGGCTCCAGCTACCTGGCCCTGTAGATCAGACAGGAGCAGGTGGGGGCTCTGATCCAGACCCTGTGGGGCAGGAGGGGGCTCCAGATCCAGCCCTTGCACTCATGCAAGGCAGAGGGAGCTTTAGCCTTTGGCCCCTGCTCTGCTGCAGGGCAGGTGGGGGCTCCACTCGCAACCCTGCTGGGGTTCCTCTACCAGCCCCAGCCCGGTACTCTCTTGTTCTGGAACACACATCTTCCTGCCAGACCACAGATGTTGTTGGACAAGAGAGTACCAGAGTGCAGAGGTGCAGCTTGTACATTTGCCATACACAATAAGGCTTCATCTCTACTGGATTTCACCTTAACTTTAACTGGCAATTTCCTGGATTTCTAAAGTTTGATTTTTGGATGAGCATGATATTCCTATAGTGCATTTTACCCTCAATTACTGACATGCACTCTTCACATCTGATGGCAGCTGTCATGGTGCTGAGCTATGCCGAAACTGTACACAGGGACAGCTAAAATGTTGATAGCCGTTGGGAACAAATTCACCCCACTGAACATAAGAACACAGAAAGGGCCATAGTGGGTCAGACCAAAGGTCCATCTGGGCCAGTCTCCTGTCTTCTGACAGTGGCCAGTGCCAGGTGCCCCAGAGGGAGTGAACAGAATAGGGAATCATCAAGTGATGGACACAATTCCTATCCATCCTGGCTATTAGCCATTGATGTAACCCTCCTCTGTGAATTTATGTAGCTCTTTTCTGAGCTCTGTTACAGTCTTGGACTTCACAACCTCATCTGGCAAGGAGTTCCACAGGTTGACTGCACTGTGTGAAGAAAAACTTCCTTTTCTTTGTTTTAACCTGAGACCCATTAACTTCATTTGACCTTTAGTTCTTATGTTATGTGAAGGAGTAAATAACTCTTCTTTATTCAATTTTTCCACACTAGTCATGATTTTATACACCTCTATCATATTCTCCCCTAGTCATCTCTTTTCCAAGCTGAAAGATCTGAGTTTTATGAATCTCTCATCATATGGCAGCCGCTACATACCCACAATAATTTTTATTACCCTTTTCTGAACTTTTTCCAATGCCAAGGTATCTTTTCTGAGATGAGGCAACCACATCTACATGCAGTCTTATAGTGTGGGGTGCACCCTGGATACATAAGGAGACAATTAGGTATTCTTTGTCTTATTCTATATCCCTTTCTTAATGAATTCAAACATTCTCTTAATTTTTTGATTGCTGCTGTACATTGAGTGGAAGTTTTCAGAGAACTGTCCATAATGACTCCAAGATCTCTCTGTTGAGTGGTTATGGTTAAATTAGTTCCCATCATTTTGCAGATATAGTTAGGATTATGTTTTCCAATATGCACTACTTCGCATTTATCAACAGTAAAATTCATCTGTTTTTTTGTTACCCAACAAAACAAAACAGCAGAAATATAGCACTTTAAAGACCAACAAAATGATTTATTTGGTGATGAGCTTTCATATCCTGTCGTTTTGTTAGTCTTTAAAGTGCTACATTTCTGCTGTTTTGTTTTGTGGCTGTACAGACTAACACGCCTACCTCTCTGTTACTATTCTGTTACCCAGTCACCTAGTTTTGTGAGATCCGTTTGAAGCTCTTCACAGTCTGCTTTGGACTGAACAATTTAGCAGTGTTGTATAATTGACAAATTTTTCCACCTCACTGTTTACCTCTTTCTCCACACAATTTATGTATGAGTTGAATTGGATTGGTTCCAGTACAGACCCCTGTGGGACACCACTAGTTTATCTCTCCCCATTTTGAGAACTGACCATTTATTTATACCCTTTGCTTCCTATTTTTAAACCAGTTATCAGTCCTTGAGAGAACCTACTCTCTTATCTCATGACAGCTTACGTTGCTTAAGAGCCTTTGGTGAGGAACCTTGTTAGAGGTGGTCTGGAAATCTAAGTACACTATATCCACTGGATCCCCTTTGTCTGCATGCTTGTTGACCCCTTCAAAGAACTTTAGTAGATTGGCAAGGCAGGACTTCTTTTTAGAAGAATGATGCTGACAAATTATGTTCATCCATGTGTCTGACAAGTCTGTTGTTTATGGTAGTTTCAATCAATTTGCATAATATCGAGCTTAGACTTATTGGCCTGCAATTGTCAGGATCACTTCTAGAGCCCTTTTTAAAAACTGGCATCGCATTAGCTACCCTCCAGTCATTTGGTTGGTCAAATAATACAGACCATAATATAAACAGTAGGTTACAAACCACTGTTAGTAGTTCCAGAATTTCATATTTGAATTCTTTCAGAACTCTTGGGTGAATGCCAGCTAGTTCTCCTGACTTATTAAAGTAAACCCTCAAGAAGTGCAATTTCGATTTGTGCTTAACTTATGTTAAGGTGAATTAAGGGCAAATTGAAACCATGCCCCCCCACCTGCAGCTCCTGGCTCCCCCAGCTTGGAGAGCCCAGCAGGCACACAGCTGCTTGTGGCATGGTTTCTCCCAGCTGGGAGAAACCATGTTGCAAGCAACTGTGTGCCCCTTATCTGGGAGAAGCTGGGGACCATGTGCTTGTCCCCACCGACACACTTCCTCCAGCTGGAGCCAGCGACCACACTGCTTCTCCAAGCCAGGGGAATTCCGGGGATCTCCCCCATTCCTCCCTGTTCATTTATGCACAATTTGATTTATGCAAAGGTTGCCCAGGACACAACCTCCACGTAAATTGTGGGATTCCTGTACTGTTTAGTTTATCTATTTGTTCCAAAGTCTCCTCTAATGACACCACAGTCTGGAACAGTTCCTCAGATTTGTCACCTAAAAGGAATGGCTCAGGTGTGGGAATCTCCCTCATGCCCTCAGCCAGGAAGACTGATGTAAAGACTTCATGTAGTTTCTCCACAATGACCTTATCATCCTTGAGTGCTCCTTTAGCATCTCAATCATCCAGTGGCCCCACTGGTTGTTATACAAGCTTCCTTCTTCTGGTGCACTGAAGAACACCTGCTATTACTTCTTGAATTTTTATCTAGATGTTCTCCTTTCAGGCCTTGCTAATTATATTTTTACACATCATTTGACTGAGTTTATGATTCTTTCTATTTTTCTCACTAGGGCTTGATTTCCACTTTTTAAATTATGGCTTTTTACCTCTTGCAACTTGTTTTATTTGGTTGTTAAGCCAAGGTGGCATTTTTTGGTTCTCTTCCTATTTTTTTTTAATTTGGGGTCTACATTTAAGTTGATTCTCTGCAAGGGCTAGCAGAAGAAAATTGATGATGGACCACAAGCTTCATGCTGGCTCTCTGCCTAGGGTTGAATTAAGAACATGAATAACTGGTAGTCTCATAACCCCACTGGGTTCTGTGACTTTCCATTGGGCTCACAGCATGCTGCTTACCTACAGTGGCACTTTGACACGAGACTTGAATTTTTAAATGAGCCCAGGGGAGTTAGGCACTTAGTTCCCATTCCTGTTCAGCCCTTTTTAAATTCAGCATGAGCACCTGATCTGCAGAGGATCTTTGCCTCTTCTACAGCTAGCGAAGCAAGGAAATTGGGATGCTTTTATGATCATTTATAGGGCACCCACAGTGCTCTGAGTGCCTGAACTCATACAGGAGAGATGGAGTCTCATGTGGCACTCACAATCACAGACACACAAAGCAATTCCTGTACAGATAACACAGAGGATGCCATTTTATATTCCCAGTTGGGCAGATCTCACACACCATGAGAAAATAAGACATGTATAAATATAAAATAAGAGAAGCTAGCTATGGTCAGCCCTAGACATGTAATTAGATATAACCTGCCAATCTAGATCAGGTGTAAAATCATCTTTAAGACCAAATTAATTATGGGTTTTTGGGTGCAATTTATTTTCCCACACTAAACAAATATTCCTGAGAGAATGTCAGTGAAAAGTAGGGCTGGGCACAAATTTCCTATTAAACCATTTTTTCCCCCATGGAAAATAGCTTTTTTCATTAAATGAAATTCCTAGCAGAAAATGTCTGCTTTCCTTGGAAGGGTTTGATTTTTCATGAGGCAACTGAATATCTGGAAATGAAAAAAATGTTGACTAAAAGCTAATTTTATTTCCAGTTTTTGACTGCAAACATTTATTTTTTTCCAGAAAATGTGTGGGCACAGTCTGCAAATGCTGAGATCTCAGACACATTTATTGTTTTTTGACATTTTCCATGGCAGAGCCCCCACCCCTCATTTTCTAAGCAGTATTACCAAAAAGGCCTCGTGGAAGGAATGTGATATAAGGAAGAGGGGAGGGGGAATCAATTGAGGAGAGTGGGTGGTTGTCTGACCTAGCGGTATGGAGCTAACAGTGTAAGAAGCATGGTAGATCCAGGTATGATAACAATCACCTAAGCACAAAGTGGTTGCAAAGCTGTGGCAGATTCTGAATGCAAAATCAGCAACTACAGAGGTAGAAAAAGAGAGACACATCAAATACCCCAACATTCTGACTAGAATAGAATATGGATCTCCTATGCAATCTTAATTCAACCCCTTGTGTGTCTGACTGTAATTACATGATCATGTAATATTTTTTTACTTTGTTTTACAAACATTAATTAGCATCCCTAATTAATTATTAAACACTAATTACAGCACTACTGTGGAGTAGGTAACAGAATGCAAATCACCACAGCCACTCCCACTGGAAGAGAGGAACAGCTGGGATGGCTTGCACAGTCCCACAGCAGCAAAATGTGGCAGCTGTTAAACAGCACGCAGCAATGCCGCACAAGGAGGAAGCATGGCCAAGCTGCCTATGTACCTCATTAGCTGCGTCTACACGTGCACGCTACTTCGAAGTAGCGGCACCAACTTCGAAATAGCGCCCGTCGCGTCTACACGCGTCGGGCGCTATTTCGAAGTTAACTTCGACGTTAGGCGGCGAGACGTCGAAGTCGCTAACCTCATGAGGAGATAGGAATAGCGCCCTACTTCGACGTTCAACGTCGAAGTAGGGACCGTGTAGACGATCCGCATCCCGCAACGTCGAAATTGCTGGGTCCTCCATGGCGGCCATCAGCTGGGGGGGTTGAGAGATGCTCTCTCTCCAGCCCCTGCGGGGCTCTATGGTCACCGTGGGCAGCAGCCCTTAGCCCAGGGCTTCTGGCTGCTTCTGCGGCAGCTGGGGATCTATACTGCAGGCACAGGGTCTGCAACCAGTTGTCAGCTCTGTGTATCTTGTGTTGTTTAGTGCAACTGTGTCTGGGAGGGGCCCTTTAAGGGAGCGGCTGGCTGTTGAGTCCGCCCTGTGACCCTGTCTGCAGCTGTGCCTGGCATCCCTATTTCGACGTGTGCTACTTTGACGTGTAGACGTTCCCTTGCTGCGCCTATTTCGATGTTGGGCTGAGCAACGTCGAAGTTGAACATTGACGTTGCCGGCCCTGGAGGACATGTAGACGTTATTCATCGAAATAGACTATTTCGATGTTGGCTGCACGTGTAGACGTAGCCATTGTGTCCTGGCATAACAGCACACATGCCAGGAGAGCTGCTCCTGATTCGCTCCAGAATAAGCCAGTGGAGGATCAAGCTTGTAGTGAAGAAGTGGAAGTACCCTGGTGGCTTTTGGCTGGGACACCAACATTAACACCCTGAATCTTATGGGCTCTTTACTGGAGGTTTTATCCCACATCTGAAAGTTGGCTCTGCCACTAACACAGACCCCCACTGCACTACCTCCAAGAGAAGTAATCCATACCACATGGGAGGGCTACTCCCCTTTTCTGGACATCCCAGTGCTCAGATAACTAAATTGCCTGTAAAGGGTTAAACCCAGAGCCAATGGGAAGAAAGAGGGGGATTTGGGAACTGAAGCAGTTACCTGCTGAGTGAGTCCTTTGTGTGGCCAGTGGAGAGACAGGGAACTGGGTTAAGTCTGAAATCAGGCGTGTAATGTTCATTAATATCCAGGCCTCAAAGGCAATCTTGGAATACAAATATGTAAGTAGAAAGGAAATGTTTAGTCACATGCAAACAGGTTATTTTTTTTTTATTTTGGGTTTGGTGCAGAACTTCCCAGGCTGGCCAATATACCCTCCTCTACACTATAACTTGTAAGGTGAATCCCAGGGAAGTAATTCTCTGTGCTTTAAACTACCTCTTTTTAGTTGCTCTGCAACACCTCACAACCAAGTATGCTTTATCACGCAAACCTTCTGTTTTGTTAATAAATCTTTTTTTAAGACAATGGTTTGATCCCTGTGTCCTACAGAGGGGTCTGTGTACGCAGGCCTAAGACTGAGAGGTCAGCTATCAGAGACTGCCGTTGATTTTTTTCCTCTTTGTTTTCAAGCTCTTTCCTCAGGGAGGGTTTAGAGCTTTGGGTTGCCCGACAGGCAGCCATTGCAAGTGTGTTTTCCTGGGTTCAAAACAGGGATTTTCTCATTTGAGTGGTAGCAGTGAACCCCCAGGGTCAGGGAATATGTGATCTTGGGAAACTTTTAAGCAGGGGCCTATAGAGGCCAGGTATTTTTCAGTGTGGGGAACACCTTTGATACCACATCATGAGCAAAGTTTCTCGTGCCACCCTGGCTTCAGCTGGTTGCTTCTCTGAGGGAACATGCCTTCCCACCTTGTGAATATGAAAATGCACCCACACCTCAGGACTTGCCCAAAGCTTCAGGACGTCAGGGTGCAGAGCTGTGGTTTGGACCCGTCTCTCCCAGGCAGGCAGAGCTACACCACTGGATCATTCTGGAATTCTCTGTGGACCACTCCCACCAAGCGTGACCCGGGGCTGCATGATAACCTGAAGACAAGCTGACGTCTTAGCGCCTGGCTCTCTTGGGCTTATCACATATGCAAGACAGAACTGGAGTGCCTCGCTGCTTAGCTCTTGGGAAGCCATGCCCTGATAAGACACTCCGTGGCATGATCTCTCAGCACCAGCGGACACGGTCAGGCGATTGCACCTGGGATTGTTGAGGGCACAGAGTTTAACTGCTCTAGAATTGGGACTCTTATCTCTATGCTCAGCAGAATCTAGGGATAACCAGAAATGGCTTGTTTGTGAGTTTGTCCTGAACACTAGTGCATCTTTGTTTCACAATGATTTCCATCCCCTCAAATGGAAGAGCTGGAATTACAGGGGACTGGCACTGCAAGTGCATGTAGAGGCATTAACAACATGTGGGGAGAAGGCTTGGTGCCTTTACAAAATCACCCTAGGGATTGAACACTGCTCAGTCCTTCCAGATATCTCTTGCCAATTTATTGTGAGTTTGGGATTTTACTTAAAACTCCAGCTCCTAGAGCCATGGGATTAGGTGCAATACTCAGCGTTCATAAAAAAATAAACTTGAAAACATGAGCCATAAAAGCTGAAAACCCAGAAGGCAAATAAAACAAACTCCACAGTCATTATCTGTAAGAAAAAAATTCATGATTGTAAGGAATTGGGATTTCGAAGGGCTGAACTTTGAATGCTTAAGGTTGGCAATATTATTTCTAGAAAAGAAAATTCCTCATTGCTATGCTTTGCTGGAACATTGAATTCAGCATTGATCCAGGGGTTATGCCAGCAGTGTATGACTTGGGAATGTTGAAGAATCATCACCGTTCTTCACTACAGACTACTACGACCTTGGGCAAGTCATTTAAATTCTGTGCTTCTCACCTTTACTGGTATCTCTGTGCTTTGAGCTGTGGATGTAATTCTGGTTGGAGGAGACAAGTCCATGCTGGGTCTGGTCAGTCTAGTGTGCTAGAAACAGAATGTAGCCAAGTAGGTACCTATCTGAGATGCGAATGATATATGTGGCACACCTAGTCACTCCCACTCACTGGACAGGCCTGTGCTTGGCTACACTCTATTTTTAGGGAGATAGTTTGATCATAACTAGAATGGGTTATGTCTCCCGCAGTTGGGAATCACTCCCCGCCACCCCCCGCACACTAGAAGTGCTGACATGAGAACAGAACTGCCTTGCCTCACAGTAGGGTTGGGAGAATAACTACATTAAAGATTGGAAAGGACTCAAGTACTAATAAGGGGTAAGAACCTACGATATAAAACCCATCTCCAAAATATTTTTGGATGACAAAGGCGATTTTGCTGTGAAATGCCAGGAAGCTGTACACATACAATTTGTACATGGTACAGTACAGCAGTACATGGACAATCCAGGAAGTTTTTGGAGAATGTTGGAGATAACTTCCTGGTGCATGTGCTAAAGGAACCAAGTATCAGAGAGGTAGCCGTGTTAGTCTGGATCTGCAAAAGCAATGAGGGGTCCTGTGGCACCTTATACACTAACAGAAATGTCTGAGCATAAGCTTTCATGGGCAAAGACCCACTTCGTCAGATGCAGGTCTAAAGGAAGCAACCAGGGGTCATGCACAGCTTGACCTGCAACTCACAAACAGGGAGGAATGAGTAGGGGAAGCAGATGTGGATGGCAACCTGGGAAGCAGCAATCATGAGATGGTTGATTTCAGGATCCTGAAGAAAGGAGAAGAGCAAAATACAGACCCTGCCCTTCAGAAGAGCAGACTTTGATTCCCTCAAAGAACTGATGCGCAGGATCCCCTGGGATGCTAATATGAAGGGAAAAGGAGTCCAGGAGAGCTGGCAGGATTTTAAAGAAGCCTTATTGCAGCACAGGAACAAACCATCCCGACATGCAGTAAGAAAAGCAAATGTGGTAGGTGACCAGCTTGGCTTACCAGGGAAATCCCTGGTAAGGATTTTTACAAGGACGGTAAGGATGCTTATAAGAAGTGGAAATCTGGGCAGATGACTAGGTAGGAGTAGAAATATATTGCTGTAGAATGCAGGGGTGTGACCAGGAAGGCCGAAGTGTAACTGGAATTGCAGCTATCAAGGGGTGTGAAGGGTAACAAAAATGGGTTCTACAGGTACACTAGCAATAAGAGGGTGGACAGGGAGGGTGTGGGACTCTTACTGGATGAGGGAGGTAACCTAGAGAATTTGAGAAAAGTTGAAATAGTCAATAATTTTTTTGGCTCTGTCTCCACAGACAAGGTCAGCTCCCAGACTACTGCACTAGGCAACAGAGAATAGGAAGGAGGTGGATAGCCCTCAGTGGAGACAGAACAGGTAAGAACTACTTAGAAAAGCTGGACGTACACAAATCCATGGGGATGGATTTCATGCATACAGGGGTGCTGAAGGAGTTGGCACATGTTGTTGCAGAGAGATTGGCCATTATCTTTGAAAACTCGTGGCAATCGGGGGAGGTCCAGGATGACTGGAAAAAGGCTAATGTAGTGTCCATCTTTGAAAGAGAGAAGGAGAACCCAAGGAGCTACACACCTGTAACCCTCTCCTCAGTCCCTGGAAAAATTATGTAGGGGATCTTCAAGGAATCCATTTTGAAGCACTTGGAGGACAGGAAAGTGATTAGGAATAGTCAACATGGAATTACCAAGGGCAAGTCTTCCCTGAACAACTTGATTAGCTTCTATGATGACATAACTGGCTCTGTGGATATGGGGAAGTCAGTGGATGTGATATGCCTGAACTTTAGCAAAGCTCTTGATATGGTCTCCCACATAATCCTTACCAGCAAATTAAAGAAGTATGGGTTGCATAAATGCGCTGTAAGATAGATAAAAAGTTGGCTAGATTGCCAGGCTCAACAGACAGTGATCGATGGCTCTATGTCTGGTTGGTGGTCGGTTTCATGCAGAGTGCCCCAAGGATAGGTTCTAGGGCTGGTTTTACTCAACATCTTTATTAATGACCTGGATGAGTGGATGGATTTCATCCTCATCAAGCTTGCAGATGACAGTAAGCTAGGCGGACAGGTAGATATGTTGGAGGGTAAGGATAGAGTCCAGAGTGACCTAGGCATATTGGAAGATTGGGCCAAAACAAGTCAGATGAGGTTCAACAAGGACTAGGTTCAACGGGGACAGGGGAGAAAAACCCACGGGTAAGTAGAGAAGATGGAGACCTGGGAGATGGGTTGGAAATGGGAGGGAGCAGGGGCTATAAAAGCAGAGAAAAAGAAGGATCAGGGCAAAACTGGGAGGCAAGATCAAATCAATATCTTAGATGCCTATATACAAATGCAAGAAGTATGGGTAATAAGCAAGAAGAAGTGGAAGTGCTAATAAATAAATACAACTATGACATTGCTGGCACCACAGAAACTTGGTGGGATAATACACATGACTGGAATGTTGGTATGGAAGGGTACAGCTTGCTCAGGAAGGATAGATGGGGGAAAAGGAGGGAAGTGTTGCCTTGTATATTAAAAATGTACACACTTGGACTGAGGTGGAGATGGACATAGGAAATGGATGTGTTGAGAGTTTCTGGGTTAAGCTACAAGGGGTAAAAAACAAGGGTGGTGTCCTGGTAGGAGGAAGAGGTGGATGAGGCTTTTCTTAAACAACTAACAAAATCATCCAGGGCCCAGGATTTGGTGGTGATGGGGGACTTCACTATCCAGATATATGTTGGGAAACTCACACAGCGACACACAGACTATCCAATAAGTTCTTGGACTACATTGGAGACAACTTCTTATTTCAGAAGTTTGAAAAACCTACCAGGGAGGAAGCTGTCCTAGATCTGATTTTAACAAATAGGGAGGAACTGACTGAGAATTTGAAAGGGGAAGGCAGCTTGGGTGAAAGTGATCATGAAATCATAGAGTTCACAATTTTAAGGAAGGGTAGGAGGGAGAACAGCAAAACAGAGACAATGGATTTCAGGAAGGTGGATTTTGGTAAACTCAGAGAGCTGGTAGGTAGGGTCCTGTGGGAAGCAAGAATGAGGGGAAAAACAATGGAAGAGAGTTGGCAGTTTTTGAAAGGGACATTATTAAGGGCCCAAAAGCAAGCCACCCCACTGCATAGGAAAGATAGAAAATGTGGCAAAAGACCGCCTTGGCTTAACCAGGAGATCTTGCGTGATCTCAAATAAAAAAGGAATCATATAAAAATAGAAACTAGGACAAATTACGACGGATGAATATAGGCAAACAACACAGGAATGCAGGGGCTATATTAGAAAGGCAAAGGCACAAAATGAGCTCAAATTAGCTACAGGCATAAAAGGAAACAAGAAGACTTTTTATAAATACATTGAAAGCAAGAGGAAGACCATGGATAGGGTGTGATGGGGTTCAGGGGTCCCCAAGCACTGCACCCCATCTGCAGGCTGGAGTGACTCTCACTCATCAGGTAGAACAGGAAGTTTATGAGTTGACAGAGGCACATCTCAGTACAGAGGTGTCAGTACAGCAGGCAGAGACAGTCATTCCAACCAGTCCTGGGGAGAGAAGCCTAAGGGGTGCCCCATCTGGGGTCTAGCTTCCCCTCTAGCCAGGCTGGCTGCTTTCCAACTTTCTCTCCCCCCAGCTTCTTACTGCCATTTCCAATTCACACCCTGCTCAGCTCCTCCCTGCTCTTTGCCCAGGTGAGAGGTCTTACCTGCCAACTTAGGTTACAGCCCCAGGGGGTCATCCCTAGCTGCAGTGAGCTGATCTGCCTGTCACACACACACACATCCAGCCTGACTCTCTCTCTCACACACACCCCAGTTCCATCACATAGGGTAGGCCCATTGCTCAGTGAGGAAGGAGAAACAGTAACGGGAAACTTGGAAATGGCAGGGATACTTAATGACTTCTTTGTTTTGGTCTTCACTGAGAAGTCTGAAGAAGGAATGCCTAACATAGTGAATGCTAATGGGAAACGGGTAGGTTTAGAAGATAAAATAAAAAAAGAACAAGTTAAAAATCACTTAGAAAAGTTAGATGTCTGCAAGTCACTAGGGCCTCATGAAATGCATCCTAGTATACTCAAGGAGCTGAAAGAGGAGGTATCTGAGCCATTGGCTATTATCTTTGGAAAATCATAGGAGATAGGAGAGATTCCAGAAGACTAGAAAAAGGCAAATATAGTGCCCATCTATAAAAAGGGGAATAAGAACAATGCAGGAAGCTACAGACCAGTCAGTTTAACTTCTGTGCCAGGAAAGATAATGGAACAAGTAATTAAGGAAATCATCTGCAAACACTTGGAAGGTGGTAAGCTGCTGGGAACAACCAGCATGGATTTGCAAAGAACAAATCATGTCAAACCAATATGATAGCTTACTTTGATAAGATAATGAGCCTTGTGGATAAGGGAAAAGTGGTAGATGTGGTATACCTAGAATTTAGTAAGGCATTTGATATGGTCTCACATAATATTCTTATCAATAAAATAGGAAATACAACTTAGATGGGTCTACTATAAGGTTGGTGCAAAACTGGCTGGATAACCATACTCCAAGAGTAGTTATTAATGGTTCTCAATCCTGCTGGAAAGGTATAACAAGTGGGGTTCCGCAGGGGTCTGTATTGGGACTGGTTCTGTTCAATATCTTCATCAATGATTTCGATGTTGGCATAGAAAATATGCTTATTAAGTTTGCAGATGATACCAAGCTGGGAGGGGTTGCAACTGCTTTGGAGGAGAAGGTCAAAATTCAAAATGATCTGGACAAATTGTAGAAATTGTCTGAGGTAAACAGGATGAAGTTTAATAAAGACAAATGCAAAGTGCTCCATTTAAGAAGGAACCATCAGTTTCACATACACAGACTAGGAAGCAACTGTCTTGGATGGAGTATGGCAGAAGGGATCTAGGGGTTATAGTGGACCACAAATTAAATGAGTCAACAGTGTGACGCTGTTGCAAAAAAAGCAAATATGATTCTGGGATTCATTAACAGTTGTGTTGTGAACAAGACACAAGAAGTCATCCTTCCACTCTACTCTGCGCTGGTTAGGCCTCAGCTGGAGTATTGTGTCTGTTCTGGGCAATGCATTGCAAGAAAGATGTGGAGAAATTGGAAAGGGTCCAGAAAAGAGCAACAAGAATGATCAAAGGTTTAGGGAACATGACCAATGAAGACAGGCTGAAAGAATTGGGCTTGTTTAGTTTGGAAAAAAGAAGATTAAGGGGGGACATGGTAGTGGTTTTCAGGTATCTGAAAGGCTGTCATAAGAAGGAGGGAGAAAACTTGTTCTTCTTGGCCTCTGAGGATAGAACAAGAAGAAACGGGCTTAAACTGCAGCAAATGAGGTTTAGGTTGCACATGAGGAAAAAGTTTTGAACTGTCAGGGTGGTCAAACACCGGAATAAATTGCCTAGGGAGGCTGTGGAATCTCCATCTCTGGAGATATTTAAGAACAGGTTAGATAAATGTCTATCAGGGATGGTCTAGACAGTACTTTGTCCTGCCATGAGGGCAGGGAGCTGGACTCGATGACCTCTCAAGGTGCCTTCCAGTCCTACTATTCTATGATTCTATGATTCTAAGGACAAGTGCAGAGTTCTGCACTTTGGATGGAAGAATCCCAAGCACTGTTACAGGCTGGAGACTGACTGGTGAAGCAGCAGTTCAGCAGCAAAGGATCTGGGGATTACAGTGGATGAGGGACTGAACATGAATCAAAAGTGTGCCCTTGTAGCCAAGAACTTAAATTGCATATTGGAGTTCATTACGAGGAGTATTTCTAGCAGATCTAGAGAAGTTATATTCCTCTCTGTTCAGCACTTGTGAGGCCACATCTGGAGTACTGCATCCCGTTCTGGACCCCTCACTACAGAAAGGATTTGGATGCACAGGAGACGGCTCAGCAGAGAGTAATGAAAATTATTAGGGTGCTGGAGCACATGAGCTACAAGGAGAAGCTGAGAGATTTGGGCTTATTTAGTCTGCAGAAAAGAAGAGTGTGGAGGGATTTGATAACAGCCTTCAAGGATCTGAAGGGAGATTCCAAAAGAGGATGGAGGGAGGCTGTTAGTAGCAGCAGATAGAAGAATGAGGAGCAATGGTCTCAAGTTACAGTGGGGGAGTCTAGGCTAGATATTAGAGAAAAAAACATTTAATTAGGAGGGTGGTGAAGCACTGGCATGCGTTACTGAGAGAGGTGGTGGAATCTCCATCCCTAGAGGTTTTTAAGTCCTGGCGTGGCAAAACCCTGGATGAGATGATTTAATTGGGTTTGGCCCTGCTTTGGGCAGGGGGCTGGACTCTCTCAGTATCCAGCGAACACCGTGCTAACCAGTGTACCGCTCTGGAGGCTAATCAGCCCCATGTTATTAGCTCATGCTGCTTTCCAAGTGTTGCAAAGACATTAGTTAAACATGTCTCACAGCCTTACTTTGACTCTCATTAGCTTTACTGTAAACCTCCTCATTTAACATTACACTGAACAAAGGTTTCATCAATTCCCCTGCAGTTGTGAAAAAATCCCACTTACGGGAGCTCTGCTGACTCACATGAAGTTCAAACCCACACCAAGGAAAAGGGATAAAGGGGAAATCTATTCATCTAGGTAGAGATGAGAGTTGATTAATCCACTTACCCTGATTTAATCTATCTAGAGCTTAGATTCCGCCCCTGGTTACAGCAGGAGAAACCATGGAAAGAAAGGAGGTGGGAACTGGACTACAGGGAAGTTGATTCTGCTGTGTCTACACAGAACTACCTACGAGTCTGGCAGAAATTAAAAGATATGCAGAGAGGCAACTAGTGGTGTCCCCCAAGGGTCTATTTAATGTATTTATAAATGATCTGAAGAAAGGGATACAGAGCGAGGTGACAAAATTTGCTGATGGTACTAAGATCATTACAAACAAGGCAGACTCTGAAGAGCTTCAAAAGGATGTCACAAAATGAAGTGATTGGGCAACAAAATGGCAAAGGAATTTTAATCTTGATAAATGCAAAGTAATGCACATTGGAAAATATAATCCCACTTCTACATACAAAATGATGGGGACTAATTTAGCCATAACCATTCAAGAGAAAGATCTTGGAGTCATTGTGGATAGTTCTCTGAAAACATCCACTCAATATGTAGCATCAGTCAAAAAAGCAAACAGAATGTTAGGAATCATTAAAAAGGCAATAGAGAATAAGAAAAAGACTGTCTTACTGCCTCTATATAAATCCCTGCTATGCTCACATCTTGAATATCGAGTGCAGATGTGGTTGCCTCATCTCAAAAAAGATATATTGGCATTGGATAAGTTTCAGAAAAGGGCAACAAAAATGACTAAGGTTTGGAAAATGTGCCATATGAACAGAGATTAAAAAGACTGGCACTTTTCAATGTAGAAAAAAGGAGACTAAGGGGGGATATGATAGACATCATAAAATCATGACTGGTGTGGAAAAAGTGAATAAGGAAAAGTTATTTACCTTTTCCCATAAGAACAAGGGGCAACCAGATGAAATGAGTGGGTAGCAGGTAAAAGGAAGCTTTTCTGCATGCAATGCACAGTCAACCTGTGGAACTCCTTGCTAGATGATGTTGTGAAGTCCGATACTATAACCGGGCTCAGGAAAGAGCTAGAAAAATTCATGTAGGAGAGTTCCATCAATACTTATTCGTTTTGTTCTTCTTGGACTGAGTTGTCGATTGATGGATCTCATCTTTTATGATGCCATTGATGAGCAACTACACCAATCTTAGATCAGCAGAGCCGATTAGAAATGTCACATAAAAAACCTCCAACTACAGGTATTATATGTTCTTTTAGTATCCTGTGCTTTCATGTAGTGCCTGGATATCATAGAATTCTAGGGTTGGAAAGGACCTCAGGAGATCATGAAGTCCAGCCAGCCACCTGCCCAAAGTAGGATCAACCCCAACTACATCATCCCAGCCATGACTATGTCAATCCAGGACATAAAAACCTCTTGGTAACGCATTCCAGTGCTTCACCACCCTTCTGGTGAAATAGTTTTTCCTAATATCCAACCCACACCTCTCCCTCTTTAACTTCAGACCATTGCTTCTTGTTCTGCCATCTGTCACCACTTAGAACAGTCTCTCTCATTCCTGTTTAGAGCCCCCTTTCAGGAAGTTGAAGGCTGATATCAAATAGCCCCTCACTCTTCTCTTCTGCAAACTAAATAAGCCCAAATCCCTCAGCGTCCCCTCACAGCCCATGTGCTCCAGCCCCTTTATCATTTTCATTGCCCTCCTCTGAACCCACTCCAGTGCATCCAAATCCTTTGTATACTGGTAGGCCCAGAACTGGATACAGTACTCTTGATATGGCCGCACCAGTGCCAAGTAGAAGGGAATAGTAACTTCTCTCGATCTGCTGGAAATGATTCTCCTAATGCATCCCAATAAACCATTAGCCTTTTTGGCTACAAGGGCACACTGTTGACTCATATCCAGCCTCTCATCCACTATAATCCCCAGGTCCTTTTCTGCTGCACTGCTACTTAGCCAGTCGGTCCCCAGCCTGCAACAGTGCTTGGGATTCTTCCGTCCCAAGTGCAGGACTCTGCACTTTTCCTTGCTGAACCTCATCAAATTTATTTTGGCCAAATTTGTCTAGGTCACTCTGGACCCTATCCTTACCCTCTGATGTATCTACCTGACCCCCTAATTTAGTGTCATCTGCAAATTTGCTGAGGGTGCAATCCATCCCCTCATCCATGTCATTAATAAAGATGTGGAACGGTACTGGCTGTAGAATCAATCCTTGGTGCGCTCCACTTGAAACCGACTACCAACCAGACATTGGGCATGTCTGTCAAGCCAGATTTCTACCCATCTTACCGTCCATGTATCCAATCCATACTTCCTAAACTTATGGGCAAGAATGTTGTGGGAGACTGTATCAGAAACTTTGCTAAAGTCACATCTATTGACTTTCCCCTGTCCACAGAGCCAGTTTCCTCATCACAGAAGCTAACCAGATTGGTCAGGCATGACTTGCCCTTGGTGAATCCACGTTGACTACTCTTGATCACATTCCCCTCTTTCAAGTGCTCCAAAATGGATTCCTTGAGGACCTCCTCCATGAATTTTCTGGGTACTGAGGCAAGGTTGACCAGTCTATAGTTCCCTGGATTGTCCACCTTTCCTTTTTTAAAGATGGGCACTAAGTTTGCCTTTTTCCAGTCATCTGGGATGACTTCTGATCTCCACAAGTTTTCAAAGATAATAGCCAAAGGCTCTGCAGTTACATGTTCCAATTCCCTAAGTACCCTTGGATGCACTAAATCTAGATTTGTGTACCCCTAGCTTTTCTAAGTAGCTTTTAGCCTTTTCTTTCCCCACCAAGGGCTGCTCATGTCCTTCCCATACTACATTGCCAAGTGCCCTAGGTTGGGAACTGATCTTGTCCATGTAGACTGAGGCAAAAAAAGCATCGAGTACTTCAGCTTTTCCTGCATCATTTGTCACTAGGTTACCTCCCTCATCCAGTAATGGCCCTATACCCTCACTGATAACCCTTTTGTTGTTAACATGCCTGTAGAAACCTTTCTTGTTCCTCTTCACATTCCTTGCTACCTGCAATTCCAATTATGCTTACATTTTCCTGATTACCCCTAGCATTCTCCAGCCATATATTTATACTCCTCAGCCATCTGTCCAAATTTCTACTTCTAATATGCATCCCTTTTGACTTTGAGCTCACCAAGGATTTCCCTGTTAAGTCAAGCTGATTGCCTACCATGTTTGCTTTTCTGACTGTGCATCGGGATGGTTTGTTCCTGTGCTGACTCTCAAAGTAATTAAGATCCTGTACAATGGTTTGACACCAGGACAATCTGTCCTGAACTAGTGTTTCCTGATCACTAGGAGATTAGCTAGTATGGGTAGGAATGGCATCCCTAGCCTTTGTTTGCCAGCGGCTGGAAGTGGGTGACAGAGGATGGATCACTTGATGATTACCTGCTCTGTTCATTACCTCTGGGCTAGATGTGCTTTTGGTCTGACCCACTATGGCTGTTCTCATGTTTTTATGTAGTCCCATTAAACAGAGCTGTGTCAATGCATACTGCTAGGTAGCTTTTTATATGTTCCAGCAGGGCCTAGATGGCGCGGTTAGGGTACAACACACTCACAGTGATCTGCAATTCACAACCCCATAGTTCAGACTGCAGTGTCAGGTAGGCAAGATCTCAGATAAGTGTCTCTTCTGTTGACCCCAGCTGGAATTGTGTATGTGGAACTGAGGCCAGAAAAGAGCCCAGCTGTATATAAAGCATACATCTCAGCAGCTGACCCTTGAGGCACTGTATAAAAAGTGCCTGTCATTTATAAAAAGACAGTAGGATTGAAAGAGACTTAGAGGAAAAAGACAATAGATTATTCTTATTACCTTGTAACAGATCTGGGATTTTGCTGTCACTGTGTTGACCTTCTGGCCACTCAGATCATTAGTGAGGCAGCAGAGAGAAAACTCAAAATGTCCTGTTCTGCAATCCTCATCCCACTGCCACTAAAGCTAAAGGAAAATCTCCATGAGTTGTTAGCAGTGTATGGCCCATGACACACAAGTGAATAGTCCCACTGTTATTCAGCAGAGGGCAGTGATACTCATACATCCCTGCCACTTCACTACAGAATTTATTTTCCCACACTCTCAGCGCCTCATCCGCTAGAGTGTTTGGGGTCACATTGTCCAAGGGAAAGCAGCATAAGTAGAACAACTCAGGACACATCTCTACCCAGCTGACATCAGAGAGAAACACGCTCTTTCCTGCCTTTGCCAGTGCAGCTGTGTGGGAAAATTCCCCTTCTAACCTCTTCCCCCCCAGTTTCATTGCAGCATTGGAATTGCCAGTCTGAATTAGACCTGGATTGCATCTCTGATTATAGAAGCCAGAATCAGATGTTTCGAAGCCTTGTGTGGGCAACAATGGATCAATCTGAGGAACAATCAGGACTAGGCAAAGAGCTGGAATGCTCTTATTCCAAATGAACAGCAAAAGCACCAATATAACTCTCCCTCCTTTCTCTAGTCACCCAAGGCTCTCGAAGCCGAATAAAGATGGAGCCTTTCTCCCACGCTCTTTACAGAAGTTCATAAATATCATCCCCAGCTTGCACATGGGAGCCAGGCAGACACACAGCTAGCCAAAGGTACAGGCAAGTCTAGAGTTCAGCAGTTCCTGTCTCCCAGACCTGTACTCAGTGCCCTAGCTGGGCTGCCTCCCTCCACATGAAAGGGGCATCTCCCCATGCTCAGGGCTTTACTAAGGATAGTCCTGGTAAAACTCTACATGAGTAAAGTCCAAATCCTGGAGCAGGAGTGTCCACGTTTCCTGGTGGCAACATCAGTCTCATGGCTTTCTTATTAATGGTTTTCTTACCTTATCAGCTGTCTCCCCCTACCAACCGCTCCTTCATTTGGGATCTCTAGGGCAGCGGTTCCCAACCTTTTCAGTAACTTCATGAGACAAACAGTTCCATGACACACCAACTTTACCCACCTGAATTGGTAGTTCACAAAGGTCATGTTTACTTGTCTGTCCCACGAAAGTTCACCTAACAAATTATTTTGTTAGTCTTTAAAGTGCTACTTGACTGCTTTTTTGTTTTGATAGTATATAGACTAGCATGGCTATCACTCTGTTACTATGGTTATGGTCTTACTAGAGAGGTTTGCAGCACAGAACAATCTAAACATGGATCAAAGGCATTAACATTTCAAATCCACCACCGAATGCACCATCTTAGATAGTGAGCACAGGCACATTTTCAAAATCTGCTCAATGCCAGGCTAGGGATGTTGTGTAAACAAGTAACCACCGAAAGCAGCTCCCCTCCCTGCCAACCCGTTGGAGCCAGGGTGAGGCATTTAAACCATGTCCCAGCTCCAACAGGCTCCTGCCCTCCCTCCCTCCCCTTTGCCACAGTAGGCACACTGCCAACTCGTTTGGGCTGGGAAGCAGCATTTCAGCTGCCTCCCAGTGTGAGTGGGATCTTGCAGGGTCAGCATTTCCCCTCACAATGGCTATACAAAGAGTTATCCCTGGAGTGTGTCTATGTGTGTATGTGTGTGGGGGAAACTGGTGAACCCTGCACCAACTGGGACTCAGGCAGCCTTGCTGCTTGAGCCTCAGCTAGTGTGGAATCATCAGTTCCCACCCCATCCCACCACCTACAGCCCCAGCCCCTTCCTCTCCTGTGGCAGCTCTGCAAAGAGACACAGCAAGTTGGAAATTGACAAAACTTCACAGCACACTTGGAGAGTTCTCACGCTACACCAGTATGCCAGGGCACACTGGTTGAAAACCACTGCTCTAGTGAGATTGCAGTCAGTGAAGGGAGGCATCCTGTGGCCTGAAAGATTCCAGTTGTACAGAGCAAAAGCAATCGGGTTCTCACTCCACCTTTCACAGAGTGGCTGCTCTGAGGGGAACTACAGGGGAAATGAAGCAAGAGCACGTGCAATATTCCAGATCCAGCCAGGCAGAATGCCCCTACTGTGGTTCTGAACATAGCAGGCAGGCCACAGTGCTGAATGCAGCAGATATATAAAGACAGAATAAGGCCCTGGCTGATGTGCTGAATGGATCAACTTCTCTTATGCTCTCAAATTCCATTTCACTGGGTAAACTCTGGCTACGTCTACACGTGCAGCTAACATCGAAATAGCTTATTTCGATGTTGCGACATCGAAATAGTCTATTTCGATGAATAACGTCTACACGTCCTCCAGGGCCGGCAACGTCGATGTTCAACTTCGACGTTGCTCAGCCCAACATCGAAATAGGCGCAGCGAGGGAACGTCTACACGTCAAAGTAGCACACATCGAAATAGGGATGCCAGGCACAGCTGCAGACAGGGTCACAGGGCGGACTCAACAGCAAGCCGCTCCCTTAAAGGGCCCCTCCCAGACACAGTTGCACTAAACAACACAAGATACACAGAGCTGACAACTGGTTGCAGACCTTGTGCCTGCAGCATAGATCCCCAGCTGCCGCAGAAGCAGCCAGAAGCCCTGGGCTAAGGGCTGCTGCCCACGGTGACCATAGAGCCCCGCAGGGGCTGGAGAGAGAGCATCTCTCAAGCCCCCAGCTGATGGCCGCCATGGAGGACCCGGCAATTTCGACGTTGTGGGACGCGGATCGTCTACACGGTCCCTACTTCGACGTTGAACGTCGAAGTAGGGCGCTATTCCTATCTCCTCATGAGGTTAGCAACTTCGACGTCTCGCCGCCTAACGTCGAAGTTAACTTCGAAATAGCGCCCGACGCGTGTAGCCGCGACAGGCGCTATTTCGAAGTTGGTGCCGCTACTTCGAAGTAGCGTGCACGTGTAGACGCAGCTTCTCAGTGGTATATGGCACTGAAAGGGTTACTGGAGTATTTTTCCCAGTCTGTGTGACAGCTAGTTATCCTTTGTCTGTGCCTCTCTGCATCTGTCACTCTATCCATCTGTCTGTTTTTGCACGCATCTATCAATTTAGGCAGCTATGGAACAGAAGGCAGACAAATAGTCACTTATCGGGAGACTATTGGGAATGAAATAGACCAAGAACCCACAAAGCCAGGCACACTGTGGATTGGGGAAGACGAATAAAGGGAAAATGCCATTTATCACCACCTAACACTCCCAAGGACAAATGACACTTGCACTAGCAAGGTAATAAAACCCTTCAGGGAGGAAAACAAATGAATTATGACCATGACTCCTTCCTGTTTTGCATCCCAGCCAAGGCAGTGGTGGCATTTCCATTATACTTCTTGTTTACATGCTGGACTTCATAACTCCATCACATTGCTTTGCTGGAGGGTGTTTGTGAGTGTGTATGTCTATGTGTGCAAAACCTAGTTCACAAGGAGTCTCCATCACAGAAGTTATGGACAGGTCTACACTATAGAATTACTTCAGTAGCACTACACCACTCAAGGGTGTGAAAAACATAGTTGAACCACATAGTGCTGGTGTGGACAGCACTATGCAGGTAGGAGAGCTGCTGACATAGTTACCACAGAGGTAGGTTGACTATACTGACAGGAGAGTTCTTTCTTGTCTTCACTAAAGTACTATAATGCACCAATGCAGCATTTTAAGTGTAGATGTACCCTTTGATTGGAAGCTTTCTGGGGCAGGGCCAGTCTTTTATTCTGGGATTGTAAAATGCCTTGCATCATAGAATCATTGTCCATGACTGAGGGTGTTAGGCACTACTATGGTACAAATAGTAATAATAATAATAATAATAATAATGGATAACTGTCCATGGTGATATCAACAACTGACCACTGTCTGCCTACAGCAAGGGTGGCTGCCCCCTATGACTGAAGCTGATGAAATACAACTTTTTTGAGTGCATTACAGTTTCAAGAATTTTGAGAAAAAATCATTGTGTGTTGGACTGAAAAAAACTCTTTGAAATTTTCAGCCAACTGAAAATTTGAGAAAAAAATTCAGGTCGGTTACTTTGTTTGTTTACTTTTTGAGCAGTTTTAAACATTTTGGAGTATGCTTACAGATAACATTAAAGGAACATGGTTTCAAACAGAAAAATAAACATGTTGGCTGTGTCTAGACTAGCCCCGAACTTGGAAGGGGGCATGGTAATTAGGGTGTCGGGAGATTACGAATGAAGTGCTGTGGTGCATATGCAGCACTTCATTAGGCAAAATCTCCCCTGCGGCAACTTCAAAGTGTCAAACTTCAAAGTGCTGGCATACATGTCGCTGCGGGTACTTGGAAGTGCCCATGCTCCTTCAAAGTCCCTTTACACCTCCAAATGTTGAGGCGTAAAAGGACTTCGGAGTAGTGCGGGCACTTCCAAGTACCCAGGCCTACACACAAGCTGGTACTTCGAAGTTGCTGCAGGGGAGATTTTGCCCAATGAAGTGCTCCATATGCACCACAGCACTTCATTAGTAATCTCCCGACACCCTAATTACCATGCCCCCTTCCAAGTTCGCGGCTAGTCTAGACACAGCCGTTTTGTTCTGAAAACATCAAGAATAGATGTTTTTAAATTTTTTTTCTTAAATGAAAAATTTAGTGACATCAACATGTCTTTGCGAAATGTTTTGATGGCACCAAAACTACAGTATTTTTGCTGAAAAAGGTTATGTGTGAAAAAGTTTGCCCCACTCTATACAGCCATGTCTATACTAGCAAGTTCTTTTGGAAAATCAGGCCCTTTTTCAAGAGAACACAAGAAGCATCTAAATACAAAATGTGCTCCTTCGATTTGAAATGGAAAGAATGAGGCTCTCCCTCTGGAAGCTGTCTTCCCCTTCCGGATCAGGAAGAGGGCCTCCTTTCAAAAGTGTCTTTAGGAAAAAAAAGCATGTGTAGGTGCTCCCCAGGCCCTTTTTTCTAAAGAGCAGTCCTCTTGGTGATGGATTTTTCAATTCCTGGCCCATTCTTTCGAAAGAGGGGGTGTTGCGTGGATGCTCTCTATCAAAAGAGCAAATCGATCTTTCAACCTGCTTTTTTGTGTGTGGATGCGCCCTTTCAAAACAAGTTTTTTCAGAATATCTCATCCAGAAGAACTTATTTTGAAAGATCGCTGTAGTGTAGATGCGGCCTGTAACTATCAGGAGTCCTCATTACACTTCACTGGCCTTAAACCGTATTCTCATTCTCCATCCTCTTTTGGCTGTTTCACCACCTCATAATCCTGAGCTCTGAGGTAGGGGCTGTCTCTGATTTCATTAGGCACATAGGACTTATCAGACTGGGTCAGAATGCTGCACCTTCTAATTAGCATGCTATCTCTGACTAAAATGCTGTTAGATCTTGTTCTTCCCAAGGCTGTAGCTTTTAGGTGAGCATTGACAAAGTCAAATCTGGAAAGCAGATCAGTTCTCCCATATGTTAATATTGTTCAAGACAGGTGGAAGACTTGTGTTTCATGTTTAAACACTGTACAATGCTTGTAAGTTGCTGCATGCATTATTCTTGAATGCAATGTTTGCACCCCATGCTCAAAGGCAATGGTTTCCGTGGAGTCCATGGATGAGGGTATTGCAGGGGGTCCATGAAAAAACAAAAGATAAATAAAAATGATCATAGAAAATAGAATTGGTTTTGATGAGGCTCTGCAAAGGGTTTGGGGAGTAAGTGGGGGTTCATGAACTGTTGGGAGATTATTGGGAGTCTGCATTAGTGAAATGTTGGGAGAGATGTAGGTTGGATATTAGGAAAAACTAGTTCTCTAGAGGGTGGTGAAGCACTGGAATGTGTTACCAAGACAGGTGGTGGAATCTCCATTCCTAGAGGTTTTTAAATCCCGGCTTGACAAAATCCTGGCTGGGATGATTTAGTTGGGTTTGACCCTGCTTTGAGCAGCAGACTGGACTCGATGACCTCTGAGGTCCCTTCCAGCCCCTAGGATTCTATGATCTATGAGCCACTGCCCTAAGGTAATATGTAAGTTTTGCCTTATGACTGTACTAATGTACTAATGCTTACTCTGAACTTGTTAATTGAGACAGGAGGAGTGGTTCCCTCACTCACCATGCAGGGCTATCAGGACAAAATGGGCCATTGTGATACATCACAATGGAAAGAATTTGCTAATTGCCCCTACACAGGCTATGTGCAATTGGGATTCTCCCATCACTTTGGCGTCTGGAAGAGTGAAATTGCTTGTTGGAGTTTCACAGTGCTGAGAATAGGAAACAAAAGCAGAGATCCCATTGGTCAGTCTGGGTTAGCCCTAAAAGAGATTCAGTTCTGACAGATTATTGCATCTCTGGCACCTTTTGGAGGCACAGTCAAACTCCTTTGTAAGATGTTACTTGCTTTAACCTGTAAATAACTCACTTATTTCTTTTTCCTAGTTCATTAACCTTTACTTAGTTTAGTACAGGATTGGTTAGTTTGCTGTGAGAGCTAAGGTACAAATTCACCAGGTAAATGACTGGTCTCTTGGGACTGGAAGGGACATATATATATTGTCATATTTGTTATGAACAACCATTTATCACTAAGACCCACTAACCTGGGAGCAAGATAGACCAGACTGCTTGAGGGAACTGTGTGGGACCCCATGGCCGGACTGAAATCCTAGTTAAACCCATAGTTTTTAAGCCTTGGTTTAACAAACTCCTGGCTGGGAGCTCTCTCCCACACCTGGCCCAGTTGCAGGGTTCCCTGCATCCTGCTGTATAAACACGCAGGACCTTTGAGGCATTCAGAGGGGTTGTTCATGCTGTCCTGCAGCCGCCAGCCACAAAGGGAGGGAGTCACCCTAAGCTGGTGCCAACACTTAATTTTAGAAAGCAGTTTGCAAGGTGTGCTAACTGGAATCATGTAGCTGGGATCATCCATCAGCCTGGCTCCCATGAGTCAAATCACAGGCCCTGGTTCTCGTGGGAGACTTTAATCATCCGGACATTTGTTGGGAGACCAATACATCAGCACACAGACAATCCAGGAAGTTTTTGGAGAATGTTGGGGATAACTTCTTGGTACAAGTGCTGAAGGAACCGACCAGGGGTCGTGCACAACTTGACCTGCTGCTCACAAACAGGGAAGAACTACTAGAAGAAATAGAAGTGGGAGGGAACCTGGGATGCAGCGACCATGAGATCAGAGATTTCATGATCCGGACAAAAGGAAGAAAGGTGAGTAGTAACATACTTGATTTCAGAAGAGCAGACTTTGATTCCCTGAGAGAACAGATGAGCAGGATCCCTTGAGAAATGAAGATGAAGGGGAAAAGAGTTGAAGAGAATTGGAAGTATTTTAAAGAAGTCTTACTGAAGGCACAGGAACAAATGGTGCTCCTGCATAGTAAGAAATGCAAACGTGGTAGGCAACCAGCTTGGCTTAACAGGGAAATCCTTAGTCAGTTTAAATTCAAAAAGGATGCATACAAGAAATGGAAACGTGGACAGTTGACTAAGGAGGAGTATAAACATACGGCTCGAGAATGCTGGGCAGTAATCAGGAAAGCGAAAGCACAGTTGGAAGTGCAGCTGGCAAGGGATGTGAAGAATAACAAGAAGGGTTTCTACAGGCATGTGAACAATAAACAGGTTATCAGAGAAGGTGTGGGGCCATTACTGGATGAAGGAGGTAACCTAGTGATAGATGGTGCAGGAAAAGCTGAAGTACTCAATGCTTTTTTTGCCTCAGTCTTCACGGACAAAGTCAACTTCCACATGACGGTCCTTGATGATGCAGTATGGGAAAGTGGAGGGCAGCCATCTGTGGGGAAGGAACAAGTTCTAAGCTATCTAGAAAAACTAGATGTGCACAAGGCCATGAGTCTGGATTTAATGCACCCCAGGGTACTGAGGGAATTGGCAGAGGTCATTGCTGAACCTTTGGCCATTATCCTTGAAGACTCTTGGAGATCAGAGGAGATACTGGATGACTGGAAGAAGGCAAACGTAGTGCCCATCTTTAAAAAAGGAAAGAAGGACAATCCAGGGAACTATAGACCCATCAGCCTTACCTCAATCCCTGGGAAAATAATGGAGGGAATCCTCAAGGAATCTGTTTTGGAGCACTTGGAAGGGGGGAAAGTGATCAAAAGTACCCAACATGGATTCACCAGGGGCAAGTCCTGCCTTACCAATCTGATTAGCTTCTATGATGAGGTAACAAGCTCTGTGGACATGGGGAAGTCAGTGGATGTGATATACCTTGACTTCAGCAAGGCTTTTGATACGGTCTCCCACAACACTCTTGTCCATAAGTCAAGGAAATATGGAGTCAATCCTTGGACTATAAGATGGCTAGAAGGCTGGCTTGATGGTTGGGCCCAAAGGGTAGTGGTCAATATCTGAATGGCGGTCTGTTTCAAGCGGAGTGCCACAAGGCTCGGTTCTGGGGCTGGTGTTATTCAACATCTTTATTAATGACCTGGATGAGGGACTGGATAGCACAGAACTAGGGAGAGAGGTAGATTTGTTAGAGGGTAGAGAGAGAATCCAGAGGGACCTGGATAAATTGGAGGACTGGGCCAAAAGAAATCTGATGCGGTTCAACAAGGAGAAGTGTAGAATCCTGCACCTGGGGCAGAAGAATCCCAAGCATTGGTACAGGCTGGAGACCAACTGGCTCAGCAGCAGTCCAATGGAAAGGGGCCTAGGGTTATGGTGAATGAAAGGCTGGATATGAGTAAACAGTGTACCCTTGTAGCCAAGAAGGCTAACAGCATACTGGGGTACATTAGGAGGAGCATTTCGAGCAGATCTAGGGAAGTAGTTATTCCTCTTTATTTGGCACTGGTGAGGCCACATCTGGAATATTGTGTCCAGTTTTGCCCCCCCCCCCCCCCCGTATAAAAAGGATGTGGATTTGCTGGAGCAGGCTCAGCGAAGGGCAACAAAAATGATTAAGGGTCTGGAGCACAAGACCTATGAGGATAGGCTGAGGGATTTGGGCTTGTTTAGTTTACAGAAGAGAAGACTTTGAGGTGATTTAATAGCAGCCTTCAACTTCCTGAAGGGGAACTCTAAAAAGGAGGGTGAGAAACTGTTCTCATTGGTGTCAGATGGCAGAAAAAGGAGTAATGGTCTGAAGTTGAAGAGGGAGAGGTGTAGGTTAGATATTAGGAAAAACTACTTCACCAGGCTGGTGGTGAAGCATTGGAATGCGTTGCCTAGAGAGGTGGTGGATTCTCCATCCCTTGAGGTTTTTAAGTCCCGGCTGGACAAGGTCCTGGCTGGGATGACTCAGTGGGGGTTGATCCTGCTTGAAGCAGGGGGCTGGACTAGATGACATCCTGAGGTCCCTTCTAGCCCTGTGATTCTGTGATCTGTGATTCTGTGAGTCCATCAGTCTCCCTGACAAGGCCCGGATCCGCAGGGGGCTGGGGCAGGCCAGGCCATTTCTACGAGTCCATGCCAATAGGAAAATTAACCTTTCCAACATCTTGCAAGAGACCAGTGAGGATCCTGCTTCCTTTGCATCCTCCCCCAGCCCCACTGGCTGCATGACTCAGGGATGCTCTTGCTGTCGTGGGCAAAAGTCAGCAACTTTTAATTGCTGGTGGGGGTAAAAGAGAGACTTTGCTTTTGGATGGAATCCTAGTGTGGCATGCAGGGCTGGACTGGCCTGCAGGACACTGAGTAGGCACAGCGCAGAGACACAGTTGCATTCTTAATGGCCTAGTGCACCTCTGTCCTCTCTTTAGATTTCCAACAAGAAAGTCAGTGGTCTGTCTGGTGACGATGGTGGGCCTAGAATGAGACCCACCAGATGCATTTCACTTGGCAATGACTCTCCTGTGCTTGAAGCAGATGCAAACTTGCCTCTTGTACCAAAGGACTGGCTAAAGTTTCCCCCAGTTACTGGAGCAAGCTATGAATTTGTTGCAGCTAACTGATGCAAACAATGCAGGAGATGATTCGACAAAGCCCCTTCCTGGCCTACTCAGAGTATGTAATTAATAGAAATGAATACAAATTATTAAATGCACTACTTGTGAAACAGACATGGGGTCCCTCCTGACCATCACTTCTGTAAGTTTTGTCCTGCAGCTGCGATGCTAATAAACAGACCTTACTCTCCTGGGGGCCGTGATGTAGGTGTGTGTCATCATGATTGTGCATGTGCTTGTGACTGTCATCTATGGGCTGGCAGTAGTGTGATGGTCTTTTTTCCTGTGGTGGTCTACTCGCCTGTGAGACTTATTTGCACCACCAGCATAAACAGTGCTAGGTCAACGGAAGACCCGAACTACGGCCTTTCAGGGAGGTGGGCTGTTGTGAGCCATGAGAGAACCTCACATATCATTGCAGTGAATGTCTACACCAAGGGTCAGCAACCTTTCTGAGGCAGAGTGCAGAAATTCGACCTCTATGTACAGTATGAGTGCCAGTGATACTTTCTAAAGTCACTAACAGTCCTACTTACAACAGCTTCATTAATACACAAATGAAGGTGAAAAGCTCTACCGTGTAGGTGGTGGTTGGTAGCATCAGCTGGTCTTTTGTTAATCCACCAGCTCTGAGCAACTCCGACCTGCATGGGGGAGGAGGAGTTGGGCTGAGCTTCCGCCTCACATGCCAAAGAAAATCGGCTTGCTTGCCGCTCTTGGCACCTGTGCTGGGAGATTGCTGACTCCTGGCCTACACGGATGGGACAGAGTGGTGCAACTGTTGCATTTTAAGAGTCAAGACATATTAAATGGTTTCTATCTAGAGGCTTTTGAATAGAGCACAGCAAATTTCTGCAGCCCAAACACTTTTGCCTCAAAACAATACAGATTTGACTAAACTGAAATTGATTGTTCTGGTCAGAAAACTCTCCCCTGCCAACAAAAGTAGCAAAAGGCAACAGGATTTGTTTCATGTTTTTCCCAAATAAAACATCTGGGATTTCTCCATCTGAAATTACTTTGTTTAGAAATGTCCTTCCACTGTATTTAAAAAACAAAGAGTTTTAATATGGTCAGAATCAAAAAGAAACATTTCATTCCACCTGCTTATGATCCCTTTGATTGGCCAACACATGTGAAATGTTTTATTTTTAGGTCCACCCCCAATAACTGGTGTTTTTAATGGCCAGTAAATTGAAACACTGTGACTCCCACAGCTCTACTTTCAGAACTGATGGCAGGCTACAGAGAAGAGAATTACTTGGCTATACAGCAGGTCCACTTAGCTGGCACTCTACCCTAACCAACGGTTAGCTGGTTCCTTTGGAGGGGATATCTGAGTGACTGGAGAAGGAGAGAGAGACGGAGACCCTCACCTAATGTAAATCATTGACTTCATTCAAGATATGTCAACTTACAGCAGCTGAGGACTGGGCCCAAACTCAGCTTGCACAATGGTATCACAACTTTAATGAAGTCCAGTGGTATATCGTAAAGCCCCAGCTCTTGGAGTCATAGGAATAGGTAAGAATCTCTGTTTTCCTTTTTTCAGACCTGTGTTTTTCCAAACTTAAAACATTTGCATACACTTTTTGGGACTACGTGCTTATTGGCATACTCCCTCTCCCAGTGACATCCCTGTGATTATCTCATGATTTTTAGTAATTTATTGTCTGCCATGTACCCCCTGAAATCCTTTTGCATACCACTGGTGGTACATGTACCACATGGGGAAACACTGTTTTAGATATGCACTAACAACCAGTGATGGGGGAACCCCTGGCTGAGGCACTCCTCACCATTAGATGATGGCACAAGAAGTGTGCCTGCCTCAGTTTCCCCTTTTGTTTGACTAAGAAAGGATCACAATTTCTGCGTCCAACACAAATCCTGCCTCTGGGCATAACTGACTCACCTACATTGCAGTAACTCCCCTGCCCGATCATGTAATAAAAACCATTCTCCAATCCCCACAAAAAAGAAGTATACCCTCTGCTTTTCCTCTCTTCCTCTCCAGGGACATCCCCTACAGTTCATCCACCTGGGGGTCAATAGTGGCACTTTGTTCTCAGTGCTCTAGGGCCCTATTGTCCAGACCTCCATGTCCACATATGATCAGTCGTCCCACAGACCCTCACACAAGCAGCTCCCACTCCTGCAGTGTCCGACTCCTCCAGGCCAGTTCCCCTGTGCACTGGGACCCACCATCTCTCTTGCTTCTGGCCTTGGCTTTTGCTGACCCACTGTATCTTCTCCTGTTCTGGGGGCCACTTCCTGAACCTTCTGCTCCTGAGGGGGCAGCTGTGCTCCATTGTCCCCAACAGCTTTCTGCCCAGCTCCGAGCTCAATGACTGCTCCCATTCCAGACACCGCTCCCTTCCACCTCTCCCGCAGCTCTTCCATGCTGCTTCTGTCTCTCAGACCTCTCTGTCTTTCTGTGGGTACATCTACACCGCACCCAGGCCCACGTCTGTGAGCCTTGGTGTTTCCAAGCCCACTGTTGGAAGTCCATGCTGCATGGTAACTCTGGGTTTACCATGGCAGGATATGGGTCTCATCAGCGTGTGAACATGTCCCAGCTTCACTTCACAAACCTGATTTGGGTATGTGGCTTCACGGGCATCCAGCCTGCAAAATGCCAGTGGGACTTGGGATCTCACCCATGTCCCCCAGCATGGATCTAGGAACCAGGTCCTCAGTGCCTGCTGACCCAGATCAAGGGGACTTCAGCTGAGACCTAATTCACAGCCTGGGTTTAGTGTACAGTATGGACACACCCTGTGTTTCCTGCTCTGTGACAGCTCTCACCTGCAGACCTCTCCTCTTTCTGCTGACAATGAGGCTGATGATCAATATGACAGAAGTGCAAGATTGCCACCCAAAATAGGAGTGACACAGGGTGGCTCTCGCTGGCCAGCAGAGACCTCCCCTTGGTGCAGGAGCTCTCAGCTGGCTCAGAGATGTGCAAGCCCCTAGCACAGGGGACAGGAGGGAGTGAACTGGAACCTGACTACACTCCCTCGGTGCTCAGCTGACATACCTTAGGTTCTAAATAAAAGGACCAGAGCAGCGTAAAGGAACTTGAAAGCCCCCCAGAGCCCTGAGTGCAGCAAGCAGACAGAAAGCTGTGTTCTGAGAAGACCCCCATGGGCCCTGATGGAACTTCAGGGATTCATAGCACTGGCTGAGATACACCCGGGTTGAGGGGGCTCTGGCCCTTAGCCCATCCCAAAGCTGGGCGGGGATAAAGGCTGATTAACATCTGTCAGCTCCCTGTCCCCAGGCTGGGAGTTCTATGCCGTACCACTCAGAGACACAACACACAGCATCTGGCTTGGGGTATCCTTGTAACCATCGGGGTGAGGTCTGAGACATAATGCCCAGCTCAGTTGCAGTACAAGCGATTTCTCCCCAGAGCCTGAGTAGCCCTTACCCCAGTGGCTAATGCCCACTCAGCGGCTCCAGAAAAAAAGCTGGGTGGGCTGGGGAGGTGGGGAGGGGGAACATTCTTACCAGTGGAGTTACTGATTGGTGATAAATTCTCACAGTATTGCTCCTGGAAGGAAGCTGAGATGGGGCTGATCCAGAGGATAAGTACCTGCAACAGAAGAGGAGGAAGCAAACATTGTTAGTGCTGCGGGTGCTACAGGTGGCCGTCACAGTAGGCGAGTGTGCTTTGGTCACATTGTCCCAGCCTCCTGACGGTGCCTCTGGAACCTTCTCTGGTCTCAGCCCTCTTTAACTGAGGACTGTGCACAAAGGTCTCTGATCCCAGCCAGAAGAGCTGGTCAGAACCCGATTCATCCCTGGGAGAAGGCCCCTGAACCAGAGGAATTGCTCCTGGTCCCATACATCCAACTCCTAACTCCCTTCAGCACAGAGCCATTCCCACCTTGACGTGACACTGAGACTTGGGAATTCTGCTTCCTACGAATTCTGCTCTCCTGACCTTGCTGTTGGAGAGGCCTCACTCAGGGAAATCCTGGGCCTGGAGCGCTCCAAGAGTGTTATCCTTATTAATTATTATTATTATTATTATTATTGCATATTATTGCATATTGTTATTATTATTGCATCTGATGAAGCAGATCTTTGCCCACGAAAGCTTATGCTCCAGACTATCCGTTAGTCTATAAGGTGCCACAAGACTTCTTGTTGTTCTCAAAGCTACAGACTAACACGGCTACCTCTCTGATACTGATTAATATTATTGCTATTCTGTGTGTGAATGAGCAATAAATGTCTTTTGCTCATCTAGGGGGCTGATTCTCATCTGCACCAATATTTAATTAATAGTTGACACTTTTGTAGCACTTTTCTTTGGTAGTTCTCGTTCGACAGTTGGGGGAAACTGAGGCACGGAGCAGGGAAACAGCTTTGCCTTCAGTGAACGTACATTACAGCTGCACCCACTTGAAGAGTTCTTTCCACACCCAGAAGTGTGGAAATCTGTCCTAGTGCAAATGAAAATCAGGCCCAAGATATTTTTAATTTATCGTATTTATTCCATCCTTTCCAGTCTTCCAAAAATACTTTGTTCACAGCTTTCCTAGGCACCAGCATGACAAATAAGGTTGTTCAGGTGCATTCGCTGTCAGCGGGGACCCTAAGGTCTGTCCACACCACAGTCAGAGGGGTGACTGCAACACAGATTGCCCTGCCCAAGCTAGCTTTGATTCAGCTCGCTCAGGTGTTAGAGCATTGAAGCCCTGGCATCATGGACTTCAGCTCAAGCTAGCTACCAGAGTCAACTGCCAGGATGCCGGGAGGCTGGCTAGGTCTGTGCTGAGACTCAGGCTGCTGCAGTTTCACTGCTATTGTCATCCAAGATAGTGAGATCCCAGTTAGCAGAGCTATGTCTGCTCTGGAATGCAGTATGGACAGAGACAGAGAAGCAAGGAAACCCTCCATTAAGGGGCCATTCCAACCCAACACAATACCAGTTAGCCCACTGCCATCCTGGCTGCCACTGCAACGCACAATCCCTTCTCCAGTGCAGTCACTCCCTAGTCTCCCCAGTGAAGACACCACAGTTCTGGTAATCACCGAGCAACCAGCTCTGTGCCTCTACGCTACAGGTCGAACCTCTTTAGTGTGGAACACGCTTGTCCGACAACAACTGTAATCCAACGTGATTTTATTTAGCCACACGACCACTTATCATGGGTGGGCCAAGTTTCCCATGGGCCCAATAAAGTTTGTTTACAGCCACCAGCCCTGGCTGTTAGTGCTCTGTGCTGTTATTTAGCTGTAATTTACCCCTAAATATCTTCTAAGAGCTCAGTGAGCAGTGGAGGTGTTGGTAACGTGCTAGACAATATTGACCTCCTGTGGTCCAGCAAGTTCTCTTGTCTGGCACTGGTCAGGTCCAGAGGGTGCCAGATGAGAGAGGCTCAACATGTATTTAGCAATGGAAAAGCAATTATCAGCTCCCTTTTCAGTCTTAGCAGCTCCAGGCACCATAGAGCAGAGGGAGGAAGTGTGAAAGCCTCTTGTCCCCTCCCGGCCCTATTACCTATGACACACAAATAACAAATAATGAAATCTCAGCCTTCTGCTACAACATCATTATTCTTAAAGACATGAAGGGCTGCGATCAAACAGGTCTTTGATCTATGGACAGCACAGAGCTGGTTGAAAGCTGACAGAGATGGAGCACATGCTCTTTTTAGCTTGTTTGATCCAGGAAATTGGCCAGGTTTGCTCCCTGTGTGAACACTCTGTTCTGGAATAAAAGTCACTTTTATTCAAGAATTATTAGTGCACCATAACCAATGAGGAGAAGCTGAGGGATTTGGGCTTGTTTAGTTTGCAGAAGAGAAGAGTAAGAGGTGATTTGATAGCAGCCTTCAACTTCATGAAGAAGGGTTCTAAAGAGGATGGAAAGAAGCCATTCTCAGCGTGAGGGATGGCAGAACAAGAAGCAATGGTCTCAAATTATAGTGGGGGTGGTCCAAGCTGTGTATTAGGAAAAACTATTTCACCAGGAGGGAGGTGAAGCACTGGAATGCGTTACGCAGAGAGGTGGTGGAATCTCCATCCCTAGAGGTTTTTAAGTACCGGCTTGACAAAGTCCTGGCTGGGATGATTTAGTTGGGGTTGGTCCTGCTCTGGGCAGGGGCATGGACTCAATGACCTCCTGAGGTTTCTTGCAGCCCTAGCTGTCTATGATTCTGTGAAAATGGAGTCATCATTCTCGAATAAGCTTTGGCAATGTCTGCACTGCAGGGATTTTCAGAAATAATTTATTTTGATGTTCTAGTGTTGAAATGTTATTTCTGAAAAAAGCATTCACACTGCAAGAGCATTTTAAAATCAAGCGTTCACACTAGAGATCTCAATTTTGAAATAGGAACAATGGTGCGATGCCTCCTTGGAGGCCAATTAAGTTGTAGTTACCTCTGCTGAGTGCACACTGAATTAATTTAGAAATGGAAAGTGGGGGTGAGGGGAGGTTGGGAGAAAGTTGCTCATTTTGGTGGCGTTACTATTTTGAGTTAAATGACCAGAATATCAAGTTTTGCAGTGTGGACATAAGGTTTTTTTCCAAGTAAGAAGAGGTTTTTCCACAAAAAAAAAATACCCAGTGTAGACAAGCCCTGAGAGCATGTAGCACAGCAGGAGTTAAACCCAGGTCTCCTAATGCTCAGGGTAACATCCTCTACTCCCCCACCCAGCCCAGAGCCCTCTGTCCTCCCTCACTCCCCAGGCCTGTGTTAAAGCGAGATGTCAGGCAAGCTGTGTGTTTTGCCTACAGCTGCTGGAGAAAAGAGGCCGCGCCTCTAATTTCTGCCAGTGCCGTGTTACACCCTGATGTCCAGCCATTTGTTACATTGAGATTTTAGTTCCAGCTTTCTGGAGTAAAACCACCTGCCTCCAATGAAAACAAATAATTGGGGTGCTGTTCAGAGAAGACCCAGGCAGCTGATTTTCCAAACTCTCCCTTGCCACCCACTGTAGGACATCCAGCGACATGCTCTGCTAATGGCAACCGAGCACAGGCTCAGTGCTTAGTCCTCTGTCGCCAGCAGAGAGCATGTTTTAAGTCACGTCCTGGTGGGAGCCTGCAGCCCGGGCTGGCCTGGGGTTAAAGTGAGGGTGTGGGAGGGTTAGTGCTTACAGCAGGACTCCTGGGTTCAGTTCTTAGGTCTGGGGTGGGAGAAGGGACTAGTGGTTAAAGAAAGGAACTCCAGTCAGAACTCCTGGGTTCTCTTCTGAGCTTGGGGAGGGGAGATTAGTGGCTAGAGAAGGGACTGGGGACTAGGGTTATGTCTACACTAGGCAAAGTAAGTTGACTGCAGAAATGCAGTTCTAGCTATGGCACTTGGCTTCACTGGCTGTCTTTAGAGAAGAGTTTCTCCCATCAACCTCCTTTACTCCTCACATCTGAAAAGGAGTACGGGGTCGACTGTGACCCCAGAGAGGTCAATTTCACATGTCCCTACCTGAGCGGGTCGATCTTCCAGCATAGCGTAAACATAGCCTTGGATTCCTGGGTTTTGTTCCTCGTACGGTCGTTGATTCACCGCGTGACCTTAGGAATATCACCAAATCTCACTGGTCCAAATTCATCCCAGGTACAGCTGTCTAACAGGACAGAATTTGTCTGTCTGGGTCTCAGTATACCCACCCCTATAAACAAGCCCATCATAATTTTTTCCATCAGAAGGTTGCCAGGAAGGGTAGTTAATTACTGCTTGTAAGGCGCTTTGACAAGATCTAGCCAAATGCTGTGTACGAAAAGTCCTTTTATGCTTGCTTCTTAACCTCAGTTCTGGCTCAGGGCTCTGATACTGCACTGGATGAGGCAATTTGCCACTCCGATTTGTTTCACTCTAAGTTCTCAAGGTCTCTTCAGGATAAAAACTGCTGTGGTCACTGTTGTTGGTTGCTCTGCCAGGCCATGAATAGGAAAGGCTTTTGTACAATCCTGATGCTCTGACGGACTCTCCTTTCCATCACGTTGGTCCTGGATAAGCCTGGCATCACTCCCAGCCAAGAGAATGCAGAAGCTGATCCAGGACTCAATTAATAAAGAATTCCAGGAGGGTAATGCAATTAATGCAAATCAGCACCAGGTTATGGAAAATAGATCTGCTCAAAGTAACTTGATAACTTTTTTGATGAGGTTACAAGTTTGATTGATAGAGATAAGTGTTGGCATCATATACTTAGACTTTTGTAAGTTGTTTGGCTTAGTATCAGTCAATTAAAAAACTAGAACAATATAAAATTATTATGTTCAATGGATTAAAAACTGGCTGATAGGACTTAAAATGTAACCATCAATGGAGAATCATCATCAAGTGGGTCTGCTAAACACAGATCCATTCCTGGCCCTGGGTTATTGAAAATTGTTATCAGGGACTTGGACAATATAATAAAATCACCCCAGATAAAATTTGCAGATGACACAAAAATTGTGGGAGGGTAAATAGTGAGGAGACAGGACACAGAGTCAGAGGGGCCTGAATTGCTTTGTAAACTGGGGGCAAATGAACAAACACATGTAGCTAAAAACAAAGAATGTAGGCCATGCTTTCAAGCCTGGGAAGAATTCATGCCGAGGGTTTCTGGTGGAAAGCAGCCAGACATGAGCTCCCTGTGTGACTCTGCAGCCAGAAGAGCTAATGTGATCCCAGGATGCATGAACAGGGCCATTTTGTATACATGGCCCTGGTGTGATGAATGCTGGAATCCTGGGTCCAAATCAGGTGTTCACAATTTGCGAGGATACTGGCAAATTGGAGCGGGGTCCGAGAACTGGAAACCAAGCTTTGTAGTGATGGACTCATAGAACTCAATTAACCAAGAGAAGGCTGAGGGCAGGGTGACCAGAATCACCAGTAACTTTGGGCAGTTACAGACTGGAAGTTAGGAGCAGAGGGTCAGAATGGAGTTCGCTCTGCAGCCCTTCTCACAGCTAGAAGCCAGGAGGGCCCAGCTCTCTTTTTCCCTGGCTGCAGCTTAGATGTTCCTTCTGGAACGCCTGCTTCCTGCCCGATGGGTGCTTGGGCTATCACTGCACAGCCTCTGGCATGAGAGGGGGGAATTCTATCAGGCTGCTGGGAAAAGCATTATGCCTGGGATGGTCCTGAGGCCTGAGAATGAAGAACACTCCAGCCATCTCTTTGTCTGCAGGCCAGCTGGGGAGGGTGGATTAACAGGCATTTCTCTACACTGGGCTCTGAAGCAGCAGCATGTTCCTCTCAGCTGCTTTTGAGAGGAATGTCCAGTGGTTAGGGCCACTAACCCCGTCGGAGATGAAGGGTCAGTTCCCTGCTGTGCTACAGCTCTCACGTGTGACATTGGTCAGGTTACTTGATACCTCCATATCTACATTCCCCAGCTGTAAAACAGGGATACGGCCAATGCCCTGCTTTGCTGGTGGTGAGAAGACTGAGAAGAGCTTTGATCTCTGCCTAGGACAAGTGCTGTGGAAGAGCCAGCTGCGGTTAGTATCTGAAGATTCTGCAGCTGCATTGTGTGATTGCACATGCTAAGCAGAAGTAGGCCTGGTTAGTACCTAGAAGGGAGACGGCCATGGAAAAGCCCCAGAATAGCAATGAGTTGTTGAAGGTGTTCTTCTCTTTGAATCCCCTTTAGTCCCTGGTATAAACTGTTATGCATGTTCCACTCCAGAGGTGGGGAGATTTCCGTGATGAGCAAGTTTCAGAGGAGCAGCCATGTTAGTCTGTTTCAGCAAAAACAACACGGAGTCCTGGGCCACCTTAAAGACTAACAAATCATCTGGGTAAACTGCTCCCTTTAGACAGGGCCTTTGGGCAGGAGGTGACATGGTGGAGCACAGAAACTGGAGCTGGTTTGAGAAATGAAGTCACCCTTGGCAAGTTTGCAAAGCCACCCACTGATTTAGGAACTCAGGAACCATTTTCAAAAGTGATCTGGGCACTTAGGAGCTTAACTCTCATTGACTTTCATCAGGACTTAGGCCCCTAAGTCACTTAGGTCTTTCTGGCACTTTTTCCCAATGTCACAGTTTTCTTATCCAAGACTGTAAAGGGGTCCTGAGGCGTCATTGCCTACGGTACTTCATTTGCCAATTCTGAACATCAGTTTCTTGTGCCACATGGTGGCAAAAGGTGGATGGCAGAACAAGGAGCAATGGTCTCAAGTTACAGACTACATCTAGACTACAGCAATCTGTTGGCAGAAGTTGCTGTCAGAAGAGATATTCTGACAAAACTTCTGTCAACAGATTGCAGCTGCACACAAAAGCGGGTCTCTTTACTGATCCACTCTGTCTACAGAGAGTGACTGGACTGCCTGGCTGCTTTCTCGACAGAATGGCCAACCGAAAGCACAGCAGCACAGCTGCCTGGTGATCCAGAAGCCCTGTCTGTCAACAGAGGGCACCCCAGAGAGTCCACACAGCTTTGTCTATCAGCAGATTCTGTTGAGAAAGGTATTCTGCTTCATGGGCTCTGTCTGCACTACAGCGATCTGTTGACAGAAGTTGCTGTTGGAAGAGATCCCACAAAACTTCTGTCAAGGGATTGCAGCCACACACAAAAGATTGATTGCTCTGTTGACAGAATGTCCAGACTGTCCAGCCATTTTCTGGACAAAACATAACCGGAAATACAGCAGATGCAACTGTCTGCTAACAGAGGGCCCCCCAGAGAGTCCACATGGGTTTTTTGTTGATAGATGCTCTCGAGAAAGGCGTTCTGCCTCATGGCTGGATGTTAGGAGAAACTATTTCACCAGGAGGGTGGTGAAGAAATGGAACGTGTTACCAAGAGAGGTGGTGGAATCTCCATCCCTAGAGATTTTTAAGTCCTGGCATGACAAAGCCCTGGATGGGATGATTTAGTTGGGGTTGATCCTGCTTTGGGCAGATGACTGGACTCGATGACTTCCTGAGGTCTCTTCTAGCTCTAGGATTCTATGATTCTATGACTCTACAGTGGATTGCTCTAACACGCCCTGAAAGTGACAAGTTAAGATCTCCAGCGAAAAGAGAATAAAGGGGCAGCAGAATTTCCTGAAAGGTGGAGCTGGTGTTTTGGCTGGAAACCGGGAGATTTCTCTGCGTGAGCTGAGCTGACTGGCAATTGATTTCTTTCATCATTTTCTCCATTTGTTTCCAGGGTTCATTTCCAAGCCAGCAAGTTTGTGGGGAACTGAGCCTGTGTCTCCCATTAAAGCCACGGCCGCTTGATATGCAGGAAGGCCATAGCCCCACCCCCATGTACCCACAGAGCTGGACATAATAACCTGAGCACACGCTTGATTTTAATATTGACTGTGTAGGCTGAATCCACCTGGCCACTATCTGATGGCTGCTGCCGCTGCCCGGATTTAATCAGAAAGCTCATTGTCTCCTGTCTAAAAATAAGCAATGGCACTCAGGCTGGGGGAGGTGGGAAGCAACACACACCATTTTTCAAAGGGACAGCCCTCGCCTGTCTAGGTGGCTGGCTAGAGGGTCACAATTTGGAAGACTGTAATATATAGGCTGGACCAATCCACCAGCTCTGTATGCCATGCTTTCAAACCTGGGGGGACCTATGAATGAACAACTCATCTATCCTGCCTCAAGAGATCCTGCTTAGGCAGAGTGCTTGACCCCTGGGATACAATATCCTCCATATGAGGGAGTTGAAATCCTGGTCCATGGAGACATTATCTTAGTATCAAGGAATTTACATGATTTCTTGCTCCTCGAGGCAAGCTAGAATGCAGCCACCTCTGGGCTGGAACATGGCTGTTGTTTAACTGCACTACAGAACAGAGAAGGACTGGGAGGAAGAAGAAAAGGGGCAACTCCAAGTAAAAGTCTAAAGGGAGATTTTTGGGAAGTGCCTGAATTATATTTCAGAGCAGACGCCCCAAAGTGAAAGCCTTGTCTCTAAAAGTGCCAGGGGCTCCCAACTGAGTCTAACCTCCCAGGACCACACTTCTGCCAGAAATGACGCTTGGCACTTCCAGCAGCACAAGAGGAATCACAAACCATTTAAAAAAGCAAGTCTCCAACTGGGGTCTGTCTGCTGACCCCACTGGCCCACTCCTCCCCCTCGCTCCCAGGGACTCCTGCATGTTGCTGAACAGCCGTCTGGCCTCAGAGAATGGGGTTGGGGTGCGTTTGGGGGAGGGGGCAGAAGGATGCAGGTAGAGGTGGGCAGGGGTGAAGTGGTGCGTGGTGGGAAGAGATGGGGTAAGGGTGGGGCTTTTGGGCAAGGGACTGAGTGGGAGCAGGGCCAGGGACTGACGACGGGGAGAGTGGGGACAGTTGAGAGAGTCCAAGACAAAGTTAAAATCAAAACAGGCATCCTTGGCCGCTGAGTGAAAAGGTCCTGCTGCACTGCAGACACACACTCGTCTTGAATGTGATACAAACCTCCCCGTGCACAGGGATCCCAAGGGCAGGTGCTGTTTGGAGAATGTTGCACCATATGCCCAGCGGGCTCCCACACCAGACGTGCAGCTCCGGTCTTGACCCTGAGAGCCTCCAGCCCGGACTCTGGGCTTGGCCACATGGCAGAGGCCTGGGATTTCCAATGCAGAAGCTTTTCCTTGCTGAAGAAGGGAAATAGTTATGTGATGCGATGCCCCAGGGACATCATCCAGCACGGGGACAGAACCCTGGATCCTGCTCTGGTGCCTGGCTAACAGGGTCTGTTCTGGTTGGTGGAGAGGCTGCAGGAGAGATGTTAAGCTCCATGTGGCCTGTCCACTACAGCGGGACAGAGGTCAGCAGTGTGAGTCCCAGGGTAAGTCTACACTGCAGTTAGATACCCTGGGATGGCCTGAGCCAGCTGACTCATGCTCGCAGGGCCTGGCCAAAGAGGATGTTCAATCACAGCGTAGTTTTCTGGGCTTTGGGGTCAGTCCAAGCTGTAATGGCAGCACAACACTTAAACAGCCCCTTAGCCAGAGCCCAAGTCAGCATCTAATTGCAGCGTAGAAAGACCCTACACAACTCCACCTGGAGTGCATTATGTGGTCTCACCTGACCACACTGTCTGCAGTAGAATTATTCCTCATCTATGGCCTCCGATGCTACATCCGACTCATGTCCCACTCCAGCTCCAGGTCTCCTGCCTCCTGTTTCTGTCCCTCTTTGGTGTTGTAAAGTCCCCCGAGTAACACTCTCTGGAACTCTCACCCTCATTGATTTAAGGCTCAAAGTGAGCACAGTGCAGCTGATCTGGTCCCCCAGATATTGCAGGCCACAGCCTCATCTGCACCCAACACCCAGTGACTTCACTCAGGGCAGACCATTCCCAGGTAGGACACTACCAAGATGGGTCCAGGCTGCCACCTGTCTCTGATTTCCTGTGTCGCCTTTCCAGTTCCTCCCAAGGCTCAGTGCAGATTCTCGCCTTGACCACGTGCTCTGTCAGGCTAGAGGTGGGCCAGTCTCCTCCCTGCAGGAGAGCAACGTGGTGGGCTGAGAGACGCTGTCACGCTTGTTAGCACAAAGCAGCTCAGAGGAAAGCCCTGCTGCTAAGAGGTGTGTGCACAGTGGACTTAGAAACACGTCATTTTCAGCACACCCCAGCCCTTCCAGTGACCTAGCAGTGAAATTCTCATTTATAATCATTAACACCGAGTGTTGCTCCTTCTCCAAAGTGCCCCCTGGGCATTAACTAATTAATGACTGCGAAAGTCCACCGCTAGCCTCCGGCATTGCCATGCTGTGGCATTTGCTGCTTCTGACAAGATCTGAGCAGTGTGGCAGGAACATCTGCCACCACTTCATTGCTGAAGGATGGACAGGCGACTGTCTAATTAGCAATGGAAGATGGAGTTTGGGGTTTCCTGCTCACAAGGGGCCTGAAATTGGCGAGTGAGCTGTTAAGCTTTATTAAGGAAAATATTCTGTGTGTTTCAGAGCAGAGACATGCTGGGCAGCTGCGGTGGTGTCGGTGTTCACAGAAGTATCTTATACACCAGGCAATCTTGTGGGATGTGTGTGATGAGCACTGGCAAAGGGTTACACGTTTGGAAGGGCAAGTGGGAAGTTACCTGCAAATAGTTTGGTTCAGGGTGGATTGATTTACAGCAAACTGATTTAAATCATGATTTAGAACAACAAAAAATTATTGACTTAAATCAAGTTACCAAAAAAGCTAAGACTGACTGTGCTCTGAGTGCACTTAATTTTGGAGTAAGTTTTATTGAACTCACTAGCACGTCTGTTTTTTGAGAAAACAAGTAATGGATGGGGCTGCCCTGGGACAAGCTGAGCTATGCCGAAGTAAAACAGGGAATAGACTTATGGCATCACCATTATGGTCCGTGACCAGTATGTTCCAAAATAAGGGGCATGTATTATGTAATATAAAATAAGAAACTGACACTCAGGCTACATCTACACTTACGATAAAACTTCAAAATGGCCATGCTAATGGCCAAATCAGAGAATACTAATGAGGCGCTGAAATGAATATTCAGTGCCTCATTAGCATGCTGCCACCCACGGCACTTCAAAAGGACCCCTGTGTAGATGAGCCGTGGGTGAGCGAACTGTGACATTTTTGAAGTGCTGCGGCCAGCAGCATGCTAAATATTCATTTCGAAGTTTTTTGTAAGTGTAGACACAGCCTCCATGGAAAATAGCAGCTCCAGATTTCTCTTACTGCAGCTTTTGAATTGTATACTTGAGCCATAGAGTCTAAACCTAGTTAATTAATTAAACAAGCCATAACGGTTAGCTAAGCTAACCCTTTTTTTTTGCAATACTCAATGCTTCAAACAGCTTGGGAATTTACTTGTCCAATCACACTTATACAAAGAGGCATAGAGAGCTGTGAAGAATTAAGCATTGCAAAGTAAATTATTTAAGTTACTAAACAGTTGATCCACTCAGCCATATCTACATCTTCATCTACCTCATTTTCTCCCAATAAGCAGTTTTCCTGATAATGTTTCATTCTTGCAACTAGGCTCTGCATCAACTTCTTGCACTGTTTACCCTTAACACATTTTCCCTTTTTTTCCCCCCGGAATGAATTTATTCAAATTATGCCCATATAAGGTCTCTCTTACACCCAGAAGCCAGGACAGTTTTTCTGTGGCAAAAGTGTGAGGGAATACATGACACTGAGTGTGCACCGAATAACGTCTTTCCTTTTTCTTCCCAGTCCACTCCACCATTCCTTTCTGTGCTGCCTCCATCCTTTCCTATATATTGTTTCTCTGTCTTCACAGGACGAGGTATCAAGTGATGCATCCCAAGGGTCGCTTCTGGGGCCGGTTTGTTCAACACTTTATAAATGACCTGGATAATGGGATAGGTTGCACCCTCAGCAAATATGCAGATGACACTAAGCTAGGAGGAGAGGTAGATATTCTGGAGGGTAGGGATAGGGTCGTGAGTGACCTAGATGGATTGGGCCAAAAGAAATCTGATGAGGTTCAACAAGGACAAGGGCAGAGTCCTGGACCTAGGATGAAGGATTCCCAAGCATTTTTACAGGCTGGGGACTGACGGGTTAAGCAGCAGTTCTGCAGCAAAGGACCTGGGGCTTACAATGGATGAGAAGCTGGTCATGAGTCAACAGTGTGCCCTTGTAGCCAAGAAGGCTGATGGCATATTGGGCTACATTAGTAGGAGCATTGCCAGCAGATGTAGGGAAGTGATTATTCCCCTTTATTCAGCACTGGTCAGGCTGCATCTGGAGTATTGTGTCCAGTTCTGGACCTATGGAGAGCAACAAAAATGGTTGGGGGCTGTAGCACATGACTTATGAGGAGAGGCTGAGGGATTTGGGCTTATTTAGTTTGCAGAAGAGTGATGGGGGATTGGATAGCAACCTTCAACTACCTGAATGGGGATTCCAAAGAGGAAGGAGACAGGCTGTTTTCAGTGGTGACAGATCACAGAACAAGGACCAGCAGTCTCAAGTTGCAGTGGGAGGGATCTAGATTGGATATTAGGAAAAACTATTTAACTAGGAGGGTGGTAAAACTCTGGAATGGGTTATCTAGAGAGGTGGTAGAATCTCCTTCACTAGAGGTCTTTAAGTCTTGGCTTGACAAAGCCCTGGCTAGGATGGTTTAGTTGGGATTGATCCTGCTCTTAGCAGGGGGTTGGACTTGACGACCTCCTGAGGTCTCTTCCAGCCCTAGGATTCTGTGATTCATGCTGACCTGGGCATTGGGCAACTGGGGTTCTCACACTGGTTTGGTAGACGAGATGAGGGCTGCATACACTCTGCACAGCCAAAAAAGTAGCAGGGCTACAACTGCAAGGAAAGCTGCCAAGACTGCAGAGTGGATACAGCCCTCATCCCTTACTAGAAGGAAGGACTCTCCTGCCCCATGCCCACTGTTATCGGGTCCTCATTTGTGACAGGGATGTGAAAAAAGCCAGCACTCAGTGACGCCACATGGTGAGGCTGAGGTCTGAGAGTTTTGCCTCTCTAGAGTCCAGCTCCTGCCTCTTGCCACGCTCAGCGGCAATACTCTAGGAGAGGACTCAGACTGTTGCTGACAGGTTCAGTGCCTTTAAAGAGTCTGTTGCAAACCTCTCTGACAATAACTGCACAGAAAGGCATGACCCAGACACTGCAGCACCTTCTCATTTGCTCTCACTCCCCCACAGCCCATCACCATTCTGTCTAGATTCCAGGGATCTGCAATGCTGGTTTTGTCCAGGAAGGATTTTCACCAGCCAGTTGAAGGATGAGAGACTCAACAGGCTGTGCAGGACAGGGTGAATCCCAGCTGCCAGGCTGAAGGCTGGGTGACTTTCTGTCACAGCCCCACAGAGACAACAGTTGCTCTGGGATTTGTGAGCCAGCAGGTGTCCTTGTGGAGGGAGACCCCCTAGAACAAGCAAAGTGAAGAGTCTGCCAGGCAGCTGCCGCATTGCAGTTCAAGAGGAAAGAATGCACAGACCTCGTCGACGTAGGGTTAAGTGAGAAGAGCGAGGCAGTGGCACCACCATAGTTCAGGAGGTTGCAGTTAACAAGGTAAGTGCCCCAAAGGCCACATGCGTGCTCAGGTTGTCTCAAACATTCCCATTCTTCTTCAGGGGTCAGAGTAGTCCTTGTGGCACACACTGAGGGTATGTGACCATGGGATTCCCAAGATACAGGTCCTCTATATAACCTGTGGCAGTAAATGCTGCTGAGTCTTGTGACTTAGGTTTGCACATAGTTTTCCCTCAAGTTTGCTCAGTCATCCTCCCCTCCCACCAAACCTGACCTCCCTCCATGCACAGGGTTTTGAAATCATGTACTGTCACTTCAGGAAAGCAATAGTTGACAGATTTTAATGTCAGCTTTACGTAAGCTGGTGCCACAGACACCAGCTGCCTTAGGCACAGTCCTACAGATACGTCATGGTATGTACGGTTGGCTGGCTGAATTAGCTGTGCATTTCTAAACCACAGCATTATGCAGGGTTAATGGCTGCAAGAACCCTGGCTAATAGGTTCCTGAGATCCAGATCAGTGTGTAGATCCACTCCTGAGCTTCTGGTTAAACCTCGAGCTTAACAGGTGGCCTGAGAAGTATGCAAGAAATAGCACACACAGGCTACGTCTACAGTAGCCAAAAACTTTGAAATGGCCATGCAAATGGCCATTTTGAAGTTTACTAATGAAGCGCTGAAATACATATTCAGCGCCTCATTAGCATGCAGGTGGCTGTGGCACTTCGAAATTGACGCACCTCGCCACCGCGTGGCTTGTCCAGATGGGGCTCCTTTTTGAAAGGACCCCGCCTACTTCAAAGTCCCCTTATTCCTATCTGCTCATAGGAATAACGGGCTTCGAAGTAGCTGCGGTCCTTTTGAAAAGGAGCCCTGTCTGGACAAGCCATGCAGCGGCGAGCCGTGTCAATTTCGAAATGCCACGGCTGCCGGCATGCTAATGAGGCGCTGAATATGTATTTCAGAACTTCATTAGTAAACTTTGAAATGGCCATTTGCATGGCAATTTCGAAGTTTTTGGCTAGTGTAGACATGGCCACAGAGCCACTCAATACTTTGGTGCTATGGAAACAAAGGACAGTGGGTAGAATAAAATGGGTTTAAAGGGGGGCTCTAAAGAGGATGGAGAGAGGCTGTTCTCAGTCGTGATGGATGGCAGAATAAGGAGCGAGGGTCTCAAGTTGCACTAGGTAAGGTCTAAGTTGGGTATTAGAAAAAAAACTCACTAGGAGAGTGGCGAAACACTGGAATGGGAGGTTTGGAATCTCCATGACATAGAGATTTTTAAGTCTTCGCTGGACAAAGCCTTGGCTAGCATGATTTAGTAAAGATTGCTCCTGCTTTTAGCTGGGGGTTACATTTGATGACCTCCTGACGTCTCTTCCATCCCTAGGATTCTGTAATTCTATGAACAGAATAGAATAGAATAGAATAGAATAACAGTGATTGGTTTATGACCGCTCTCCTGGCCCCTACCTAGGTTTTCTGTCCTTGCAGTAAAGCCTCACTGAAGTCTCCAAGGAACGGGGGCTCAGCTGCACCCCCTTTTCCTACGCTCTCCCTCTTTAGCTTCCTCCTTGTAGAATAGGTGACTCCCATGCCCACAACTGAGTTGTTGGGCCAAGTTCAGCTACCCTGCTCCCATGCGTGCAGATAATAATGTTCCCATGACTGCCCACACTCTTCATTTATCCATACGTAAGGGGAATGAAAACCCTCAGCTCACCTGGGTCAGGCAGGCAGAAGTGTGTCACTCCCATGGGTTGCCAAGGGGACCCAAAAAGTGGAGAACCAAGCCCCATCTCTCCCTGATTCACATTCTGCTCTCACTTGCTCTACATTTACGTGAATGTAACCACAGTGAAATTACTCAAGTTTTACATCAACAGATCAGAACCAGTCAGCTGGGTTCAGCTTCTCAGCGAGTCCAATCCATGACAGACTAACAAGGATACTCTTCTGAGACAAATGTATTTAGCTGAGAGCTTGCTCTGGGACCACTGTGGTCCACCAGCCGGGGACAAGAGCTGGCTTCTCCTATAATTTCTCTCAGTGGTTGTGGGAATCTCATCCATAAAAATGGAAGATCATACTCACTCACTCCTAATGTAGCACTTCAAGCTCTGCAATGTAAAGGAAGAAGTTGTGCCAGTGTACCTGGGTGAGGTTCTCTGGCTAATGTTAGACAAAAGCTCACCATCACATTGGTCCCTTCTGCCACTGAATCGATGAACTTCTGGCTTCATTGAAGCCAATGGGAGTTTTACCATTGACTTTCATGAAGCCCAGATCTCACCTAAGACATTAGCTATGAATGCAAACAGATTGGGGAAGGACTGTAGGGCTATCTCTACACAACAGAGTTATTTCAAAATAAGAAATTTCAAAAGAGCTATTTCAATGAACCTTATTTTGAAAGAACACAGCCACATGCAAAATGCATTTCAATATCTTAAGAGTGCCTATTTCAAAATATCTATTTCGAAATAGGTGTTATTCCTTCTGCAAACCCACTATTTCGAATTTATTTTGGAAGAGCACTTTCATAGTCTAGACTATAGGGCCATGGCCACATATGGTAACGTGGCACTTTGGGATATGCTAATGAGGTGCTGCCATGAATATGCAGTCGGTCATTAGCATAATGACAGCTTTGTGTGCTTCGAAACTGCCAGTTTCAAAACGCAGCCGCCCATGTATCCGGGAGACTTTCAAAATGGGCCCAGTTTCAAAAGCCCCTTATTTCCAAAACCAGATGGGAAGAAGGGGCTTTCGAAATCAGGGGCCCATTTCAAAAGGCCCCTGGCTACATGGTGGTGTGCGTTTTGAAACCAGTAATTTCGAAACCTGCGCAGTCATCATTATGCTAATGAGGCACTGCATATTCATGGTAGCGCCTCATTAGCATATCCTGAAGTGTCACATTACCATAGCCCCTCTGAAAGGAGGGGCTAGCATGGCCAGAGCCTAGCAGATATGACAAAATAATAGCTGTTATCTATTATCTAGCAGCCCAGATTTTGGAAGAGTGAAGAGGAAAAAGACACAAGCCACAAATGACTAGTGCTCCAACTTATGGGCTCCGGGCACTTTTCAAATGAGTTCCTCAGAACGTAACTGCCTAGGGAGGAGACTAATA